>NC_079501.1:41369009-41698426 GCF_030052815.1 Hevea brasiliensis
AGAAGGATAGGCATTGGAAAAGGAACTGCCCAGAGTATCTTGCTTCTTCAAAGGACAAGAAGGAGAGACCTTTAGAAAGTATGTCCATATCTTGTTATTTAGATTTTGATGATACTCATAGTTCATCTACAGCTTGGGTTTTAGATACTGGTGCCAGTTCTCGCATTTCTAATGATATGCAGGAACTAGCAAATAGTAGCAGCTTGCGTTCTCAAGATGTTAGAGTCTGAATTGGCAATGGCTCAACTGTTGAAGCTTTAGCCATAGGATCTAAATCTTTTTACATGTTTGGACATGTTTTGTGTTTGGATAAAATTTTATATGTACCTGATGCTTTTAAGAACATCATTTCTATATCTAGTTTGACTAGAAATGGCTATGAATTTCAGTTCACAGATGATGTTTGCAATATTTATTTTGGAAATAAATATGTTGGTTTGGGTTATATGAATGATGGTCTTTATTATTTGGATAATAATGACAAACACAAAATGAATGCAAGTGATCTAAATGAATGCAATGCCATAGTGAAAATCAATTCAAGTTCAAAATATATTTGGAACTTAAGATTATGTCATGTTGCAGAAGATAGGATTGCAAAACTAGAGAAAATGGGGATTCTATCCTCATTGGGCTCTGAGCCTACTCCAACTTGTGAATCTTGCTTTCAGGGCAAAATGACTAGATCACCCCTTGTTGGACAAAGGCTAAGAGCTGAAAATATTTTGGAGCTAATACATAGTGATGTATGTGGTCCATTTAAAGAAATGGCTAGAGGGGGCTTTCATTATTTTATTACCTTTACTGATGTTAAATCAAGGTTTGGGTATTTCTATTTGATGAAATACAAACATGAATCCTTTGAAAAGTTCAACGAATTTAAATCTGAAGTAGAAAATCAAACAGGAAAGAGTATTAAAGCTCTTCGATCAGATCGTGGAGGTGAATATTTGAGTACTGAATTTGATGAATACTTGAGAGAGCACGGCATTGTTTCCCAGCTGATTCCTCCAGGAACGCCACAACTAAATGGTGTATCTGAAAGGAGAAATCGTACCTTATTGGATATGGTACGTAGTATGATGAGCTATACTGATATGCCAATCTCCTTTTGGAGATTTGCATTAGAATTAGCTTTGTATCTTCTGAATAGGATTCCATCAAAATCAGTTTCTTCCACACTTTATGAGATATAGCATGGAAGAAAGCCAAGTCTTAAGCATGTTAAGATTTGGGGTTGTCCAGCTTATGTCAAAAAGCTGAACACTGATAAATTGGAAACCAGATCAGAAAAAGGTCGATTTGTTGGATATCCAAAAGATAGTTTTGGATATTATTTTTATTTGCCTACTTCACAAAAAGTTTGTGATAAGTAGAGATGCCACATTTCTTGAATAACAGTTTGTTCAAGAAGGTGGCAAAGGAAGCAAAAAGAGTTAGAATTGGAGAATTCTGACCAACCAATAGATCAGATGGATATAGATCCATCTAGTCAACCTACACCCATTGATGAAACATCTACAGCTGTTCCTCGTAGAACAACTAGGGTATCTCACCCACCAGTGAGATATGGTTTCCTTCATGAAGAAGAACAAGAGTTGTCTACTCATGAAGAATTAGATCATGGAGATGACCCACTTACCTATGAAGAAGCTATATCAGATATAGACTCTTCAAAATGGATTAATGCTATGAAATCTGAAATTGATTCCATGTATAAGAATCAAGTTTGGGATCTTGTTGACCCACCTAAAGGTATTGTACCTATAGGGAACAAATGGGTTTTCAAGAAGAAAATTGGTTCTGATGGAAAGGTAGAGACCTATAAGGCAAGGCTAGTAGCGAAAGGGTTTCACCAAAGGCAAGGAATCGACTATGAGGAGACTTTCTCACCTATTGCCATGCTTAAATCAATTAGGATTCTATTAGCAATAGCTGCATACTATGCTTATGAGTTTTGGGAAATGGATGTCAAAACAGCTTTTCTCAATGGATACATTGAAGAAAACATTTTCATGGAGCAACCTAGGGGTTTTGAATCTCAAGATGGTTCTAAGGTATGCAAGCTAAAGCGATCCATTTATGCGTTGAAACAAGCTTCGAGGAGTTGGAAAATCCGTTTTGATAAAGCCATTAAATCCTTTGGTTTTATCAAAAATGAGGATGAGCCATGTGTATATAAGAAGGTTAGTGACAGTGCTATCACTTTCCTTGTCTTATATGTGGATGACATACTGTTGACGGGTAATGACATAGGTATGTTGACAACTGTAAAGATATGGTTATCAAATACATTCTCCATGAAAGACTTAGGGGAGGCAACCTATATTCTTGGGATTCGCATATATAGAGATAGAGCGAAAAGAATAATTGGTTTATCCCAAAGTCTATACTTGGAAAAGGTGTTAAAGAGGTTTAACATGCTTGATTCTAAGAGAGGATTGTTACCAGTGAGACATGGTATCCATCTTTTTAAAGGGATGTCTCCAAAGACACCTGAAGAAAGAGATAAAATAGCCAGGATTCCATATGCTTCTGCTATTGAAAGTTTAATGTATGCAATGTTGTGTACTAGGCTGGATATCACATATGCTGTTAGTTTGACTAGCAGGTATCAATCCAATCCAGGTTTGGAACACTGGATAGCTGTTAAGAATATCCTTAAGTACTTAAAAAGAACTAAGGATTTATTCTTGATCTATGGAGGTGGAGACTTGCAATTGGATGGTTATACTGATTCTCATTTCCAATCAGATATTGATGATAGAAAGTCTACATCTGGATATGTGTTCATTTGTATTGGAGGTGTAGTCAGTTGGAAGAGTTCTAAACAGAGCACGACTACAGATTCCACTACAGAGGCTGAGTATATTGCTGCATCAGATGCTGTAAAGGAAGCTATTTGGATAAAGAACTTCGTGACAGAACTTGCAGTAGTTCCTACCATTGAGTCAGCAGTTCCATGACACTGTGACAATAATAGAGCAGTCATACAGGCTATGGAACCAAGGTCTCACCAAAAATCCAAAAACATAGAAAGGCGCTACCACATTATCAGAGAAATAGTTGGGCGAGGTGATGTAGCCATGCAAAAAATAGCATCAGCTGAAAATCCAGCTGATCCATTCACTAAGCTTATGTCACAGACTTAGCTAGATAGACATCATGAGAAGATAGGTCTAAAATATTGTAATGAATGACTCTAGTGCTAGTGGGAGATTGTTAGTAGTATGCCCTAGAGCATACTATTTAGTATGTATCTTGTACATATTTTTATTAATAAAAGGCTTTTCCACTTTTCCGCTTACATAATACATGTGTAATAGAAAAGGTCCATTGATATTTTGTTAGAAATATTATTCTAAAGTTGTTAAGAATATGAGTGACATTATTTCCAGCACAAAGTATCATAAATAGGTTCATAATCGAGGATACTTCATAATGAGGACATGACTTATCCAGAAAGATTGTATTCATATTTGTTCCTAAGTTATTTATATGAGATATAAATAAGATGGAATGGTGAGTCTCATGCCATATGACAAATATGGTAGGTACTTATAAATGATAAGTAGGTCGAACCAGTGACACTTTTGACAAGCACATGGAGTTTACTCTTATCAATGTTTTGTCATAAATCATATCAGTGCATATAATCTTTAGACCTGAGATAGCACAGTTATCTTATATATAGGTAGTTTGAGTTTGATACTGCTTTCATAGTTGTACTGTGTATGGGTATATGTGCATGTGTTGGCTCCTACTAGTTATATATGGAGGTAGATGTTGATCAAGATGGAATCTGTTCATCTAAGTAAATAGAGATAAAATCCTATGTTCATTTAATTGTTCTTGATGTTTCAAGTTCCTGGCCAGGACAGATAGATTTAATCAGAAAAGAGTTTCTAATGAGAAAATCTTTTTAATCAAGAACTGGAATTAAAAGAGAACATAATATTCATAGCAAATGGAGTTTGACATAAACCATGACTCCAGCTTGAGTTGGGATTTTGTAACAGAGAGATTCTAGTGCATGGTAACAAGTGATTATAGGTTCATTTAAGGTAAACCTTATTACTAATTAGGTGTCCATGGCATGCTATGCTAGGTGTTAACCATGGTCTATGAGGTGCATAAAATGATTTAGAGAAATCATTTATGGTAAGAAAGAGTTCTGATGATATTAAGAGTTGATATCCTATCTCATTGCCAATTAGTGATGAGCCTAGTAAGTTATACACATACACAAGTAATCACCTAATTAAATATGATTTAATTAATTAATTAAAGAGTTTAATTGATTAATTAAATAGGTTTGATTTGCAATTAAATTGCAAAGTCCCTAGCATGACTTGAAACCAAATCTAGATAATTGGATGTATAGTATAAGTTAAATTTATATTTAAAGTGTTTAAATATAAATTTAATTAATGAGAAATTAATTAATATAGATTAATTAATTAATTTATATTTGATATAAATTAATTAGAAGAAGCGAAATAATTATTTTGGGTTAAGAACTCAAAATTAAGACGCAGGGGTATTTTGGTCATTTCGCAGTGTGACACGTGGCACAATGAGATGGTGATACATGGCATTACACATAAGCTTGCCAAATGTCTTTTAATCATGTAAGATGATTAAAATTAAGATTAAATATAGGTTTGACACTGGGCACAATGTGATTGGGTCACTTAAACCTAGAGCTAATCAAAGGGTGACATGTGGCAAGGGTTTAATGTGTTAACCTAGCTATATAAGTGTTATTATGAGAAAATAAAATACAACCAGCAGCCACACTCTTTTGTCACGCCATTTTGAAGCTCTCCCTCTCTTCCTCTTCATCTCTCATCAATTCAAAGAGATTAGCCATCAATCTCTTGAATTAAAAATACTAGAAATTGTTTCTAGTGTCCTGTTTACATCTTTAATCTCTTAAAAGGCAGAACTTGAATTTCTAATTAATAGAAAAAGCTTTAGAAGCTTTTCAAGGGCTGCCATAGGTGTTCTTGGTGTGGACAAGCTAGAGGGACAACATTTGGTGTCCTGAAGACGAATCTCAAAGGCGCAAATACGCTGCAGTACATCAAGAGGTTAGTGTAATCATTCTTGATTTAATCTAGGGTTTTAAAATTAATCTGATTAATTTTAAAATCTTAAATGGCAAATACAGATCCAAAAACATATTAAAAGAGTTTTAATATGTTGTTTATCATTGAAATCAAAAAGTTAAAAATAAATCTTGCATGATGCATGTGATCCTAGGTGAAAACTTTTGAATTCAAAGGTATAAACTTGTGTTTTTCACGCTTCTGTTCCTTCACATAAAACCAAACCAAGTGGACCAAAAGCTTGCCTAAATCTGGGTGACCTGCAGTCTGTTTCTACAGAATGACCAAATGAACAGTGTTTGGTCATTTGGCCATAACTCAGTGTAGAATGGTCCAATTGACCTAAAATTGTACCAGCAACAAGCTGAGATATAGACCAACAACTTTCATGAAGAAACCTAACCCAAATTATGAGCAGAACCTATCCGACAAGTGAGTTGCAGTCACTGTTCACTGCACTGTAGATATGGTCAGTCCAGAAAAATTTCAATCCGGCCAATTGTGGTTTTTGCACCATAATTTAAGCTACAAAACTCCAAATGGAGTGAATCAAAAAAGGAAATTCAACTAGACAAAATAAGGAACAACTTTCTTGTTGATCATTTTACCAAATTTCCACTAAAATAATGACCAATGGAATAGTAAAGATAAGGTATGAAAACTGAAAATTCTGCTCATTTAACATTAAACTTAGAAATGGTATTGGCAACCAATACCAACAAATTTCGAATGCAAAATGTGGTATGTTGGGAGTATTAAAACTAATGTACCTATTGTTTATGCAAAAGTCAATATTTTGGTTGACTAATGAAGTGAATAGTAACACCAAAACTTGAAATTCAAAAATTGTAAAACTTAAAAATGTAATATACCCTAGTATACCTAACATGATTGCTTTGGATAGCTTGGCATGCCAATAGGGTTCTGTTAGCAGTACTGCATATGGCTTCATGCCATTCTGTGTTTCATGGCTTTCTCATGTCGTTCTGTGACATAATAGCCCTTGGCTATGTTATTTGAATTATTACACTTGGGTTTAACCCTGATAATTATTACAGCTTATTAGGCATTACATTTGCCTGCCGGAGACACAATGTGATCGATGGTGTGATGGTCCGAGGTACTTAGTACCCAGTGCTAGTTTACCCGTTTATCCAGTCCAGTCAACTAGTATGGGTTACTCGAGCAATGATAATAAACCTTACTAAATTTTAATCGAATAATAATGCAAATAATATTAGAAGTTAAGTCTACCAAAAAGAAAAACACACACATTCTGCATATTTGTTTTATTTTATGTTATTTTATATTATTTTATATTGTCACCACTAAGCAGAATTGCTTAACGCGTCGCTTTTGCCACGCGCAAGTACTGGAGACCTAGCTGTGGAGCCCAGCAGACATCAGACCGGGTGAGTCATTAGATTTGCATCCGGAGTCCCAAGTCACCTCACACCTGCAGTGCATATGGTAGGACATAGGATTTTTGGAGCTTTTTTTTTTCATTTTGCATTTTGTACTAGTTTGGATTGTAACTCTAAACTCCTGTAATTATGTATTAATGTAAATATATGAAATTTCATATTATTAAGATCTTCTGCATAATGTATGTTGATAAATGAAATATTGAGAATTAATTGTGAATATGCTACAAGTGATGAAGTGTGACACCTCTTACCCGTCTACAGTGTAAGCGAGCAAGTTATGCCACTCAGTGTGTTGGAACACCAATTCATGTTTCAATTTCAATTAATCCTTTTTAATTCATTTATTTATAATTTTTGATAAAACTAAATTTTTTCGCAAATTTTATAGAAAATCCGGCAGAGTGCCGGCTATAAATTGGAAAAACAGTTCTTCTGAACTTGTTAAAAACACTCCCAATAATATCATCACCTTATTCTCAATCAACCTCCAATATATTCTCAAAAATTTCTCAATTCACTGCAATATCTCAAAATTTTCATTCATCTTATATCATACCAAATTCAATGAGAAACACTCATATTTATTTCTGAACATAGTTCATAGATAATTACAGCAAAAATATGATTACATGAGTTTATAATGTACATAACAAAAGTTTACAAAATACAAAATGGCAAAATATCAAAATATCCCAGATGGCCTAATGCCCTACCAAATGCACTGCAATGTGAGGTGACTCTGAACTCTGAGTGCAGATATGATGGCTCACCCAGTATGCGGTCTGCTGGACTCCCCAGCTAAGTCTCCAGTACCTGCGCGTGGCAAAAGCGACGCGCTAAGCAATTCTGCTTAGTGGTGACAATATAAAATAAAATAAAATAAATTAAAATAAAATATGCAGAATGAATATTTACATTTCTGGGTAGACTTAATTTTTAATATTTATTGCAGTGTTATTCGATTTAAGTTTGGTAAAATTTATTAACATTGCCCGAGTAACCTAATTTAGTCAACTGGACTGGATAAACGGGTAAACTGTTACTGGGTACTAAGTACCTCGGACCATCACACCATTGGTCACATTGTGTCTCCCGGTGTGCAACAGAACAGCTAATAAGCTGTAATAATTATCGGGGATTAAACCCAAGTATAACAACTCAATATCATAGCCAAAGGCTATTATGTTACAGAATGGCATGGGAAGCCATGAAACACAGAATGGCATGAAGCCATACACAGTACTGCTAACAGAACCCTAGTGGCATGCTAACCTATCCAATCCAATCACATTAGGCCTACTAGGGCATTTAGCACTTTTCATTTAAGTAATTCTTTGAAATTGTATTTTTTTTTTATGATTACTATTCACTTCATTGGTCAACTAAAATGTTGACTTTTGCATTGGCAATAGGTAAATTAATTTAAATATCAACAACATACCACATTTTGCATTTTTAACTTGTTGGTATTGATTGCCAATACCATCCCTAAGCTTAATGATAATTAGACCAAAAATTTTAGTTTTCATGCTTTGTCTTTACTGTTCCATTAGTCATCTTTGTAGTGGAATTTTGGAAAAGTGGAATTTTGGAAAAGTGATCAACATGAAAGTTGTTCCTTATTTTGTCTAGATGAATTTCTTTTTTTTGAATCACTCCATTTGGAGTTTTGTTGCTCAAGTTATGGCCTAAATACCATAACTGGCCGGATTGGGCAGATTCCAAAATTCTGGGCAAAACTGATTCTGCCAGATTTGGTGACTCAAGTTTGGTTGGCAATTTGACTAGGTTATGATCATAATTTGGGTCAGGTTTCTTCATGAAAGTTGTTGGTCTAAATGTCACCTTGTTGTTGGTAAACTTTCAGGTCAATTGGACCTTTCTACATTGAGTTATGTCCAAATGACCAAATACTGTTCATTTGGTCATTTTGCCCAGGCAGAGTGCAGGTCACCCGAATTAGGGCAAGCTTTTGGTCAAGTTGGTTTGGTTTTCTGAGCATGGTTTCTTCATCAAAGTTGTGCCATTATGTGTCTAGTTTCATGTCCAATTGGCCAAACGCCAATTGAACCTCTACAATTCAATTTATGGCTGTCCAAACAGGCTAGACTCATAGCCAAACCTGCAGGTTACACAAGGCAGCCACTCCAACCTCAAATCCCACAACCCAATTCACTTCATTTCTGGTTCAAACCAAACCAAATGGTCACTAATTGACCATTAGAACCTACTTCCATTATCACAAGATCAAAGTCTCATTTTTCAACCCAAACCCTAACTCAACAATTTCAAACTCATGCATTTTCACTTTATTTCATAATCTACTTAGCAAATACATATTGTGGGCAGCCCTAATATCCTTTTAACTTCATTAAATTCAACACCATCAAACCCTAACCATGGCTGCCAAAAATAAGGGATGGCATACCAATGTCTTTCATCAAGTTTCTTTGTCATTTAATCACCAATATAGTGCTTAAACATGAAATTGAATTGAAATTTAAGGTTTTGGTCACTAACCTCTTATGGAGTGAGATTGCTCACTTGCTAGGGTTCCTCTTTTTCTTTTCTTTTTGCTCCCAAAAGACTTTCCAAGAGGTAAGAACACTTTTTTGTGCTGCTAGGTTATGATTTTGTTGGGTAGAAATTGGTGAATCAAGCTTTGAAAAGCTTGAATATGCTTAGCTATGGAAGAGGTGGGTGACGGCAAGGAAGGTGGGAGAAGCTTTCTGTTTTTTTTTTTTTTTCCTTCATTTTCCAGCCCATTAAGTCTCTTTTAAATTAGCTTAGGCCATGTGTCAACCTTGGATTGGTTGGGAGAATTTTAATGACATCATGATGATGTCATTATTCCATTTTCTTTCAATTTCTCACCATTTCTTGTCTATTTAATTTCAATTAAATTTTTAACAACATTTATTCATATTTTATGTCATATAATTCATTTACATAAATGGACAAGTTGATCAAAAATCATCTCTGAAGACGAAATGACCAAAATGCCCTCCGTTTGGCTTATCGAGCCAAAATTGTGTGTACCAATAGAAAAATTTTTCTAAGTATTTTCTTGGCATTCTATGATGGAACGGAAGCGTGAAAAACACAAGATTATACCATTGAATTCAAAAATTTTCACCTAGGGTCACAAGCACCATGCAAGATTTATTTTTATCTATTTGATTTCAATGATAAACAACATATTAAAACTCTTTTAATATGTTTTTGGATCTGTATTTGTCATTTAAGATTTTAAAATTAATCAGATTAATTTTAGAACCCTAGATTAAATCAAGAACGATTACACTAACCTCTTGATGTGCTGCAGCGTGTCTGCGCCTTTGAGATTCGTCTTCAGGACACCAGATGTTGTCCCTCTAGCTTGTCCACACCAAGAACACCTATGGCAGCCCTTGAACAGCTTCTAAAGCCTTTTCTATTAATTAGAAATTCAAGTTCTGCCTTTTAAGAGATTAGAGATGCAAACAGGACACTAGAAACAATTTCTAGTGTTCTTAATTCAAGAGATTGATGGCTAATCTCTTTGAATTGATGAGAGATGAAGAGAAATAGCTGGAGAGGCTCAAAGTGGCGTGACATATGAGAGGAGAGGCTGCTGGTTGTGTTTTCTTTTCATAACCCCACTTAAATAGCTAGGTTAACACATTAAACCCTAGCCACATGTCACCTTTTGATTAGCTCTAGGTTTAAGTGACCCAATCACATTGTGCCAAGTGTCAAACCTATATTTAATCTTGATTTTAATCATCTTACATGATTAAAAATATTTGGCAAGCTTATGTGTTATGCCATGTGTCACCATCTCATGGTGCCACGTGTCACACCGAAAATGACCAAAATGCCCCTGTGTCTTAATTTTGAGTTCTTAACCCAAAATAATTATTTTCTTCTTCTAATTAATTTATATCAAATATAAATTAATTAATTAATCTCTATTAATTAATTTCTCATCAATTAAATTCATATGTAAACACTTTAAATATAAATTTAATTTATACTACACATCCAATAATCTAGATTTGGTTTCAAGTCATGCTAGGGACTTTGCAATTTAATTGCAAACCAAATCTATTTAATTAATCAATTAAACTCTTTAATTAATTAATTAAATCATATTTAAATAGGTGATAACTTGTGTATGTGTGTGACTTACTAGGCTCATCACTAATTGGCAATGAGACATGATATCAACTCTTAATATCATCAGAACTCTTTCTTACCATAAATGATTTCTCTAAATCATTTTATGAACCTCATAGACCATGGTTAACATCTAGCATAGTATGCCATGGCCACCCAATTAGTAATAAGGTTTACCTTAAATGAACCTATAATCATATGTTACCATGCACTAGAATCTCTGTTACAAAATCCCAACTCAATTTGGAGTCATGGTTTATGTCAAACTCCATTTGCTATGAATATTATGTTCTCTTCTAATTCCAGTTCTTGATTAAAAGATTTTCTCATCGTAAACTCTTTTACGAATAAATCTATCTGTCTGGCCAGGAACTTGAAACATCAAGAACAATTAAATGAACATAGGATTTTATCTCTATTTACTTAGAGGAACAGATTCCTTCTTGATCAACACCTACCTCCATATATAACTAGCAGGAGCCAACACATGCCCATATACCCATACATAGTACAAGTATGAAAGCAGTATCAAACTCAAACTACCTATATACAAGATAACTGTGCTATCTCAGTCTAAAGATTATATGCATCGATATGATTTATGACAAAACATTGACAAGAGTAAACTCCATGTGCTTGTCATAAGTGTCACCTGTTCGCCTACTTATCATTTATAAGTGCCTATCATGTTTGTTATATAGCATGAGACTCACCATTCCATCTTATTTATATCTCATATAAATAACTTGGGAACAAACATGAATACAATCTTTACGGATAAGTCATGTCCTTATTATGAAGTATCCTCGATTGTGAACCTATTTATGATACTTTGTGCTAGAAATATTGTCACTCATATTCTTAACAACATAAGAATAATATTTCTAACAAAATATCAATGGACCTTTTCTATTACACATAAATATATTATGTAAACGGAAAAGTGGAAATGCCTTTTATTATTAAAAATATATACAAGATACATACTAAATGATATGCTCTAGGGCATACTACTAACAATCTCCCACTAGCACTAGAGCCATTCATTACAATATCTTAGACCTATCTTCTCAAGATGTCGGTCTAACTGAGCTTGTGACAAATGCTTAGTGAATGGATCAGCGGGTTTTTCAGCTGATGTTATTTTTCTGCATGGCTATATCGCCTTTGCCCAACTATATGTCTGATAATGTGGTAGTGCCTTTCTATGTGTTAGGATTTTGGGTGAGACCTTAGTTCCTTAGCTCAGATGATCGCTCCATTGTTGTCACGATGTAGTGGGCTGGCGACTCAATGGAAGGAACTACCGTAAGTTCTGTCACGAACTTTTAATCCAAAGCGGCTTCCTTTGCGGCATCTAATGCGAGAATATACTCGACCTCTGTAGTGGAATCTGCGTGCGTGCTCGCTTGGAACTCTTCCAACCGATCGCACCTCCATTACAAATGAACACATATCCAGAGGTAGACTTTCTATCATCGATATCGATTGGAAATCGAATCGATATAACCATCCAATTGCAAGTCTCCACCTCCATAAATCAAGAATAAATCCTTAGTTCTTCTCAAGTACTTAAGGATATTCTTGTGACTATCAAGTGTTTCAAACCGGATTGGATTGATACCGCTAGTCAAACTAACGAGATATGCGATATCCGCCTAGTACACAACATTGCATACATTAAACTTCCAATAGCGAAGCATATGGAATCTCGCCATCTTATCTCTTTCTTGGTGTCTTTGGAGACATCTCTTTAGAAAGGTGGATGCCATGTCTCACTGGTAACAATCCTCTCTTGGAATCAAGCATGTTAAACCTCTTTAACACCTTTTCCAAGTATAGACTTTGGGATAAACCAATTATTCTTTTTACTCTATCTCTATAGATGCGAATCCTAAGAATATAGGTTGCCTCCCCTAAGTCTTTCATGGAGAATGTATTTGACAACCATACCTTTATAGTCGTCAACATACCTGTATCATTACCCATCAACGATGTCATCCACATATAAGACAAG
The DNA here is from genome assembly GCF_030052815.1 of Hevea brasiliensis. NCBI lineage: Eukaryota > Viridiplantae > Streptophyta > Magnoliopsida > Malpighiales > Euphorbiaceae > Hevea > Hevea brasiliensis. Next base: position 41,381,723 of record NC_079501.1, read on the forward strand.
GAAAGTGATAGCACTGTCACTAACCTTCTTATATACACATGGCTCATCCTCATTTTTGATAAAACCAAAAGATTTAATGGCTTCATCAAAACGGATGTTCCAACTCCTCGAAGCTTGTTTCAACCCATAAATGGATCGCTTTAGCTTGCATACCTTGGAACCATCTTGGGATTCAAATCCCTTAGGTTGTTCCATGAAAATGTTTTCTTCAATGTATCCGTTGAGAAAAACTGTTTTGACATCCATCTGCCAAATCTCATAATCATAGTATGCGCCTATTGCTAATAAAATCCTAATTGATTTAAGCATGGCAACAAAGTAGAAAGTCTCCTCATAGTCTATTCCTTACCTTTGGCGAAACCCTTTCGCTACTAGCCTTGCCTTATAGGTCTCTACCTTTCCATCAGAACTAATTTTCTTCTTGAAAACCCATTTGTTCCCTATAGGTACAATACCTTCAGGTGGGTCAACAAGATCCCAAACTTGATTCTTATACATGGAATCAATCTCGGATTTCATAGCATCAATCCATTTTGAAGAGTCTATATCTGATATAGCTTCTTCATAGGTAAGTGGATCATCTCCATGATCTACTTCTTCATGAGTAGACAACTCTTGTTCTTCTTCATGAAGAAAACCATATCTCACTGGTGGGTGAGATACCCTGGTTGTTCTACGAGGACCAGCTGTAGATGTTTCATCAATGGGTATAGGTTGACTAGATGGATTTATATCCATCTGATCTGTTGGTTGGTCAGAATTCTCCAATTCTAACTCTGTTTGCCTTCCTTTGCCTCCTTCTTGAACAAACTGTTGTTCAAGAAATGTGGCATCTCTACTTATCACAACCTTTTGTGAAGTAGGCAAATAAAAATAAAATCCAAAACTATCTTTTGGATATCCAACAAATCGACCTCTTTCTGATCTGGTCTCCAATTTATCAGTGTTCAGCTTTTTGATATAAGCTGGACAACCCCAAATCTTAACATGCTTAAGACTTGGTTTTCTTCCATGCCATATCTCATAAGGTGTGGAAGAAACTGATTTTGATGGAATCCTATTCAGAATATACAAAGCTGATTCTAATGCAAATCCCCAAAAGGAGATTGGCATATCAGTATAGCTCATCATACTACGTACCATATCCAATAGGGTACGATTTCTCCTTTCAGATACACCATTCATTGTGTGGCGTTCTGGAGGAGTCGGTGAGAAACAATGCCATGCTCTCTCAAGTATTCATCAAATTCGATACTCAAATATTCACCTCCACGATCGATCGAAGAGCTTTAATACTTTTTCTGTTTGATTTTCTACTTCAGATTTAAATTCCTTAAACTTTTCAAAGGATTCATGTTTGTATTTCATCAAATACAAATACCCAAACCTTGATTTATCATCAGTAAAGGTAATAAAATAATGAAAGCCCCCTCTAACCATTTCTTTAAACGGACCACATACATCACTATGTATTAGTTCCAAAATATTTTCAGCTCTTAGCCCTTGTCCAACAAAGGGTGTTCTAGTCATTTGCCTTGAAGGCAAGATTCACATCTTTGGAGTAGGCTCAGAGCCCAATGAGGATAGAATCCCCATTTTCTCCAATTTTGCAATCCTATCTTATGAAACATGACATAACCTTAAGTGCCAAATATATTTTGAACTTGAGTTGGTTTTCACCATGGCATTGCATTCATTTAGATTACTATACTCTGGCCAGTGGAAACACTTTCTTACTGACAATGGAAACACTTTCCTATTGGCAATGGAAACACTTTCCTGTTGGCAGTGGAGACACTTTCCTTTGCCTTTATCAGCTTTAATCTTCCTTTTCTGTTTAGCTATTTTCTTGGAAGGACCAGGAATATGAGGTTTCTTTTTCTTATTACCCTTCTTCTTGTTGGACTTTCCAGCAGAAGAAGATGCAACCAAAGCTACCTCTTTCCCTTTATTGCCTGGCATATTCTTTTGGGCAATAACCAGCATGTTGAGTAATTCAGCTAAGGTGCATTCCTGTTTAGTCATATGGAAATTTGTCACAAAATTCCCAAAAGACTCAAGAAGGGACTGAAGGATCAAATCCGTTTGTAGTTGGAAATCCATGTTGAAGTTAAGATGTTCCAACTGCTCAATCAGCCGAATCATCTTGTGGACATGATCCCCAACATTCTGTCCCTCAGACATCCTCATACGGAATAACTGTCTAGATATCTCATACCTAGCATTCCTGCTGTGCTCACCATACAACTCTTGTAGGTGAAGGAGGATCTCACTCGCACTCTGCATGTTCTCATGTTGCTTCTGTAACTCATTACTCATAGAAGCAAGCATGTAACACTTAGCTCTCATATCATGCTCCTTCCACTTGTCCAAAGTATCATGTTCCTCTTGTGTGGCCTCTGGAGGTAAGGGACCAGGAACATTTGAATCTAGAACATATCCTATATGTTCAAGGTTCAAGACAAGTTACAAATTTCTTAGCCAATCGCATGATTAGGTCCTGTCAACTGTTGCGATCAAGTATGCTTGCAAGGATATTGGATGGTGGTGGTTGTTACGTACTCATTATTATCGTAAAATTAATTGCGAAATAACAGATTAATTAGTAAATGTATCATGTAATTAACCAAATATGATTATGGTCTTTTAATCAAATTGGTCCTCCCACTAACTTAGCGAATCCTACACTTCCAAAGTAGAAAACGGAAATCCTAGTTGGATGGATTTCTAGTGGGTGATTGAATTCTTATAATTCTATTGATCATCCTCAGGTACATCCATTATTGGAATTACAATAAACTATAAGTGAGCAACTCCTTGCCCATCACATCTCATGTGAGGTTCAATCCTTTTGCTAGCCCCTAATGCTCAAAATCTCAGGTACATCCAATATTGACTTATCTTGCATTAGTTAAGTTGATCCCATTGAGCCAGTAATTATGCAAATAATTTTAATGTCCTCAGGTACATCCAATACTGGCCACCAAACCATTTACATATTTACAACATCTCATGCTTAACAATTATTCTTAAGAAAATCTCTTAAATTAATTGCATCTCATGCAACTATTTAAAATTTCTTAGCTTATGTTATAATTACTTTAATTATAGCATTTCCAACTTAATCATTTGTTTGGAAGATTTTATAGCCATCCTAATTACTATTAAGGTCTCACTTTGCACATTATCCATTTAGCATGCATATATCATATAATTGCATACATTCCCATACATCTCATGCATTCATGGATAAGATTTAAATATGGTATGATCATGGACTTTCTAAGGGATTCAATTCTGAGCCACCAAGAATTGAATCAGGGCATTCCTAGGTGCATTTCATTCATTCATTTTACAAGAGTTACTGAAGGAGTACATAATCAACACTTGATATTGAATTCCTCCCACTGGTCCCACCAATGCTCTTGACCTCCTTGAACTTCTTGCAATCCAATATTACATAGTAATCCTTGGCATACCAAGGCGAATTTACAAGAACTTAAATAAATGAAATTACAACCCAAAAATTATTACAAACTTAATAATACATGCCCAAAATAAATTAAAATAAATTAATTAATTTACAATCCCAAAGAAACATAAAAGAAATAAATCCAATCACATTGGTCTTTTATAGTCCATGATCATCCATCATGCATATCACTATTTAACAATTAAATAAAACATACATACTTAAATTAAATTGAATATCTCATATTCAACTTAAAAATCAGATTTGAATATGATTCAAATAAATTTAAAAATACATATTTGAATCTCATTCAAACAAATTTAAAAATTCAGATTTGAATCACATTCAAACAACTTCAAAAATTCAGATTTGAATCACATTCAAACATTTTTAAAAAATCAGATTTGAATCACATTCAATTATTTTTAAAAATCAGATCTGAATTTTATTGAATCAATTTTAAAAATCAGATTTAAATATGATTCAAACAACTTTAAAAATTCAGATTTGAATCACATTCAAACAACTTTTAAAATTCAGATTTGAATCACATTCAAACAATTTTTAAAATTCTGATTTGAATCATAATTTAATTGTGTGATTAAAACAACTAATTAAACACTTTAATTAGTCAAAGAATAGGCCTTAGATCATACAACAATTGCAGAATTAAAAGCCAAACCTTGAACCACCCATGGAACCATTGTTGCCGCCACCAATGGTGGCTTCACCATGTGTGACGCCACATCTCATGATCCAACTAGCAATGAATCTCTTGATCTCATGATCAAACACACAATTAAATTATATAATCAACAATCTAAATGGCAAATATAGTGGCTCTGATACCAATTGATGGAGCAGGCGTGAAAAACACAAGATTATACCATTGAATTCAAAAATTTTCACCTAGGGTCACAAGCACCATGCAAGATTTATTTTTATCTATTTGATTTCAATGATAAACAACATATTAAAACTCTTTTAATATGTTTTTGGATCTGTATTTGCCATTTAAGATTTTAAAATTAATCAGATTAATTTTAGAACCCTAGATTAAATCAAGAACGATTACACTAACCTCTTGATGTCTTTGCCGCGTGTCTGCGCCTTTGAGATTCGTCTTGAGGACACGGATGTTGTCCCTCTAGCTTGTCCACACCAAGAACACCTATGGCAGCCCTTGAACAGCTTCTAAAGCCTTTTCTATTAATTAGAAATTCAAGTTCTGCCTTTTAAGAGATTAGAGATGCAAGCAGACACTAGAAACAATTTCTAGTGTTCTTAATTCAAGAGATTGATGGCTAATCTCTTTGAATTGATGAGAGATGAAGAGAAATAGCTGGAGGCTCAAAGTGGCGTGACATATGAGAGGAGAGGCTGCTGGTTGTGTTTTCTTTTCATAACCCCACTTAAATAGCTAGGTTAACACATTAAACCCTAGCCACATGTCACCTTTTGATTAGCTCTAGGTTTAAGTGACCCAATCACATTGTGCCAAGTGTCAAACCTATATTTAATCTTGATTTTAATCATCTTACATGATTAAAAATATTTGCAAGCTTATGTGTTATGCCATGTGTCACCATCTCATGGTGCCACGTGTCACACTGCAAAATGACCAAAATGCCCCTGTGTCTTAATTTTGAGTTCTTAACCCAAAATAATTATTTTCTTCTTCTAATTAATTTATATCAAATATAAATTAATTAATTAATCTCTATTAATTAATTTCTCATCAATTAAATTCATATTTAAACACTTTAAATATAAATTTAATTTATACTACACATCCAATAATCTAGATTTGGTTTCAAGTCATGCTAGGGACTTTGCAATTTAATTGCAAACCAAATCTATTTAATTAATCAATTAAACTCTTTAATTAATTAATTAAATCATATTTAAATAGGTGATAACTTGTGTATGTGTGTGACTTACTAGGCTCATCACTAATTGGCAATGAGACATGATATCAACTCTTAATATCATCGAACTCTTTCTTACCATAAATGATTTCTCTAAATCATTTTATGAACCTCATAGACCATGGTTAACACCTAGCATAGTATGCCATGGCCACCCAATTAGTAATAAGGTTTACCTTAAATGAACCTATAATCATATGTTACCATGCACTAGAATCTCTCTGTTACAAAATCCCAACTCAATCTGGAGTCATGGTTTATGTCAAACTCCATTTGCTATGAATATTATGTTCTCTTTTAATTCCAGTTCTTGATTAAAAGATTTTTCTCATCAGAAACTCTTTTCTGAATAAATCTATCTGTCCTGGCCAGGAACTTGAAACATCAAGAACAATTAAATGAACATAGGATTTTATCTCTATTTACTTAGAGGAACAAATTCCTTCTTGATCAACACCTACCTCCATATATAACTAGCAGGAGCCAACACATGCCCATATACCCATACATAGTACAAGTATGAAAGCGATATCAAACTCAAACTACCTATATACAAGATAAGCTGCTATCTCAGTCTAAAGATTATATGCATCGATATGATTTATGACAAAAGCTTGAAAAGAGTATACTCCATGTGCTTGTCATAAGTGTCAGTTCGCCTACTTATCATTTATAAGTGCCTATCATGTTTGTTATATGGCATGAGACTCACCATTCCATCTTATTTATATCTCATATAAATAACTTGGGAACAAACATGAATACAATCTTTCTGGATAAGTCATGTCCTTATTATGAAGTATCCTCGATTGTGAACCTATTTATGATACTTTGTGCTAGAAATATTGTCACTCATATTCTTAACAACTTAAGAATAATATTTCTAACAAAATATCAATGGACCTTTTCTATTACACATAAATATATTATGTAAACGGAAAAGTGGAAATGCCTTTTATTATTAAAAATATGTACAAGATACATACTAAATGATATGCTCTAGGGCATACTACTAACATTCTAATGCCATAAGAACCTTAATAACCCTTCTCCGGAGTCTCAATAATTATTTTATAATCTTTCCCCCTGGTCTAGGCCTGCTAACGGCCTTCACCGTCACTTCTCTTTCGGGTTACCCATCCTTGGTGTTTCGGCTCGTTTAACCTTAGTGTATTTGGTTTCTAAAATTTTTCTTTGATTTTTATGAGCATTATTTAGTTACTTGATAACTCCTCACTCTAGTCTATTTATAATTTCAAACATTCTAACTGCTCGGACCAGCATTGGTCACCGGAACAGTAGACTGTACGGTTTAGCTAAAGTGAGGATGTTACAACTCTTCCCCTCTAATAAAAATTTCGTCCTCGAAATTTACCTGATGCAAACAGTTGAGGGAACTGTTGCCTCATCATCTCTTCACTTTCCCAAGTTGCCTCCTCGGTGTTGTGGTGCTTCCAAAGCACTTTCACCAATGGAATCTGCTTATTCCTCAACTCTTTTACTTCCCGAGCCAGGATCCCTATGGGTTCCTCTTCATATGTCAAATCTGGTTGTACTTCAATTTCTTCCATGGAGATGACATGTGAAGGATCTGAGCGGTATCTTCTTAGCACAGAAACGTGGAACACATTGTGGATCTTATCCAGCTCTGGTGGTAAAGCTAGACTATAGGCTACTGGTCCCACGCGTTCAATAACTTCATATGGGCCAATGAACCTAGGGCTTAACTTACCCTTTCTTTCAAACCTCAGTATTTTCTTCCATGGTGAAACTTTGAGAAACACTTTATCACCAACTGTATATTCTATCTCTTTTCTCTTCAGGTCGGCATAAGACTTCTGTCTATCGGAGGCAATCTTCAGGTTAGCTTTGATTATTTTCACTTTTTCCTCAGTCTGTTTCACAGTGCAGCCCTACCAGCTTATCTTCGCCCAATTCAGTCCAGCACACTGGAGTTCTACATTTCCTCCCATACAGTGCTTCATACAAGGCCATTTGGATGCTAGCTTGATAGCTATTGTTGTATGCAATTTCTGCCAGTGGAAGGTATCTATCCCAACTTCCCTCAAACTCAATGACATAACTCCTCAGCATATCCTCAAGGACCTGACATGTATTTCATGTTATTATTATCATTTCAGTTCAATATTTGCATTAGTTCAATTGGTTTCAGTTGTTTACCTGGATTACTCTTTCTGATTGCCCATCCGTCTGGGGATGGAAAGCTGTACTGAAATGGAGTTGTGTACCCAAGGATTCATGCAACTTCTTCCAGAATCTTGATGTAAACCTTGGGTCTCGGTCAGATATGATAGAAAGTGGGATTCCATGCAGCCTAACTATCTCACTTATATACAATTCTGCTAGCTTCTCCAGTGAGTAGTCAGTCCTAACTGGCAGAAAATGTGCTGACTTCGTCAATCTATCCACTATCACCCACACTGCATCATGCTTCCTTTGGGTGAGAGGTAGACCACTAACAAAATCCATAGTAACCCGGTCCCATTTCCATTCAGGTATGGTTATAGGCTGTAACAAACCCGATAGAACTTGATGTTCTGCCTTAACTTGCTGACATGTTAACACACTTAGTCACATAGTCAGCTATATCCCTCTTCATACCAGGCCACCAATAATGAGGCTTCAAATCATTATACATTTTTGTGCTCCCCGGATGCATAGCATAAACACTAGTGTGTGCTTCTTTCAGAATATTAGTCTTCAGTTCCCCATCATCTGGTACACACACTCTTCCTCTGTAGTATAGACACCCATCTGCTTTCACCTCATATTCAGTTTCCTTCCCCTCAGGAATTTTAGCCATAATTACCATTACTTTTTCATCTGCCCTCTGCCCATCTTGTATCTGCCGTAGCAGGTTGGCCTCACTTGCAACTCAGCCAAAATAGCTCCATCTTGAGCTAAGGACAGATAGGCATTGAGTGATCTTAAAGCTGTGACGGACTTCCTGCTTAAAGCATCAGCAACTACATTTGCCTTCCCAGGATGATAATCAATCACACAGTCATAGTCCTTCAGGAACTCAATCCATCGCCTCTGCCTGAGGTTGAGCTCCTTTTGGGTTGGCAAGTATTTTAGGCTCTTGTGGTCCGTATAGATGTAGCATTTTTCACCATATAAGTAATGCCTCCATATCTTCAGTGCGAAGATAATTGCTGCTAACTCCAGGTCATGAGTAGGGTAGTTCTGTTCATGTGGCCTTAACTGCCTGGAAGCATAGGCGACCACTTTTCCCTCTTGCATCAAGACACACCCTAGCCCATTATGTGAGGCATCACTGTAGACCACAAAGTCTTTTCCCGACACTGGCTATGTTAACACTTGTGCTTTTGTCAACATAGCCTTCAGCCTCTCAAAAATGGCTTGGCACTTGTCGTTCCAGCCAAATTTCACATTCTTGTGTAACAACTTAGTCATTGGAGGAAAATCCCTTCACAAATCTTCGGTAATACCCAGCTAGCCCCAAGAAACTTCTGACCTCAGTTGCATTTCTAGGAGGCTTCCATTCCATCACTGCTTCTATCTTTTTGGGATCTACTCTAATCCCCTCAGCTGATACTATGTGTCCAAGAAAGGAGATCTCATTCATCCAAAAATCACACTTGGACAACTTAGCATACAGCTTCTTTTCTCGCAGGGTTTGCAGAACAATTCTCAAATGTTCATCATGTTCTTCCCTGGTCTTGGAATACACCAGAATATCATCAATAAAGACCACTATAAACCGATCTAAGTATGGATGGAAGATACGGTTCATAAGGTGCATAAATGCTGCTAGTGCATTTGTTAACCCAAACGGCATCACTAGAAATTCATAGTGCCCATACCGGATTCTAAATGCAGTTTTTAACACATCTGCATCCTTTACCCTCAACTGATGATACCCTGATCTGAGATCAATTTTCAAAAATACACTAGCTCCCTTCAACTGATCCAACAGATCGTCAATTCTGGGTAATGGATATTTATTCTTTACAGTTATTTTATTCAACTGCCGATAATCAATACACAATCTCAAGGTTCCATCCTTCTTCTTCACAAATAGTACCGGAGCTCCCCATGGTGACACACTGGGGCGTATGAACCCCTTATCAAGCAACTCTTGCAACTGAATTTTCAACTCCCTCAATTCAGTGGGTGCCATCCTATAAGGAGCAATAGAAATGGGTGCTGTACCCGGCATTACCTCAATAGCAAACTCGACTTCCCTTTCTGGTGGTAAACCAGGCAACTCTTTAGGAAATACATCTGGGAAGTCTCTTACTGTGGGTATGTCACACAGATCTGGCTTAGCCTGCCTAGTATCCACCACATGTGCTAGGTAGGCTTCACAGCCTTTTCTCATCATTCTTCTTGCAACTGTGGCTGAGATGACATTGGACAAGAAATCTGTCCTTTCCCCCACAACTGTGATCTCATTACCCCCAGGAGTTTTCAAAGAAATCCTCTTTAGTTTACAATCAACTATTGCCTGATGACGTGACAACTAGTCCATTCCCAAAATCACGTCAAACTCGTAGAAGGGCAATTCAATTAGGTCTGCCGAGAATTCATGCTCCTGAATTCTCAACGGGCAACCTTTATACACCTTATTCGCTACCACACTGTGGCCTAGTGGATTTGTGACCAGAATGTCTTGATCACTCTCCTCTACTGGAACTCTCCTCTCTATGGGTAGTTTGATGCAAATGTAGGAATGAGTGGATCCTGGATCCACCAATGCATGTACAGAAGTGTTGTAGAGGGAAAACGTACCCCTGATGACATCCGGGCATCTTGCTCCTCCTGAGCTCTGATGGCATAAGCCCTGGCTGGTATTTTAGTGTCTGGCCTCTCGGTGGCTCGAGATCACGAGCCTCAGTGATGGACCAGCTGCCTCAGGTTTACCAGGTTTCCTACCCCTTTGTGGTGCAGGAGCAGGCCTGTCAGTTTGTGTTGGAGCAACAGTAGTAGTCCTCTTCGGACAATTCTTGATCTGATGTTCTGTCGATCCACACCGTAAGCATGCACCGGTCACTCGCCAACACTCCCCCTTATGCCACTTCGGACAGTATTGACAAGCAGAAGATGCAGGGGCTGGTCCCTAAACATCGTCCTGAGAGGCGCCCATTGATGGTGTGGGTGGCCTCTCCTAGGTGTAAATTGTGGTGCAGGCCCCTGAGGTGACCACGACCACTGTGGTGGTCCTGAACTCTGAGCAGGAGGACCTTTACTTTTCTTGCTGGGAGCAGAGAATGCACTGGACTGACCCGGACCTCTCTTCTGCTGTCTTTCCCTTCTATTTTGCTCATTGATTCTAACCCTTTCCACTTTTGATGCAGCATCCACCAATTTAGAAAAATCCGTAATCTCTAGTGCTGTGATCATGACTTTTATGTTGTCATTGAGCCCTTCCTCAAATCGTCTTCACCTCTCTGCCTCAGTAGGGACTATCTCCCTCCCATACCGGCTCAGTCTGACAAATTCACGCTCATACTCAGCCACTGACAACTATCTCTGTCTCAGACTGATAAATTCCCTTCTTCACTCCTCTAAATACACCTTGCTAATATATTTCTTCCTGAACTCTGCAAGGAAGAATTCCCAGGTGATCCGTTCAGATTGCACCTCACTGGTTACTATGTCCCACCACTGATATGCGTCATCTTGAAATAGGGACACAGCACCTACCAGGTTCTGCTCAGGGGTGCAGTTTAGCTGTTTCAGTACTCTGATGGTTCTGTCCAACCAATTTTCTGCAGCCATGGGATCATCCTCCCTCTTCCCAAAGAAGTCCACAGCCCCATGCTTCCTCAATTTCTCCAGATGAGTTTTCTGTGGCACTGGTGGAGGTTGTGGCTGTGGTTGTGGTGGTGGAATTGCCCCCATCATTTGCCAATAAAACTCGGTCATTTGCTGGAATAGAGCAAACTGAGGTTGAGCAGGTGCCTCAGCTGCTGGTGGAACAGATTCTCCCTGCCCCCAGACTCAGCCCTTGGTGGAGCATGACTCTCCACCTCTTCATCAACTGCTCTTTACGAAGCAGGATCCATGTCCTATTCAAAATAAGAAGACAAACAGACTGCATCAGTGTCACCTCAACATTTACAAATGTAATGCAATGGTATGTACTCTATCTAGGCCCAGAAACGCCTAAACTGATGCTCTGATACCACTAAATGTGACACCCCTTACCCGTCTACAGTGTAGCTGAGCAAGTTATGCCACTCAGTGTGTCGGAACACCAATTCATGTTTCAATTTCAATTAATCCTTTTTAATTCATTTATTTATAATTTTTGATAAAACTAAATTTTTTCGCAAATTTTATAGAAAATCCGGCAGAGTGCCGGCTATAAATTGGAAAAACAGTTCTTCTGAACCTGTTAAAAACACTCCCAATAATATCATCACCTTATTCTCAATCAACCTCCAATATATTCTCAACAATTTCTCAATTCACTTCAATATCTCAAAATTTTCATTCATCTCATATCATACTAAATTCAATGAGAAACACTCATATTTATTTATGAACACAATTCATAGATAATTACAACAAAAATATGATTACATGAGTTTATAATGTACATAACAAAAGTTTACAAAATACAAAATGGCAAAATATCAAAATATCCCAGATGGCCTAATGTCCTACTAAATGCGCTGCAATGTGAGGTGACTCTGAACTCTGAGTGCAGATATGGTGGCTCACCCAGTATGCGGTCTGCTGGACTCCCCAGCTAAGTCTCCAGTACCTGCGCATGGCAAAAGTGACGCGCTAAGCAATTCTACTTAGTGGTGATAATATAAAATAAAATAAAATAAATTAAAATAAAATATGCAGAATGAATATTTACATTTCTGGGTAGACTTAGTTTCTAATATTTATTGCAGTGTTATTCGATTTAAGTTTGGTAAAATTTATTAACATTGCCCAAGTAACATAATTTAGTCAACTGGACTGGACAAACGGGTAAACTAGCACTGGGTACTAAGTACCTCGGACCATCACACCATCGGTCACATTGTGTCTCCCGGTGTGCAACAGAATAGCTAATAAGCTGTAATAATTATCAGGGATTAAAGCCAAGTATAACAACTCAATATCATAGCCAAAGGCTATTATGTTACAGAATGGCATGGGAAGCCATGAAACATAGAATGGCATGAAGCCATACGCAGTACTGCTAACAGAACCCTAGTGGCATGCCAACCTATCCAATCCAATCACATTAGGCCTACTAGGGCATTTAGCACTTTTCATTTAAGTAATTCTTTGAAATTGTATTTTTTTATGATTACTATTCACTTCATTGGTCAACTAAAATGTTGACTTTTGCATTGGCAATAGGTAAATTAATTTAAATATCAACAACATACCACATTTTGCATTTTTAACTTGTTGGTATTGATTGCCAATACCATCCCTAAGCTTAATGATAATTAGACCAAAAATTTCAGTTTTCATGCTTTGTCTTTACTGTTCCATTAGTCATCTTTGCAGTGGAATTTTGGAAAAGTGATCAACATGAAAGTTGTTCCTTATTTTGTCTAGATGAATTTCTTTTTTTTTTTGAATCACTCCATTTGGAGTTTTGTAGCTCAAGTTATGGCCTAAATACCATAACTGGCCGGATTAGGCGATTCAAATTCAGGCAAACCGATTACGCAGATTTGGGGACTCAAGTTTGGTTGGCAATTTGACTAGGTTATGGTCATAATTTGGGTCAGGCTTCTTCATGCAAGTTGTTGGTCTATATGTCACCTTGTTGCTGGTAAAATTTCAGGTCAATTGGACCTTTCTACATTGAGTTATGGCCAAATGACCAAATACTGTTCATTTGGTCATTTTGCCCAGGCAAAGTGCAGGTCACCCGAATTAGGGCAAGCTTTTGGTCAAGTTGGTTTGGTTTTCTGGGCATGGTTTCTTCATCAAAGTTGTGCCATTATGTGTCTAGTTTCATGTCCAATTGGCCAAACACCAATTGAACCTCTACAATTCAATTTATGGCTGTCCAAACAGGCTGGACTCACAGCCAAACCTGCAGGTTACACAAGGCAGCCACTCCAACCTCAAATCCCATAACCCAATTCACTTCATTTCTGGTTCAAACCAAACCAAATGGTCACTAATTGACCATTAAAACCTACTTCCATCATCACAAGATCAAAGTCTCATTTTTCAACCCAAACCCTAACTCAACAATTTCAAACTCATGCATTTTCACTTTATTTCATCAATCTACTTAGAAAATACATATTGTGGGCAGCCCTAATATCCTTTTAACTTCATTAAATTCAACACCATCAAACCCTAACCATGGCTGCCAAAAATAAGGGATGGCATACCAATGTCTTTCATCAAGTTTCTTTGTCATTTAATCACCAATATAGTGCTTAAACATGAAATTGAATTGAAATTTAAGGTTTTGGTCACTAACCTCTTATGGAGTGAGATTTCTCACTTGCTAGGGTTCCTCTTTTTCTTTTCCTTTTGCTCCCAAAAGACTTGCCAAGAGGTAAGAACACTTTTTTGTGCTGCTAGGTTATGATTTTGTTGGGTAGAAATTGGTGAATCAAGCTTTGAAAAGCTTGAATATGCTTAGCTATGGAAGAGGTGGGTGACGGCAAGGAAGGTGGGAGAAGCTTTCTGTTTGTTTTTTTTTTCTTCATTTTCCAGCCCATTAAGTCTCTTTTAAATTAGCTTAGGCCATGTGTCAACCTTGGATTGGTTGGGAGAATTTTAATGACATCATGATGATGTCATTATTCCATTTTCTTTTAATTTCTCACCATTTCTTGTCTATTTAATTTCAATTAAATTTTTAACAAAATTTATTCATATTTTATGTCATATAATTCATTTACATAAATGGACAAGTTGGTCAAAAATTATCTCTGTAGACGAAATGACCAAAATGCCCTCCGTTTGGCTTATCGAGCCAAAATTGTGTGTACCGATAGAAAAAATTTTCTAAGTATTTTCTTGGCATTCTAATGCCATAAGAACCTTAATAACCCTTCTCCAGAGTCTCAATAATTATTTTATAATTTTCCCCCCTGGTCTAGGGCTGCTAACGGCCTTCACCGTCAGTTCCCTTTCGGGTTACCCATCCTTGGTGTTTCGGCTCGTTTAACCTTAGTGTATTTGGTTTCTAAAACTTTTCTTTGATTTTTATGAGCATTATTTAGTTACTTGATAACTCCTCACTCTAGTCTATTTATAATTTCAAACATTCTAACTGCCCGGACCAATATTGGTCACCGGAATAGTAGACTGTACGGTCTAGCTAAAGTGAGGACGTTAAATGAAGTGAACAAAAAAGTTTTAAAAATAGTATTGTGATTTGAGATTGAAATTTTGAGATTGACTTGAATGTGTATAATGGATTTTAGATTTGGAAATTATTTTGGAAGCGTTTTTAAACAAGTTCAGAAGAACTGTTTTTCTAATTTACAGCCAGCACTCTGCCGGATTTTTTATAAAATTTGCGGATAAATTTAGATTTATTAAAATTGAAAATAAATGAATTATAAGGGGATAAATTGTAATAGAAACATAAATTGGTGCTCCGGCACATTGAGTGGCATAACTTGCTCGGCTACACTGTAGATGGGTAAGGGGTTTCACATTTAGTGGTATCAGAGCATTGGTTTAGGCATTTCTGGGCCTAGATAGAGTACATACTATTGCATTGCATTTGTAAGTGTTGAGGCAACACTGATGTAGATCTGTTTGTTTTCTTATTTTGAATAGGATATGGATCCTGCTTCGCAAAGAGCAGTTGATGAAGAGGTGGAGAGTCGTGTTCCACCAAGGGCTGAGTTTGGGGGCAGGGGAGAACCTGCTCCACCAGCAGCTGAGTCACCTGCCCAACCTTAATTTGCACTATTTCAACAAATGACCGAGTTTTACCAGCAAATGATGGGGGCAATTCCACCACCACAACCACAGCCACAACCTTCACCAGCACCACAGAAATCTCACATGGAGAAATTAAGAAAGCATGGGGCTGTGGACTTCTTTGGGAAGAGGGACGATGATCCCATGGCCACAGAAAACTTGTTAGATAGAACCATCAGAGTGCTGAAACAGCTAAATTGCACCCCTGAGTAGAACCTGGTGGGTGCTATGTCCCTATTTCAGGATGATGCATATTAGTGGTGGGACACAGTAACCAGTGAGGTGCAACCTGAACGGATCACTTGGGAATTCTTCCTCATAGAGTTTAGGAGGAAATATATTAGCAAAGTGTATTTGGAAGAGCAAAGAAGGGAATTTATTAGTTTGAGACAAAGAAAGTTGTTAGTGGCTGAGTATGAGCGTGAGTTTGTCAGACTGAGCCAGTATGGGAGGGAGATAGTCCCTACAAGGGTAGAGAGGTGCAGATGGTTTGAAGAAGGGCTCAATGACAACATCAAAGTCATGATCACAGCACTGGAGATCACGGATTTTTCTAAACTGGTAGATGCAGCATCAAAAGTGGAAAGGGTCAGAATCAATGAATAAAATAGAAGGAAAAGACAGCAGAAGAGGGGTCCAGGTCAGTTCAGTACATTTTCTGATCTCAGCAAGAAGAGTAAGTGTCCTCCTGCTCAGAGTTCAAGACCACCACAGGGTCAGGGCTAGTCTCAGGGGCCCAGACCACAGTTCACAGCTAGGAGAGGCCAATCCACACCATCAATGGGCAGCTCTCCAGGGATGGTGTTTAGGGGACCAGCCCCTACATCTTCTGCTTGTCAGTACTGTCAGAAGTGGCATAAGGGGGAATGTTGGCGAGTGACCGGTGCATGTTTACGGTATGGATCGATAGAACATCAGATCAATAATTGTCCGAGGAGGACTACTACTGTTGCTCCAACACAAACTGATAGACCTGCTCCTGCACCACAAAGGGGTAGGAAGCCCGATAAACCTGAGGTAGCTGGTCCATCACTGAGGCCTGCATCTGAGTCAGCTGAGAGACCAGACACTAGAATACCTACGAGAGCCTATGCCATCAGAGCTCAGGAGGAGCAAGATGCCCCAGATGTCATCATGGGTATATTTTCCCTCTACAACACTTCTGTAGATGCATTGGTGGATCCAAGATCCACTCATTCCTACATTTGCATCAAACTACCCATAGAGAGGGGAGTTTCAGTAGAGGAGAGTGATCAAGACATTCTAGTCACAAATCCACTGGGCCATAGTGTGGTAGTGAATAAAGTGTATAAAGGTTGCCTGTTGAGGATTCAGGGGTATGAATTCTCGGCAGACCTAATTGAATTACCCTTCCACGAGTTTGACGTGATTTTCGGTATGGACTGGTTGTCACGTTATCAGGCAATAGTTGATTGCAAATTGAAGAGAATTTCTCTGAAAACTTTTGAGGGTAATGAGATTACTGTTGTGGGTGAAAGGACAGATTTCCTGTCCAATTTTATATCAGCCACAGTTGCAAGAAGATTGATGAGAAAAGGCTGTGAAGCTTACCTAGCACACGTGGTTGATACTAGGCAAGCTAAGCCAAACCTGAGTGATATACCCACAGTGAGAGACTTCCCAGATGTACTTCCTAAAGAGTTGCCTGGTTTACCACCAGAAAGGGAAGTCGAGTTTGCTATCGAGGTAATGCCGGGTACAGCACCCATTTCTATTGCTCCTTATAGGATGGCACCCACTAAATTGAGGGAGTTGAAAACTCAGTTGCAAGAGTTGCTTGATAAGGGGTTCATACGCCCCAGTGTGTCACCATGGGGAGCTTCGGTGCTATTTGTGAAGAAGAAGGATGGAACCTTGAGATTGTGTATTAATTACCGGCTGTTAAACAAAGTAACTGTGAAGAACAAATATCCATTGCCCAGAATTGATGATCTATTTGATTAGTTAAAAGGAGCTGCTGCATTTTCAAAAATTGATCTCAAATCAAGGTATCATCAGTTGAGGGTAAAGGATGCAGATGTGTCAAAAACTGCATTCAGAACCCAGTATGGGCACTATGAATTTTTAGTGATGCCGTTTGGTTTGACAAATACACCAGCAGCATTTATGGACCTTATGAACCATATCTTCCATCCATACTTAGATCGGTTTGTAGTGGTCTTCATTGATGATATTCTAGTGTATTCCAAGACCATGGAAGAACATGATGAACATTTGAGGATTGTTCTGCAAACCTTACGAGAAAAGAAGCTGTATGCTAAGTTGTCCAAGTGTGACTTCTGGATGAGTGAGATCTCTTTTCTTGGACACATAGTATCAGTTGAGGGGATTAGAGTGGATCCCAAAAGGATAGAAGCAATGATTGAATGGAAGCCTCCCAGAAATACAACTGAGGTCAGAAGTTTTTTGGGGTTAGCTGGGTATTATAGAAGATTTGTGAAGGGGTTCTCTCTTATAGCTGCTCCAATGACCAAGTTGTTGCACAAGAATGTGAAATTTGGCTGGAACGATGAGTGTTAAGCCAGTTTTGAGAGGCTAAAGGCTATGTTGATAGAAGCACCAGTGTTAACACAGCCAGTGTCGGGAAAAGACTTTGTGGTCTACAGTGATGCCTCGGATAATGGGCTAAGGTGTGTGTTGATGCAAGAGGGGAAAGTGATAGCCTATGCTTCCAGGCAGTTAAGGCCACATGAATAGAACTACCCTACTCATAACCTGGAGTTAGTAGCAATTATCTTCACACTGAAGATATGGAGGCATTATTTATATGGTGAAAAATGCTACATCTATACAGACCACAAGAGTCTAAAATATTTCCCAACCCAGAAGGAGCTCAATCTTAGATAGAGGCGATAGATTGAGTTCCTAAATGACTATGATTGTGTGATAGATTATCATCTTGGGAAGGCAAATAAAGTTGCTGATGCTTTGAGCAGGAAGTCCATCACAGCTTTAAGATCACTAAATGCTTGTCTGTCCTTAGCTCAAGATGGAGCTATTTTGGCTGAGTTGGAAGTGAGGCCAACCCTGCTACAGCAGATACAAGATGGGCAGAGGGCAGATGAAAAATTACTAGCCATTGTGGGTAAAATTCCAGAGGCAAAGGAAACTGAATATGAGGTGAAAGCAGATGGGTGTCTGTATTACAGAGGAAGAATGTGTATACCTAATGATGGGGAACTAAATACTAGTATTCTGAAAGAAGCACACACTAGTTTTTATGCTATACACTCGGGAAGCACGAAATGTATAATGATTTGAAGCCTCATTACTGGTGGCCTAGTCTGAAGAGGGATATAGCTGACTATGTAACTAAGTGTTTGACATGTCAGCAAGTTAAAGCAGAACATCAAGTTCCATCAGGATTGCTACAGCCTATAAGCATACCTGAATGGAAATGGGACCGGGTCACTATGGATTTTGTTAGTGGTCTACCTCTCACCCAAAGGAAGCATGATGCAGTGTGGGTGATAGTGGATAGATTGGCAAAGTCAGCACATTTTCTACCAGTTAGGACTGACTACTCACTGGAGAAGCTAGTAGAATTGTATATCAGTGAGATAGTTAGACTGCATGGAATCCCACTTTCCATCATATCTGACCGAGACCCAAGGTTTACATTGAGATTCTGGAAAAAGTTGCAAGAAGCTTTGGGCACACAACTCCATTTTAGCACGGCTTTTCATCCCCAGATGGATGGACAGTCAGAATGAGTAATCCAAGTAAACCTAAGAACTAATTGAATTTTTATAGTTAATAAATTGAAATGATAGTAACAATGTGAATAATGTGATAGATCCTGGAAGATATGCTAAGGAGTTATGTCATTGAGTTTGAGGGGAGTTGGGATAGATACCTCCCACTAGCATAATTCGCATATAACAATAGCTACCAAGCTAGCATTCAAATGGCTCCGTATGAAGCACTATATGGGAGGAAATGTAGAACCCCAGTGTGTTGGATTGAATTGGGCGAAGATAAGCTGGTAGGACCAGACCTGGTAAAACAGACTGAGGAGAAAGTGAAGATAATCAAAGCTAACTTGAAGGTTGCCTCAGATAGATAGAAATCTTATGCCTACTTAAAGAGAAAAGAGATAGAGTATGCAGTTAGCGATAAAATGTTTCTCAAAGTCTCACCGTGGAAGAAAGTACTGAGGTTTGGGAGAAAGGATAAGTTAAGCCCTAGGTTCATTGGCCCATATAAAGTCATTGAACGTGTGGGACCAGTGGCCTATCGGCTAGCTTTACCACCAGAACTGGATAAAATTCATAAGGTATTCCATGTTTCCATGCTGAGAAGGTATCGCTCATACCCTTCACATGTCATTTCCATGGAAGAGATTGAAATCCAACCGGACTTGACATATACAAAAGAACCTATACAAATCCTAGCTCGGGAAGTGAAGGAACTGAGAAATAAACAAATTCCACTGGTGAAAGTGCTTTGGAGGCACCACAACACTGAAGAGGCAACTTGGGAAAGTGAAGAGATAATGAGGCAACAGTTTCCTCAACTGTTTGCATCAGGTAAATTTTGAGGACAAAATTTTTATTAGAGGGGAAGAGTTATAACATCCTTATTTTAGCTAGTCTGTACAGTCTACTGTTCCGGTGACCAGTGTCGTTCCGGACAGCTAGAATGTTCGGAAAAATATTAAAACTAAAGTGAGGAACCAAAAATTTACTCAAATATTAATAAGAAAAAAAATTTTAGGAAAAATTATAAAATAATTCTTGGGACTCCAGAGAAGGGTCATTGAGGTTCTTATAGCATTAGAATGCCAAGAAAATACTTAGAAAAATTGTTCAATCGGTACAGATAATTTTTACCCGTTAAGCCAAACGGAGGGCATTTTGGTCATTTCGTCTTCAGAGTTGATTTTTGGGCCAACTTGTCCAGTTAAATAAATAATTTATATAACATAAAATATAAATAAATATTGTCAAAAATTCAATTACAATTAAATATACAAGAAATGGAGAGAAAAATGAAAAAAAAAAATAGATTTATGACATCATCAAGATGTCATTAAAACTCACCCAACCAACCCAATCTTGACACATGGCATAAACATATATAAAAGAGGCCAAATGGGTTGGAGAACAAAAAAAAAAAAAATCAGACCTCCTCTCTCCTTCTTCTTCATGCTACCACCCACCCCACCATGGTCACCCATTAGCAAGCTTTTGAAAGCTTGATTTCCCCCACTTTTACCCAACTAAACCCTAACCTAGCAACAAAAAAACTTGCTCTTACACCTTAGTAATTCTTCTGGGAGCAAAAAGAAGAGGAAAACAAGAGCTTTAGCAAGTGGGAAAATCTCACTCCTTTGAGGTTAGTGACCTAACCATGGATTTTATTTTAAACTCATGTTAAGGACTTTGAATGAGTGTAAATTTCAAAGGAAATTTGTTAAAAACCACTTGTATGCTATTCCATATTTTTCGGTAGCCATGGTTAGGGTTTGATTGTGTTGAGCTTAATGAAGTTAAAAGGCCATCATGGCAGCCCACCATATGTACCCACTAAGTGGATTGATGAAATGCAAGTTAAATGCATGATTTGAGATGTTAGGGTTAGGGTTTCGGTATAAAATGGAGACTTTGATTATGTAATGATGAAAGTGAGTTTTAATGGTCAATTAGTGACCATTTGGTTATGTGTAAACAAGAAATGAGGTGGTTTGATTTGTGGGAATTGCAGTTGGTGTGGCTGCCCATGGTGACCTGCAGAATTGGACATGAGTCCAGCAAGTTTGGGCAGCCATAACTTAAATTGTAGAGGTTCAATTGGTACAAGGCCAATTGAACATGAAACTAGACACATAATGGCACAACTTTGGTGAAGAAACCATGCCCATAATGTTATTAGCTATTCTGTTGCACACTGGGAGACACAATGTGACCGATGGTGTGATGGTCCGAGGTACTTAGTACCCAGTGCCAGTTTACCCATTTATCCAGTCCAGTCAACTAGTATGGGTTACTCGGGAAATGATAATAAACCTTACTAAATTTTAATCAAATAATAATATAAATAATACCAGAAGTTAAGTCTACCAAAAATGTAAACACACACATTCTGTATATTTGTTTTATTTTATGTTATTTTATATTATTTTATATTATCACCACTAAGCAGAATTGCTTAGCGCGTCGCTTTTGCCACTCGCAGGTACTGGAGACCTAGCTGGGGAGCCCAGTAGACATCAGACCGGGTGGGTCTTCAGATTTGCATCCGGAGTCCCGAGTCACCTCACACCTGCAGTGCATATGGTAGGACATAGGATTTTGGGAGCTTTTCTTTTTTATTTTGCATTTTATACTAGTTTGGATTGTAACTCTAAACTCCTGTAATTATGTATTAATGTAAATATATGAAATTTCATATTATTGAGATCTTCTGCATAATGTATATTGATAAATGAAATGTTGAGAATTAATTGTGAATATGCTTCAAGTGATGAAGTGAACAGAAAAGTTTTGAAAATAGTATTGTGATTTGAGATTGAAATTTTGAGATTGACTTGAATGTGTATAATGGAGTTTAGATTTGGAAATTATTTTGGAAGTGTTTTTAAACAGGTTCAGAAGAACTGTTTTTCCAATTTACAGCCGGCACTCTGCCGGATTTTCTATAAAATTTGCGGATAAATTCAGATTTATCAAAATTGAAAATAAATGAATTATAAAGGGATAAATTGTAATAGAAACATAAATTGATGCTCCGGCATACTGAGTGGCATAACTTGTTCGGCTACACTATAAACGGGTAAGGGGTGTCACAAGTATCCTCGATTGTGAACATGTTTATGATACTTTGTACTAGAAATGCTGTTACTCATATTCTTAACAACTTAAGAGTAGAATTTCTAACAAAATATCAATGGACCTTTTCTATCACACATAAATATATTATATAAACAGAAAAGTGGAAATTCCTTTTATTAATAAAAACATGTACACGATACATAATAAATGATATGATCTAGGGCATACTACTAACAGAAAACTCATAAAGATCTTAGTACATTAGGTGAAGCAGCTGAGAAATAAATGTATACATTTGGTTAAGGTGTTATGAACCATCATTCAGGCTAGGAAGTTACTTAGGAATGAGAGGAGGATATGTGGAGGCAGCACCCACAGTTATTTAGAAACTAAAATCAGGTAAAATTTCGAGATGAAATTTATTTTAAGGGGGGGAGAATTGTAACACCCCTATATTCGGTAGTGCGTTCTACTGTTTCGGAGACTGGTGTCTGTCCGGACAGCTAGGATGCTTGGACTTATACTTAAATGTTAGTAAGGAAACATAAAATAATGAAATACAATAGTGGAAAATATAAGAAATAAAAAGGAAAAATAAGAGAAATGAGATGTGATTAAGTTAAACGAACTAAAAACCATAGCGATGGGTGGCCACAATGGGAAGTTGCAGCGAGGACTGTTGACTAGCCCTGGACTGCGGAGAACCTTCGGAAATATTTTGAAGACTTAAATTAACATCTATTGTGGTATAGTTAACTTAGAAAATGTTAAATAAAATTTAATTAATTAGTACAAAGAAAAATAAAAAATTGAGAAATCGATAAAAATCGGTGTTACCGAAAAATTAGAAATACAACCCAAGGAGGGGCATTTTGGTCAATTGACACCTAGAGTGAACTTTTGACCTAAATGTCCATAAAAATTTTTAATGTTAAATTTTGAAAATGACATGAAAAATGAAATTAAAAAATGAAGTACAATTAAAAGAGAAATGGGGGATTAATTTACAAATATGGAAACTTGGATTATTAAATGTTTAATGTGAGTTAGTGGGGCACTAAGTGGGATTATATAAACTATATAAAGATAGATTTTTCCACTAACACTTCATGAATCTTCTTCTTCCTCAAAAACTTCATTTGGCCAAATTTAACTTCCCCTAAGAAACCTCCATTGACGTCCCCAAACCAAGCTCCATGCATCCATTTTTCAAGCCATTTTCCACATATTTCCCTTCATTAAATTTAGTCTACACAGCTTAGGAAGTGTTATGGAAGCAAAAAGAAGCAAGATTGGTGAGGTTTTAGCAAGCTCTAATAAGAGGTAAGTGCCCAATTTCTTCCCTTACTTAATTAAAGCTTGTGTTAAGGTTATGGGTAGTATTTTGGGTGAAGAAATTTGAAGAAATGATTGAGTTATGGATTGTCCATTTTTGGCAGCCATGGGAGGTGAGTTGCTTGAGTTTTTCTTACATTAAATTGGTGGTAATTGATGGGAATTAGTGTTGGTTGAGTCCATTTGAAGTGCTAGCAATTTAATCCTCTTATATATGTGAATTATGAATGTAAAGTGAGATTATATATTGAAATTGGGAAGCTTGATGTATATGGGCAATTGGGTAGCCTTGTGATGTATGGTAGAGTGTTTCTGTAACACCCTTCCGGTAGCAACTCCGTACATTCTACTGTTCCTGTGACCGGTGTCGGTCCGGACAGCTAGAACATCCGGAAAAATATTTAAACTAAAGTCAGGAACTATAATTAACTCAAATATTAATAAGAAAAATTTAGAAAAAAATTTTAGAAATAAAATACAACTAAGTTAAATGAGCCGGTGACCTAGCGATGGGTAACCCAGAGGGAAGTTGCGGTTCTCACAACTAGGAGCCCTAGACCCGAGAGAAAATTCATAAAATAATTTTTGGGACTCCAGAGAAGGGTCATTGAGGTCCCTATGGCATTAGAATGCCAAGAAATTATTTAGAAAAATTTTTCAATCGGTACAGACAATTTTGACCCGTTAAGCCAAACGGAGGGCATTTTGGTCATTTCGCCTTCAGAGGTGATTTTGGCCGACTTGTCCAGTTGAGTAAATAATTATTATAACATAAAATATGAATAAACATTACTAAAAATTAAATTGAAAATGAGTAGAGATTAAAAGAAAAGAAAAATCAAAATAAAGCAAATTATGACATCTTTATGATGTTATTTAAAAGCCCCCTCCAATCACAATTAAACAAACACTCAACTAACTAATAAAAGAGATAATTGAGACCAAAAGAATTAAAAAGCAACAGCAGCCATCCTCTTCCTCCCTAACCAGCCGAAATCCAAGCTTGCCCAAACCTCCATTAACACCTTCAAAAAAACTTCATTTCTCTCTTTGTTTCACTACTAAACCCTAAACACCTTTCATTAAAATTTGTCCATACCTCTTGGGGAAGTGTTTGGCAGCCAAGAAAAGGAAAGAAAGTGAAGTTAAGCTTGGGAAAATTCTGCCCTACAAGAGGTTAGTGCACATATGTATCAAAAACTCATTAATTCCATGTTAGAGACTTGAAATAGGTAAGAATTTGTAACTTAAATGAATGAAATTTATGTTTATGCTTACCATGAATTTCGGCAGCCCTAAGGAAGGGATAAGAGTGATTGTTTTGATGGATTTAAAGTGGACTAAAGATCATGATTAAAGAATATATACATGTGGATAATGAGTTAGTGAGTCAAACTAAGGTACCTTGTGTAAATTCTTAAAGGAAATTAGGGTTTAGGGAGTGAAAATTTGACTTGGCTTATGAAGTGATTAGTGAACATTCTAATGGTCAATTAGTGACCATTTGAGGCAAGTCAATCATAATTTGAAGTGAACTAAAGTGTTACAAACCCAATTGGTAGGTCGCTAGTGACAAAGAAAGAATGAGGCTGTGAGTCCAGTCTGTTTGGACTGCCATATCTTTGGCTGTGTAGGTCCAATTGGTGTTTGGCCAATTGAACATGAAACTAGACTTATAATGGCACAAAAGACCAAAGCAAGTGGACCAAAAATTGGCCCCAATCCGGATACCCTGCAACCAGAATCTGCAGAATGACCAAATGAACAGTGGCCATAACTCACTGTAGAAAAGGTCAATTGACCTGAAATTTTTACAGAAACAAGTTAAGACATAGACAAATAACTTTCATGAAGAAACCTACCCCAAATTATGGCCAGAACCCATCCAACAAGGCAGTGGCGATCCACTGCTTCACATCGTAGATATGGTCAATTCTGTAGTTTTGCCAACCGGCCAGCTGTGGTTTTTGGACCATATCTGGAGCTACAAAACTCCAAATGGAGTGATACAAAAAAGGAAATTCAACTAGACAAAATAAGGAACAACTTTCATGTATACCATTTCCTCAAATTCCCACTACAACAGTGCCTAATGGAACAGTAAAGTTGGGTTACAAAAACTGAAAATTTTGCTTCCCTTGGTTTAAGCTTTGAAATGGTATTAATGCTTAATGCCAACAAGTTTTCAATGCAAAATGTGGTATGTTGGGAGTGTCAAAACCAATGTACCTATTTTCTATCCAAAAGTCAACATTTTTGTTGACCAATGAGGTGAATAGTGACACCAAAACTTGAAATTCAAAAATTGAAGAATTTAAAAGTATCAAATGCCCTAGTATACCTAACAAGATTGGTTTGGATAGTTTGGCATGCCAATAGGGTTCAGTTAGCAGTACTGCACATGGCATTATGCCATTATGTGATTTTATGGCTTTTAGCCATTTTGATATTGTGTTGAGACTTGGCCTCGTGCCTAATATTATTTACAGCTTGTTAGTCGCTCATTGCACACCGGAGATGCATATGTGACCGATGGTGTGACGCCCGAGGTACTAGATACCCAAAGGCCGGTTTACACGTTTATCCAAATTACTGCTCAAGATAGGTTACTTGGGCAACTAAATGAATGAAAATGGACAAAGTTAAAGAAATAAATGAATATAACAAATACAAAACAAATAAGACATATACATTCAATACATATTTATTTTTTGCTATTTTCTTTTATTTTATTATTGCACCACTAAGCATCATTGCTTAGCGCATTGCTTTTGCCACGCGTAGGTTCTGGAGATACTGATCGTGAGCCCAGTAGACCGCAGACTGGGTGAGTCCATCCTGCAGCTCTGCATAGTGTCCGTGTCACCTCACCCTCCACAGTGCATTGGTAGGACACTAGGTTTCATTTTGGAATTTTGTAACTAATTTTTTTTTTATTTTCTCATATGTATTTGGATTTATGTAATGTATTTTGATGTCCATGTAAATAATGAAAATTGTGTTGGTGAATGAAAAAAATATTGAGATTTTGATATTGGAGTTTGAGGTCATTGAATATGATTATTGGAAGTGTTTTTCACAGGTTCCGAAGAACTGTTTTCTCCATGTATAGTCGGTACTCTGCCGGATTTTCTTTAAAATTTTTGGAACCTCAAATAAATTATAATTTCGATAAATGGCTCAAATATATTTTATTTCACAAGTTATATTCAAAACCATGATAAAAATTAATTAAGGTATAATAGAGTGTGCCGGTACACCGTGTGACATTGCTTACTCGGGTATACTGTACACGGGTAAGGGGTGTCACAGTTTCAATTGATGAAATAATTTACTAAATTATGGTACTAATGATGGCAGTATGTGTATGTAATTATTGGTGGGAAATTAGATGTGCTAATGAGAGGTATTCATATGTATGTATTGTTGAAGTTGGATATTGTGAAATGGAAGTGTAAATGGTGCATTGCTAGTTGGTTATATTCTGCCCAAAGTTACTATAATGTAAACTAATGAATGGTTATGGTTAGTACCAAATGCAGAATTAGGTTTGGTAAATGAAGTATGGTTAGTTGAATGTGTGATTGGTTGATGCCTCAAAAATGAGTTAAGGGCAGTATGCAAATAAGCCTATAACCCTAAGTGTGTGACTCCAATTGGTATGAGGCCAATTGAAGGTGAAACTAGGCACAAAATGTGCCAACTTTCATGTTGGAAGCCTCCCTAAATTCTGTCCATAGAGCGATATGAGAAATGACCAAATCCGAATTAGTGACTTTGCAAACCTAAAAATTGACCGTTCGAATGGTAGTCAGTATTTTGGCCATAGCTCACTCAAAATAGGTCCAAATAACCTGAATTTTATATCATGGAAAGCTTACACATAGAGCTACAACTCTTATGAAGACACCAAAACCCAGAAATGACTATAAGCAAGTCAAAATACTTGCTCAAGTTCAGGTATAAAAACTACCAGAATCAGAAATGACCTAAAAATGACTTAAGTTTGCCATTTTAGTGCAACCTGTCCAGCATCGGTAAAATGACCATAACTTGGTCTAGTAAACTCCAAATGACCTAAAATTTGTGGCAAAAGTTCACTAAGTCATAAACCTACAAGTTTATAATTCAAACCAGAACCCGAAAATCGAGGGAACTAGGTCATCCGACTAGGTCAAAACAGCATACCAAAATCCAATAAATTGTAATAAAATGCAATACACTTGAAAATGAAATTGGTAACATGTACCAATACCAAAGGACTATAAAATGTGACATATTGATAACATTAAAATTTATTCCCCTAGAGTGCATCAAAGGTCAACATTATAGATTGACTAATGAAAGCAATAGTGCTAAATAAATTAATTATTGAACCTTATTATTAGAAATAATTTAATTGAGTACTGAAACACTTTAAATTGTGTGTTTTAGTTGAAAAGGATATTGAAAAGCATAAGAAACATTGAGTCAAGGCCTAGAGGCGACTCAAACCAGGTCTGTGCACAATACTTTTTATATTCACTGTTTTTACTAGAAAATTTATTTGGAGAAATGAGTTATGAATAATTTTTTATTGTTTTGGCTTTGGAAATTTTATTTGGAAATTATTATGTTGCCTACTTTGCAAATGGAAATTTTGAGATAAAATATGATTTTTGGTTTGTATGAAATATTTAAATATTGTGATTTAGAATTGTTTTGATTCACACTTGACATGGCAATATCACTATGTTCCTCCTTCATTTATAGGAAGAGTATGACTATATTCCTCCCTCTTTGACTTGCCAGTTTGAGGCGAATGTGGATGAGTACTCATTATCTAGCTAGCTACCTCCCTCATTGATTTCGATTAGTGGGTTGAGTATGTCTTGTCGTGGTGTACAACACGGCATGTTCGGAAAAATTTGTGTCATGACCTAAGTTGTGTTATTGATCAGCAATACTGTGTTATTCAATTGTTTGATCAAATTTGTGTTATATGAGATTTGAAAATTGTGACATGAAATTGTGAATCATTTGAATTGTAAATTGTCAAAAAATATTTTATATACCGTATTTTAAATTGTTATTGTGCACTACTGAGTAAATTTTACTCAGTGATAGCTTTTTTATTACTGTCGCAGGTAGACAGACAGATAGAGCAGCAGAGTAGGTTGCTTGTGCTACATTTTGGGATTCTGCCGGATATATTGAGTATACCACATTTTTGTAATTTTTGTTGTAATGTACGTGCACTGAATGTAGATATTGTATTTGGTCTTGAGCAGTTGTAAACTAAAGTTATAATATATTTCTATTATCTCAGCTTTTGAACTACTCAGTCATTTTGTAGTCTATTTTTGGAAATACTGAAAATTGATGTTGAATTGAGTTTGACAAATATTGAGAAAATTAATTTGAGTCGAGCCATATTGGAGTTTGGGATTGAGCAAATATATTGGAAGTGCTTTTTACGGGTTTTTGAAGAACTATTTTGCTCTAAATACAGACAGCACTCTACCAAAATTTTTATAAAATTTGTGGCTATTTCAGACCTAATGTGTGATTTAACTTCGATTAAAAAATGTTAACATCTGTCAAAAGTACTCACCACTGTAAAAAGAAATAAGAAAAGGTTTAACATCCCTTGTTGTGTATTTAATGGGTTATCAGTAGATGAAATTTGGTAATTCATTAGGTATACTACGGGATCATGTTATGCCTTACGGAGGGATAAGGTGTGACATATAACCCGAACCAACATATTTATTTCCAAAATAAATATTGCAAACATCATTTATGAACTGAAATTCATAACCATCTCTAGTCAAACTAGATATAAATAATTTTCTTAAAAAGCATTAGGTACGTGCAAAACCTTATTTAAATACAAAACATGTCCACACATGTATAAAGATTTAGATCCTATGGCTAAGGCTTCAACAGTTGAGCCATTGTCAACCCGGAGTCTAATATCTCGTTACTGCAAGCTGCTACTACTTGTTATACTCTGGGCAGTTCCTATTCCTGTGCCCATCCTTCTAGTAGTGGAAATATTTTCCTTTGCCTCCATTAGCTTTGGTCTTCCCTTTCTATTTAGCTATCTTCTTGGAAGGACCAGGAATTTGAGGTTTCTTTTTCTTATTGCCCTTCTTCTTGTTGGACTTTCCAGCAGAAGAAGATACAATCAAAGCTACCTCATTTCCTTTATTACTCGGCATATTCTTTTGGGCAATAACCAGCATGTTAATTCGACCAGCCAAGGTGTATTCCTGCTTAGTCATATGAAAATTTGTCACAAAATTCCCAAATGACTCAGGAAGGGGCTGAAGGATCAAATCCGTCTGCAGTTGGAAATCCATGTTAAAGTCAAGATGTTTTAGCTGCTCAATCAACCGAATCATCTTATGGACATGATCCCCAACATTCTGTCCCTCAGACATCCTCATTTGAAATAGCTGCCTGGATATCTCATACCTAGCATTCCTACTATGTTCACCATACAACTCTTGTAGGTGAAGGAGGATAAGTCTCTTAAGTCTATGATATATCCCTTGTATATATAAAAAAATTAATTATTACATTTCCATAAAAAAATAAACCAATCACATAAGTCTCTTAAGTCTATGATCACCCATTATACATAAGCACATATTCAACACTTGAATAAAAGTTTTATTTTAAATATCTTATATTCAAAATTAAATTAATTCTTTTGAAATTCCATCCCAAAAACATGTTATTTTGGTAGGGAATGTGGTTAAACACATTAACTATTAGGAAGAAATTAAAGAAAATTAAAATTTTGAAAAATGGCCTTTTTAAGCATAATACTTCAAAATCAATTTTTCTCAATTCCCAACCAACATACAACATGAAATTAAGTTCCTAATAGCAAAATAGGGTGGCTCTAATACTAATTAAAAGAAAAATACCAACAAGGGTATAAAAATAGCAATTTTAAATTTTGAAATCCTAAGTGTTTCATGCAACTCATACAAGTTGGTTTTGTGACTAATAAAATACATACTAGTTTATTACAACTCTTGTAATCATAATCAAGAAACTAAAACCATAAGCATAATTAAGGTTTTAGAGATTTTATCTAAATAAGCACAGAATCAAATCCAACACCAAATCTAAGAAGCATAGACCTCTAATTATCGATCCTCTAGTTCATCCATATGAACAACTTGATCAAAGCTCCAACTTTGTACCAAAATCCCTTTTATGTTTCCTCTCTTGGTTTGGGCAATAACTTGCACAAGAAGAGGATTTAGGTTTTTTTGGTTTTAACCTTATAAAAGAGTAGAGAAACAATTTCTCTAGCTTTAATTCAACAGTAACAACTTATAATTTCTCTTGAATTAAATACAAAAAAGGAGAAGAAAGCATTTGGCTTGAGAGAAAATGAAGGAAGAAGAAAGTGAAATCTCCAAAGTTGTATTCCAAAAGGAAGACTTGGCCTTTTTATACTTTAAGAATTCCCATATCTTTAAAGTATAAAGTAATCCCTAACATTTACGGATTTGAGTAAAAATAAGATGGCTTATACAACTTTTAGGAATCCCATTTCCCTAAAGTGGTCTTCTAATCTCTAATGTTTAGAGATTTCAATTCCCTAAAGTCAATTAGTGGAAGACCACTAATCATTACTAACTTCACAAGTGTTAACATCTAATTCAATAATTAGATATGTTTTCAAAATTTGATTATGCCACTTGTCAAATTTGTATTAATTAGGGATTTGAATTATGCCATAGAACTTTATGGATTTCCATATCCCTAAAGTGTTATGGAATTCTATAACAAGCTATTTATCCAATTTTCTCTCATAACTTCTCAAGCCATAATAGCCAAATAAATTCTACTAACTCATTAATTAATTAAACTCTTTTAATTAATTAATCAAGCTTATATTTAAACACTTTAAATATTAGCTTAAATTCTTCCATTATTGAATTTAGTTTCAAGTCATGCTATGGACTTCACAATCTAATTGCAAATTAAATTAATTAATTTAATTAATCAATTAAACTATTTAATTAATTAATCAAATTAATTATTCCTTGATCATTTTGTTCTTATATGTGACTTCCTAGTTTCATAACTAATTGGCAATATTAACTCTTTAATATTATTGGAACTTTTTCCATACCAAGAGTAAAATTTCCTTTTCACTCTTAGTTCTCATAAAACATGGTTAACACCTAGCATAGTGTACCATAACTTCCCAACTAGTGATGAATTAATTCATCCCTTAAATTTTGAACCTTTGATCCTACATACTATGCACTAAAATCTCCCCATTGCATAATCTTGATTCTAGCTAGGATCTTGGTTATGTTAAATCCTAATTGCTTGGAATCATATGTCCTCATCTTAATTCTAATGCTTAATTAATAAGATATTTCAATGAAAAACTCTTTTTTGATTTAGTCTATCTGTCTTGGCCATAAACTTTATTTATCAAGAACAATTTAGATAGGCATAGGATTTTATCTCTATTTACTTAGGGCAATGGATCCCATCTTGACTAAGCATCTATCTCCATATATAACTACTCGGAACCAACACACGCTCGTATACCCATACCTAGTACAATTATGTAAGCAATATCAAAAGCAAACTACCCATATACAACATAACTATGTTATCTTAGGTCAAGAGATTATGTGCACTATTATGATCTAGATGAATATATATTAACAAGAGTAAACTCCATGAACATGTCATTTTTATGTCACTGGTTCAGCCTACTTATCTTGTAAGTGCCCACTATGTTTGTTATATGGCATGAGACTCACCATTCCATCTTATTAGTATCTCATACTAATTAATGGAAACAAACAGAGGTGACAATCTATATGGATAAATCATATCCAATGAGATATCCTTAACTGTGAACCATAATTTGTAGCACTTGTGCTAGATTATTCTACCACTCATAGTCTTAACATCTTAAGAATGGGACTTCTAATAAGATACTAAAGGATATTTTCAATTAAATTTAAACCATTTAAATTAAAAAAAAAAAGATATTTACCATTAATAAGGAATAAATACTTACCAAATACAGATTACAATTTATGCTCTAGGGCGTACTACCATAAAAAAATTTTTTCTTGTAGCCAACTTGAGCCTATATTAATCCTATAATTTTTTTCTTTGTTACCCACTCTATTAACCAAACCTGTAGCTCAGACACTAGTTCTAACCCTATGAGAAGAGCTAAAATGAAAAAGTGAGAAAAAAAAACTATATATAAAAGAAGAGACAAAAAAAGGGGAAGTATGAAGTAAAAATAGAGAAAGTGGAAGGTGTGTGCAATAACAAAAGTCCTCCTAACTAGCAAAAGAATGAGTTTGGGGGTAGACACCAAAATGAGACAAAAACTTCAAATTCGATGATGAAATTTAATAAGTCCCCATTTGATCACTAAAGAAAGCATATCAAGACACCAAAAATAAATTTTGTAAGAGCTTCTTCTTTCTATACTTACAAAAAAAAAGGACAAAATAAGCATAATATCTAATGTGATTTGATCTTTTGTAGAATATTTCTTCTCATACTTTGAACATCTTAAGCCCTTTTCATTGATAGCGACATTACTCAACCTTAAAACCCCATTACAACCCTTTAGAAAAACCCTTTGATCTTTTGATAGTGTATGCCACATTAGTGGAGATGGAGAATTTAGGTATGCCTATAAGGTTGAAAACATATTCTTTCATTCTTCTTACATTCATTTGTAATAAAAATACTTTGAGTTGGTGATTATTTCTTTGAATCTATCTAAATATGACAAATTCCTTGTGACTTATTAATAATTTTGTAATTGGAATGATTGGTTGAAACCTCATTAAAGAGATGGATTTTCTCAAATAACCATTACTTTCCTTGTGACTTATTAATAATTTTGTAATTGGAATGATTGGTTGAAACCTCATTAAAGAGATGGATTTTCTCAAATAACCATTACTCTCCTTGTGCCTTGAAAGAAAATAATTGAAATGTGAACATTGAAAGTCCAATTGGGAGAAAATAGATTTTTCTTGTGATTCTAAAAGAAAAGGAACCCTTATGAGTTTTGAATTCTAATTTGCTTGAGGATAAGTAAATGCCTGAGTTTGGGGGTATTTAATGCACTTTTAATATATAGGTATTTAGGGGTAGTATTTGTTGTATTTCATTCATATTTAGTTAGTAAATTGCATGATTTTAAGTTAATTTCACTATTATTTAGTATTTATGTTAATCTAGCTTAATTTCTTGATTTCTATTTTATATTAAGTGATTTGATGCAATCCTAAGGCCTAGAACAAGTATGGAAGAGTTTAAAAGTCAAAAAATGAAATTTAAAAAGGTTAAAGGATTACACAAGCCGTGTAATGGTGAAGCATGACCCATGCAACATAGCTATGGGAGAAAACCAGTACACGGGCTATGTACCATGCATCGTGTAACAACTCTCACCCCGTGTAATCTTTTGTTCCTTAAAATGCATGGTTAAGGAGTCTAGAGAATTACATAGCTCCACATAGTGCAATGCTACAAGGGCCATGTAATATATGCTAGCAAAGAATCCTAATTCGACTTTTTTTCCTTTCTACTTGACCCAAAAGGACTACTGAGGCTACTAAGACTCAAAATTGAGTATTCTTACACCATATATAAATATAAGAAGTTAGAAACAAAGCAAGGATCGATTTTTTGACATGAGAGCATAGCAATTCTACCTTGAAAGAGATCGTTGATAAGATTTCTAAAAGAGATTCTCAACTAAAGTTTCAAAAATTCAAGGCTGCAAAATTCTCATTCTAGGTTTCTTCACTTTGTTTCTTCTTATATGTTTTTCGTATTTTCTTATTTTAAGTTTGATTGTAGAACTCATCATGAGTGAGTAGTTTTCTTTATTCTAGAATTAGGAATGTAGCACTTTCAATTTAGTTTTGAATTTTATTTAATTCTATTTCCATAAATTTGGGATTCCATTCTTTGATTCAATTTCTTGTGTTTTTAATGCGTGCTATGTGTTGAGCTCCACTTAGTATTGATTCTAAATATTAATTAAATAAGATTTTGAATTAGTAATTAAACTCCACTTAGTATTGAAATGTGAAGATTAATATTGGATAAACAAGATTTTGAACTTAGGGTTTTTGCTCTAGTGATAGGCTAAGATTCTATGTGGAATTTATAATTAATCAAATATCTTAAAGGGTTTTAATTAATTTAATCATCGTAAAAGTAGGGTTTAAGTTGATTAAGATACAACTTGAGTGCCTTAAGAGAGGATTTAAAGTAACCTAGGATTAATTTCCTTCAAAGTATAATTCCTAAATTATTGAATAGGTTAGATAGATTTCTGATCGATTGAAGTGTAAACCCCTAATTTTGGAATGCCTTTATTACTTGATATCTTTAATTTAGTTAATATGCTCTTATTTACCTTCTAGCTACCATTAGTTTAGTTTGTAATTCTTCCTCTGAATTCAGTAGTCTAGATGATTATGATTGCTGTGTAGTTTGGTACTCAAACTAGATTTCTCATGGGAATGATACTCTATTTAGTATTTCATTGAAGGAACGGAAGCGTGAAAAACACAAGTTTATACCATTGAATTCAAAAATTTTCACCTAGGGTCACATGCATCATGCAAGATTTATTTTTATCTATTTGATTTTAATGATAAATAACATATTAAAACTCTTTTAATATGTTTTTGGATCTGTATTTGCCATTTAATATTTTAAAATTAATCAGATTAATTTTAGAACCCTAGATTAAATCAAGAACGATTACACTAACCTCTTGATGCACTGCAGCGTGTCTGTGCCTTTGAGATTTGTCTTCAGGACACCAGATGTTGTCCCTCTAGTTTTTCCACACCAAGAACACCTATTGCCGCCCTTGAACAACTTCTAAAGCTTTTTCTATTAATTAGAAATTCAAGTTCTGCCTTTTAAGAGATTAGAGATATAAACAGGACACTAGAAACAATTTCTAGTGTTCTTAATTGAAGAGATTGATGACTAATCTCTTTGAATTGATGGGAGATGAAGAAGAATAGATGGAGAACCTCAAAATAGAGTGACAAAGGAGAGGAGTGGCTGCTGGTTGTTTTTCTTTTTCATAACAACACTTATATAGCTAGGTTAACACATTAAATGCTTGCCACATGTCACCATTTGATTAGCTCTAAGTTTAAGTGACCCAATCACATTGTGCCAAGTGTCAAACCTATATTTAATCTTGATTTTAATCATCTTACATGATTAAAAAACATTTGGCAAGCTTATGTGTAATCCCATATGTCACCATCTCATGGTGCCACGTGTCACACTGTGAAATGACCAAAATGCCCCTGTGTCATAATTTTGAGTTCTTAACCCAAAATAATTATTTTTCTTCTTCTAATTTATATCAAATATAAATTAATTAATTAATCTCTATAAATTAATTTCTCATTAATTAAATTCATATTTAAACACTTTAAATATAAATTTAACTTATACTATACATCCAATAATCTAGATTTGGTTTCAAGTCATGCTAAGGACTTTGCAATTTAATTACAAACCAAACCTATTTAATTAATCAATTAAACTCTTTAATTAATTAATTAAATCATATTTAAATAGGTGATGACTTGTGTATGTGTGTGACTTACTAGGCTCATCACTAATTGGCAATGAGACATGATATTAACTCTTAATATCATCAGAACTCTTTCTTACCATAACTGATTTCTCTAAATCATTTTATGAACCTCATAGACCATGGTTAACACCTAGCATAGCATGCCATGGCCACCCAATTAGTAATAAGGTTTACCTTAAATGAACCCATAATCGTATGTTACCATGCACTAGAATCTCTCTGTTATAAAATCCCAACTCAAGCTGGAGTCATGGTTTATGTCAAACTCCATTTGCTATGACTATTATGTTCTCTTTTAATTCCAGTTCTTGATTAAAAAGATTTTCTCATCAGAAACTCTTTTCTGAATAAATCTATCTGTCCTGGCCAGGAACTTGAAACATCAAGAACAATTAAATGAACATAGGATTTTATCTCTATTTACTTAGAGGAACAAATCCATCTTGATCAACACCTACCTCCATATATAACTAGTAGGAGCCAATAGATGCCCATATACCCATACACAGTACAAGTATGAAAGCAGTATCAAACTCAAACTACCTATATATAAGATAACTGTGCTATCTCAGGTCTAAATATTATATGCACTGATATGATATATGACAAAACATTGACAAGAGTAAACTCCATGTGCTTGTCATAAGTGTCACTTGTTCGGCCTACTTATCATTTATAAGTGCCTATCATATTTGTCATATGGCATGAGACTCACCATTCCATCTTATTTATATCTCATATAAATAACTTGGTAACAAACATGAATACAATCTTTCTGGATAAGTCATGTCCTTATTATGAAGTATCCTCAATTGTGAACCTATTTATGATACTTTGTGCTAGAAATATTGTCACTCATATTCTTAACAACTTAAGAATAATATTTCTAACAAAATATCAATGGACCTTTTCTGTTACACATAAATATATTATGTAAACAGAAAAGTGGAAATGCCTTTTATTAATAAAAATATGTACAAAATACATACTAAATGATATGCTCCAGGGCATACTACTAACATTCATTACTTTTTAATGATCTGTGCACTTACAGAATTTTGCACAATAGCAAGGTGTAAGAAATGTATCTTTTGTCTTAATTTATTGGTAGAGACAGATAAATTAGGTACTAAGCCATGTGGTGTACCAATGACTCCTAATTTTAAACTTACAAAATAAGATGTGAGTTGTTTAAAAATCTCGAGAAGTATATGAGACAAGTCGATAAATTGAATTACATTACAGTGACTTATCTTGACATTACATACTCTGCTAGTGTAGCAAGTCAATTTATGTCTTCTCTAATAGTTAATCATTAAGCAACCTTAGAATAAATTTTTTTTTATTACTTAAAAAGAGCTCCAAGATAGGCTTTATTGTATTCAAGTCATGGACACTCTAATATTGAATGTTTTTCAGATATAGATTGGATAGAATCCAAAGATGATAAAAGAGCTAATGCTAGATATTGTATTTTTATTGGAGGAAATCTAGTGTCTTGGAAGAGTATAAGAAGAAAAATGTGGCCTTTTGGTATAGTGCAGAATTAAAGTATTGAGCCATGGCACAATTTGTTCATGAGATAATGTGGGTTTATCAATTTTTGAATGAGGTTGGTCTTAAGTCTTTATTTGTGAGCCATGGCCACTATGAGTTTCTGGTTATGCCATTCGGGTTAACCAATGCTCCAGCTACTTTTGTGGACCTGATGAACACTATTTTTAGGCCATAGCTCGATCACTTTGTGGTTGTGTTTATTGATGACCTATTGGTTGTAACATCCTTATTTGCATAGTCTGGTAAATTATACTATTCTAGCGGTGACGGTCCGGACAATTAAAAGAATTAGAACCACACTTAAGACAACTAGATAAGCCCTGAACACAATAATTAGTAATTATCAATTAGTTAAGTATAAGAAAGAAAAACATAACATAAGAAGTTAAATGAGCCGAGAGTCACAGCGATGGGTGATCTTCTCGGGAAGGACTGCGAACTCGATTTAAACTTAAATTTCGAATTGTAAAATGTGACATCGCGGTCCTTAGGACCATTACGAACACAGTGGAAAAGAGAAAATCACAAAAAGGAATTGTTAAGCTAGTCAAATAATTAGGTTAGGGAGCCGCAAGGAATATTGAATTATTTGCAAACCGGGTTGAACCGGCAAGGGGCAATTTGGTCAATTGGCCCCGAGAGCTGACTCCTGACCTAACTGTCAAATAAAATCAAAGAAAAGAAAATTTCAGAGTCAGGAATTAAACTAAATAACTAATAGAAAAATAAATAGAAAAAAAAGGGAAAATGAAAAAGTGAAGGGAGATGACATCATGCATGACATCATGC
Organism: Hevea brasiliensis; assembly: GCF_030052815.1. NCBI lineage: Eukaryota > Viridiplantae > Streptophyta > Magnoliopsida > Malpighiales > Euphorbiaceae > Hevea > Hevea brasiliensis. The sequence goes on from NC_079501.1 coordinate 41,420,150, forward strand.
ATAATGCCATAAATATAATAATTAATATATTTTAATTAATTAGATATTTTGGTCTTCCATAAGATAAAAATACAAGAAAAGAACGAAAAAAAAAAAAAAACCAAAAAGTCCTTCCTTCCCTAAGTTGCCGCCCCACCTTTCACTAAGTTACTATGGAAGAAACTCCATTGAAGCTTGAGTTCAAGCTTCAAAATCCCTACTAAACCTTACCTTGACCCCAAATTAATCAATTAGAACTTGATAACATCACTTGAGAAGAGGATTGAGCAAGAAAGAAAGAAGGAAAGAGGAGTGGAATTGAAGATTGAAATTCAAAGTTTAAGGTTAGTGAATTTAAATTGAAAATTTATGTTTAATATTTGTGTTCTTGGTGTAGGTAACTTAGATCTTAACTTAAAATTAAAAGAAAACAATTGTTGGGGGAGTAATATGGAATTTCGTCCATCTAGGGTTAGGGTTTGCTATGGATGATTTTGATGCAAATTATGAATTAGTTAAGTGTGATTGAGTGTGTGACAACTAAATATGCATTTAGAATTCAACAAATGTAACATATTGGTGAATTAGGGTTTGGACTTAGGATTTAGAGACAAAAATGTGAGAAATTGGTAAATGATGTCTTTGACCTAGTTTAAAGTGAGAAATGGTCATTTGTGACCAAATGAAATGTGTTAGAAGTGTTTGAGCCAAAAGCAAATTTCAGATTCAATGTGGCCATGCTGCTGGCAGCAGGACCAAGTTCCCTTTGAGGGATCAAAAATGAAAATTTACAAGTCCAATTGGTATGAGACTAATTGGGAATGAGAATAGACACTAAATGACACAATTTTCATTTAGGAACCGTGCCCAAAAAGTGACCAAAACCTAGTGAACAAATTAACCAAATCTGGAAAATCTCAGTCTGCCCTGTACAAACTGACTAAATAAACAGTGTTTGTTCATTTGGCCATAACTTGAGCTAGGCAGGTCTAAATGACCTGAAATTTTACCAGTGGACAGTGGAGGTATATACCTAAAACTTTTATGAAGAACAAAAACCCAAATTATGCCATTAACCAAGTCATTTGGCCACCCAAATTTGGTGACCTAAAACTACCAGAACCAAAATTTGTCCAAAAATCTGGGCAGAGTCCAATCCGGCAGCCATGGTTCAAATGGCTATAACTTGAGCTACAAAACTCCAATTGGAATGATTCAAAAAGGACAATAAACTTAAGACAATAGGAAACATGTTCTATGAAGGAAGTTTTGCCAAATTCTAAAAAAAAAATGACCAATGGAACAGTGCAACTTAAGACACCAAAACTGAAAATTTGCAAATTTGGCTAAAAGACTTAGAATTTGAGTAAACAATCAAAACTAACAAATTTAGCAACAAAAATGTGGTATGTGGGTGAAGTTGGAATTCTCATACCTATTAAGCCTTAGAAAGTCAATAAATTGACTTGAATAGTAACTCCAAAATGAAAATTTTCAAGAATGTTAGTTTAAGCATATTTGGGCTAGAATTAAGTATTTATGAATTAATTATTAGATTTATTGTGAAATAAGATACTGAAACACTAGAAATTTTGTGTTTCAGCTAAAAAAGACCAGAAAGGTATAAGGGACTGAGTCAAGGCCTAGAGGCGACTCACGTCAGGTTTGTGCACAACAAACTTAAAATTCTTTGTTTCTACTTGCCAATTCTTGAAATAAATGTTGTGAATAATTTTGATTGTTATGGCTTTGAAAATATTATTTGAAAAATAATGTGTTGCCTACTTTGTAAATGAAAAGTTTAGAATGAAATATAATTTGTGAATTCCATAAAATATTTGAATAACTTGATTTAAATTGTTTTTTTTTTTAATTCACACTTGGCATGGCAATATTAATATGTTCCTCCTCCACTTGTGGGGTGAGTTTGATATTTGATCACTTTCCTCCCTCTCTGGCTTCCCAGTCTGAGAGGTGAGTTTGGATGAGTACTCATTAGCTAGCTAGCCACCTCCCTCATTGATTTTGATTAGTGGGGTGAGTTTGCCTTATCGTGATGTACACACAGCATGTTTGGAAATTTTGTGTCATGGCCTAAGTTGTGTTATTGTTTGGCAACACTATGTTTATTAAATTGTTTAATCAAGTTGTGCTATATTAAGCTTTGAAAATTATGATTTGTTATAAATGTAATTTGAGAAAAAAATTGTGAAATGCGATTATGAGATTTTTGAATGATGATTTGTTCATAAATGTTTTATAGTATGTATTTTATGCTTTATTATGCACCACTGAGTATTTATATACTCAGTGATAGCTTTAACTTACTGTCGCAGATAGAGAAAAGGACATAGCAGCAGAACGAACTGCTACAGTTAGTGAGGAGTATAATTGAAGAATTTTTATAAGGGTATTTGTCTATACCCTGGTAGTTTAATTTGATGTAAATATGATAGTATGCATATGTATCTCTGTCAAGAATATCCTTAAGTACTTGAGAAGAACTAAGGATTTATTCTTGATCTATGGAGGTGGAGACTTGCAATTGGATGGTTATACTGATTCTGATTTCCAATCAGATATCGATGATAGAAAGTCTACCTCTGGATATGTGTTCATTTGTAATGGAGATGCAGTCAGTTGAAAGAGTTCCAAACAGAGCACGACTGCTGATTCTACTACCGAGGTTGAGTATATTGCTGCATCAGATACTGCAAAGGAAGCTGTTTGGATAAAGAAGTTCGTGACAAAACTTACAGTAGTTCCTTCCATTGAGTCAGCAGTTCCACTACATTGTGACAATAATGGAGCAGTCATACAGGCTAAAGAACCAAGGTCTCACCAGAAATCCAAACATATAGAAAGGCGCTACCACATTATCAGAGAAATAATTGGACGAGGTGATGTAGCCATGCAGAAAATAGCATCAGTTGAAAATCCAGCTGATCCATTCACTAAGCCTATGTCACAGACTCAGCTAGACTGGCATCTTGAGAAGATAGGTCTAAGATATTGTAATGAATGGCTCTAGTGCTAGTGGGAGATTATTAGTAGTATGCCCTAGAGCATATCATTTAGTATGTATCTTGTACATGTTTTTATTAATAAAAGGCATTTCCACTTTTCCATTTACATAAGATATTTATGTGCAATAGAAAAGGTCCATTGATATTTTGTTAGAAATTCTATTCTTAAGTTGTTAAGAATATGAGTGACAGTATTTCTAGTACAAAGTATCATAAATAGGTTCACAATCGAGGATACTTCATAATAAGGACATGGCTTATCCAGAAAGATTGTATTTATGTTTGTTTCCAAGTTATTTATATGAGATATAAATAAGATGGAATGGTGAGTCTAATGCCATATGACAAACATGATAGGTACTTATAAATGATAAATAGGTCGAACCAGTGACACTTATGACAAGCACCTGGAGTTTACTCTTGTCAATGTTTTGTCATAAATCATATCAGTGCATATAATCTTTAGACCTGAGATGGCACAGTTATCTTGTATATAGGTAGTTTGAGTTTGATACTGCTTTCATACATGTACTGTGTATGGGTATATGGGCATGTGTTAGCTCCTACTAGTTATATATGGAGGTAGGTGTTGATCAACATGGAATCTTGTAACACCCTCCCTGTAGCAACTCTGTACAGTTTACTGTTCCGGTGACCAGTGTCGGTCCGGACAGTTAGAACGTTCGAAAAAATATTTAAACTAAAGTGAGGAACCATAATTAACTCAAATATTAATAAGAAAAATTTAGGAAAAATTTTAGAAATAAAATACAACCAAGTTAAATGAGCCGGTGCCCAAGCGATGGGTAACCTAGTAGGAAGTTACGGTTCTCACAACTAGGAGCCCTAGACCTAGGGGAAAATTCATAAAATAATTTTTGGGACTCCAGAGAAGGGTCATTGAGGTTTCTATGGCATTAGAATGCCAAGAAAATACTTAGGAAAAATTTTCAATCGGTACAAACAATTTTTGCCCGTTGAGCCAAACGGAGGGCATTTTGGTCATTTCGCCTTCAGAGGTGATTTTTGGCCGACTTGTCCAGTTAAGTAAATAATTATTATAATATAAAATGTGAATAAATAATGCTAAAAATTAAATTAAAAATGAGTAGAGAAGAAAAGAAAAGAAAATGAGAACAAATGTCAATTTTGACATCATATGATGTCATTTAAAGGAATTCCCACCAATCACATTAAAGCATCACTTAAGTAAGTAATAAAAAAAGATTAATAACACCAAAAAAAGGAAAAAACAATCTGTTTCTTCACCAAATTAAAGACCAACCGTCTCCCTCTTCTCCCATAGCCAAACCTCCATGAAAGCTCCACCAAAGCTTTATAACTCACCAAATCTCACCCCAAAACCCTAAACACCCTTCACAAAAATTAACCCCCACATCAAGAGCAAAGTTTTGATTATCATAAAGTGAAGAAATTCTAAGGTTTATACAAGCCTATAAAGAGACCAAAGAGGTTAGTGCATGTTAATTACTTAATCTTGTTTATTTCTTAAAACTTAGTTTGAATATGAACAAATAATTAAGAAATTGAGATAAATCATGTGTGAAATTGAGAATGGAATTTTGGCCAGCTTTATGAGAGTTGTAGTTGATGGTTTTGATGGATTTAAAATGGCTTAGAAATGGTGTTGATGTGTATACAAAATTTGAAATGGATTAGTATGCCTAATTGACATGTGTTGTGTGAACCTTGAATTTGAGCTAGGGTTTGGACACAAAAACTTAGATGTTGTTCATGTGTTGGTGAATGAAAGTTTAAATGGTCAATTAGTGACCATTTGGCTGTGCATGATGAAGAATTGAAGTGAGTTGTAGCTCGGGATTTGAGTTTGGCTAGGCTGTCCATGGTGACCTGTAGAATTGGACATGAGTCCAGCAGGTTTGGGCAGCCATAACTTGAATTTTAAAGGTTCAATTGGTGTAAGGCCAATTGGACATGAAACTAGACACATAATGGCACAACTTTGGTGAAGAAACCATGGCCATAAGACCAAACCAAGTGGACCAAAAGCTTTCCCCAATCCGGGTGACCTGCAGTCTGTTTCTGCACAATGACCAAATAAACAGTGATTGTTCATTTGGCCATAATTCAGTGTAGAATGGTCCAATTGACCTGAAATTTTACCAGCGATAATTTGAGATATATGCCAACAACTTTCATGAAGAAACCTAACCCAAATTATGAGCAGAACCTATCCAACAAGTGAATTGAAGTCACTATTCACTGCACTGTAGATATGGTCAGTCCAGAAAAATTTCAATCCGGCCGGTTGTGATTTTTGGACCATAACTTGAGCTAAAAAACTCCAAATGGAGTGATTCTAAAAAGGAAATTCAACTAGACAAAATAAGGAACAACTTTTATGTTGACCATTTTGCTAAATTCCCACTGCAAAATTGACCAATAGAACAGTAAACACAAGGCATAAAAACTGAAAATTCTGCCCAACTAACATTAAGCTTAGAAATGGTATTGGCAACCAATACCAACAAATTTTGAATGCAAAATGTGGTATGTTGATGATATTAAAACCAATGTACCTATTGCCTATGCAAAAGTCAAAATTTTTATTGACCAATGAATGGAATAGTAACACTAAAACTTAAATTCCAAAAATTGTGAAATTTAAAGGTGTGAAATGCCCTAGTATATCTAACAAGATTGGTTTGGATAGCTTGGCATGCCAATAGGGTTCAGTTAGCAGTACTGCACATGGCATTATGCCATTCTGTGATTTCATTCTTTTAGCCATTCTAACATTGTGTTGAGACTTGGCCTTGTGCCTAATGTTATTACAGCTTATTAGCTGTTCTATTGCACACCAGGAGATACATATGTGACCGATGGTGTGACGGCCCGAGGTACTTGATACCCAGTGCCAGTTTACCCGTTTATCCAGTCCAGTTGTCCAGTATAGGTTACTTGGGCAACCAAAAATGAAAGTGGATAAATTTAATGAAATAATGAATATAATAAGTACAAAATAAGCAAGACTACAAATATTTTATAAAATTTATTTGCAATGAGGCATCAATACATTCACTGCATTTTTATTTTTTGTTACTTCTTTTTATTTTATTATTGGCACCACTAAGTATTATTGCTTAGCGCGTTGCTTTTGCCATGCATAGGTTCTGGAGAGACCGATCGAGAGCCCAGTAGACCACAGACTGGGTGAGACCATCTGCAGCTCTGCATAGTATCCGTGTCACCTCACCGTCATCAGTGCATTGGTAGGACACTAGGTTTTATTTTGATATTTTGTAATTAACTTTTATTTTCTCATATGTAATTGAAACTTATGTAATGTATTTTGGTATTAATGTAAATAGTGGAAATTGTGTTTATGAATGGAAAAATTGAGTATTTATTTATTGCTTATATATGAATACCATGAGAAATGAATGATTGAGAAATGGAAATGTTGTGGAAAATATTGAGATTTTGATAATTATTAGAGTTTTAGAATGATTGGAAATGATTATTGGAAGTGTTTTTAACAGGTTCCGAAGAACTGTTTTCTCCATTTTTAGCCGGTACTCTGCCGGATTTTCTATAAAATTTTCAGAACCTCAATAAATTATAATTTCAATAAATGACTTAAATGAATTATATTTCATAAATTTTACTTCATAACTATGAAAAAAAAAATAAATTAGAAAAAAAAATAATTGAATTAAAATAGGGTGTTCCGATACACTGTGTGGCATGTCTTGTTCGGCTACACTGTAGACGGGTAAGGGGTGTCACATTTAGTGGTATCAGAGCACGGTTTAGGTGTTTCTGGACCTAGATTGAGTCCATACCATGCATTGCATTTGTAAGAGTCGAGGTGACACTAATGCAGATCTATTTGTCTTTGTTATTTTGATTAGGATATGGACCCCACATCTCAGAGGGTAGTTGAGGAGGAAGTGGAGAGTCATGCTCCACCTGTAGTAGCTAAGATTGGAGGTACGGGAAAACCTGCTCCACCAGCTCCAGCAGAGCCTGCTCAGCCTCCACAGGTCGTGTTCCAGTAAATGGCCGAATTCTTCAAGCAAATGGCTGGAGTAATGCCACCACCACCACCACCTCCACAACCGAAATCACACCTAGAAAGATTGACAAAATTTTGAGCAGTGGACTTCTTTGGCAAGAGAGAAGATGATTCTGTTGTAGCTGAAAATTGGTTGAATAGAACAAGCAGAGTTTTAAAATAACTCCACTGCACTCCTGAACAAAATCTAGAAGCTGTTGTATCTCTGTTGCAAGATGATGCATATGAATGGTGGGATACGGTGTATAGTGAAGTGCAACCAGAAGTAATAACTTGGGACTTCTTCCTCTCAGAATTCAAGAAGAAATATGTGGGTAGTGTATACCTAGAAGAGAGAAGAAGGGAATTCATTAACCTGAGGCAGAGACAGTTGACAGTGGTAGAGTATGAAAAGGAATTTGTCAGATTGAGCCGCTACGGGAGGGAGATAGTCCCTAATGAAGCTAAAAGGTGTAAGAGATTTGAAGAGGGATTAAATGACAATATAAAGATCATGATTACTGCCTTGGGAATCATAGACTTCACCAAGTTAGTGGAAGCTGCAATAAAAGTTGAAAAATTAAGAATAAGTGAGCAGACCAGAAGAGAGAGACAGCAGAAGAGGGGCCCGGGTCAGTCTAGTTCATCTCCTGCACCTGGGAAGAAGTTCAAAGGTCCACCTACATAGAGTTCAGGTCAACCACAAGGTCAGGGTCAGTCTCAGGGGCCCAAGCCACAGTTCACCCCTAGGAGAGGTCAGTCCATACCATCAGTGGGCAACTCTCCAGGGACGAGGTTCAAGGGACCAGCCCCAGCATCTTCTGCATGTCCACATTGCCTGAAGTGGCATAAGGGGGAGTGTTGGAGAGTGACGGGTGCCTGCTTAAGGTGTGGGTCAATAGAGCATCAGTTGAGGAGCTGTCCACGTAGAACTACTATAGCCGCTCCAACACAAGCAGACAGAACTGCTTCTGCACCACAAAGGGGTAGGAAATCTGGCAAATTTGAGGCAGTGGGACCATCACAGAGTCCTGCATCTGAGCCAGCGGAGAGGCCTGAGGGTAGACCACTTGCTAGAGCCTATGCCATGAGAGCTCAGGAGGAGCAAGATGCCCCATACGTCATCAGGGGTACGTTCTCCCTCTACAATACATCTGTGCATGCATTGGTGGATCCAGGATCCACTCATTCATACATCTGCATCAACCTACCCGTAGAAAGGGGGATACTAGTAGGGGAGAGTGACTAAGACATTCTAGTCACTAATCCATTGGGCCACAGTGTAGTGGTGAACAAAGTATACAAAGGTTGCCCGTTAAGGATTCAGGGGTATGAATTCTTGGCAGACCTGAATGAGTTGCCTTTCCAGAGTTTGACGTAATTTTGGGAATGGACTGGTTATCACGTGATCAGGCAATAGTTGATTGTAAATTGAAGACAATTTCTTTGAAAACTCCTGAGGGTAATGAGATTACAGTTGTGGGGGAAAGGACATATTTCTTATCCAATGTCATCTCAGCCACAGTTGCAAGAAAACTGATGAGAAAAGGCTGTGAAGCCTACCTAGCACATGTGGTGGATACTAGGCAGGCTAAGCCAGATCTGTGTGACATACCCACAGTAAAAGACTTCCCAGATGTGTTCCTTGAAGAATTGCTTAGTTTGCCACTAGAAAGGGAAGTTGAATTTGCTATTGATATACTGCCGGGTACAGCACCAATCTCTGTTGCTCCTTATAGGATGGCACCCACAGAATTGAAGGAACTGAAAATCCAGTTACAGGAGTTACTGGATAAGGGATTCATACGCCCCAGTGTGTCACCCTGGGGAGCCCCAATGCTGTTTGTAAAGAAAAAGGATGGGACTTTGAGATTATGCATTGATTACCGGCAGTTGAATAAAGTGACAGTAAAGAATAAGTATCCATTACCTAGAATTGATGATCTGTTTGATCAGTTGAAGGGAGCAGGAGTATTTTCCAAAATTGATCTCAGATTAGGGTATCATCAGTTGAGAGTGAAAGATGCAGATGTGCCAAAGACTGCATTTAGGACTCGGTATGGGCATTATGAGTGTTTGGTGATGCCCTTTGGCCTACCAAATGCACCAGCAGCATTCATGGACCTTATGAACCGTATCTTCCATCCATACCTAGATCAATTCATAGTGGTCTTTATTGATGATATTTTGGTGTATTCCAAGACCAGTGAAGAACATGATGAGCATTTAAGGATTGTTCTGCAAACCCTGAGAGAAAAGAAGCTGTATGCTAAGTTGTCCAAGTGTGACTTCTGGTTGAATGAGATTGCATTCCTTGGACACATAGTGTCAGCTGATGGGATTAGGGTGGATCCCAAGAAAATAGAAGCAATGATGGAATGAAAGCCTCCTAGAAATACAACTGAGGTCAGAAGCTTCTTGGGGCTAGCTGGTTATTACAGGAGATTTTGTGAAGGGATTTTCCTTAATAGCTGCTCCAATGACCAAGTTGTTACATAAGAATGTCAGATTTGACTGGAATGACAAGTGTCAGACTAGTTTTGAGAAGTTAAAGGCTATGTTGACAGAAGCACCAGTGTTAACACAGCCAGTGTCAGGAAAAGACTTTGTGGTCTACAGTGATGCCTTTCATAATGGGTTAGGGTATGTATTGATGCAAGAGGGGAAGGTGGTCGCTTATGCTTCCAGGCAGCTAAGGTCACATGAACAGAATTACCCTACCCATGATCTAGAGCTTGCAGCAATTATCTTCGCACTGAAGATATGGAGGCACTACTTATATGGTGAAAAGTGCTACATTTAAACAGACCACAAAAGTCTAAAATATTTGCCAACCCAGAAGGAGCTCAACCTTAAACAGAGGCGATGGATTGAGTTCCTGAAGGACTATGATTGTGTAATTGACTACCATCCTGGGAAGGCAAATGTAGTTGCTGATGCTTTGAGTAGAAAATCCATCACAGCTTTGAGATCATTGAATGCCCGTCTATCTTTGGTTCGAGATGGAGCTATTTTGGCTGAGTTGTAAGTGAGGCCAAACCTGTTACAGTAGATTTTAGATGGGCAGAAGGTATATGAGAAGCTAAAGGCTATTATGAGAAAAAACCTAAAAGGGAAATAAACTTACTATGAAGTGAAAACAGATGGGTGTCTATACTACAAAGGAAGACTGTGTGTACCAGATGATGGGGAATTGAAGGCCAGTATTCTAAAAGAGGCACACACCAGTGTATATGCTATGCACCTAAGAAGTACAAAAATGTGTCATGATCTGAAGCTTTAGTATTGGTGGCCTGGTATGAAGAAGGACATAGCTGACTATGTGACTAAATGCTTGACATGTCAACAAGTCGAGGCAGAACATCAAGTTCCATCAGGTTTGCTATAGCCTATACGCATACCTGAATGGAAATGGGATCGGGTCACCATGGATTTTGTAAGTGGTCTACCTCTCACCCAAAAGAAGCATGATGCAGTATGGGTGATAGTAGATAGATTGATGAAGTCAGCACACTTTCTGCCAGTTAGGACTGACAACTCACTAGAGAAATTAGCAGAATTGTATATCAGTGAGATAGCTAGATTGCATGGAATTCCACTTTCCATCATATCTTATCGAGACCCAAGGTTTACATCGAGATTCTGGAAGAAGTTGCATGATTCCTTGGGTACACAACTCCACTTCAGCACAGCTTTCCATCCTCAGACGGATGGGCAATCAGAAAGAGTAATCCAGGTAAACAATTGAAACCAATTAAATTAATACACATATTGAACTGAAATGGTAATAATAATGTGAAATATATATCAAATCCTTGAGGATATGCTGAGGAGTTGTGTCATTGAGTTTGAGGGAAGTTGGGATAGATACCTTCCACTGGCAGAATTTGCATACAACAATAGCTACCAAGCTAGTATCCAAATGGCCCCGTATGAAGCACTGTATGGGAGGAAATGTAGAACTCCAGTGTGCTGGACTGAATTAGGCGAAGATAAACTAGTAGGACCAGACCTAGTGAAACAGACTGAGGATAAGGTAAAACTAATCAAAGCCAATCTGAAGGTTGCCTTAGATAGACAGAAATCTTATACCGACCTGAAGAGAAAAGAAATAGAATATGCGGTTGGCGACAAAGTGTTCCTCAAGGTGTCACCGTGGAAGAAGGTACTGAGGTTTGGAAGAAAAGGTAAGTTAAGCCCTAGGTTCATTGGCCCATATGAAGTCATCGAACTTGTGGGACCAGTAGCTTACAGGCTAGCTTTACCACCAGAGCTGGACAAGATCCATAATGTGTTCCACGTGTCTATGCTAAGAAGATACCGCTCAGATCCTTCACATGTCATCTACATGGAAGAAATTAAAGTACAACTGGATTTAACATATGAAGAAGAACCCATAAGGATATTGGCTCGAGAAATGAAAGAGTTGAGGAATAAGCAGATTCCACTGGTGAAAGTGCTTTAGAGGCACCACAATACCGAAGAGGCAACATGGGAAAATGAAGAGATGATGAGGCAACAGTTCCCTGAACTGTTTGCATCAGGTAAATTTCGAGGACGAAATTTAAATTAGAGGGGAAGAGTTGTAACACCCTCCCTGTAGCAACTCCGTACATTCTACTGTTCCGGTGACCAGTGTCGGTCCGGACAGCTAGAACATCCGGAAAAATATTTAAACTAAAGTGAGGAACTATAATTAACTCAAATATTAATAAGAAAAATTTTGGAAAATTTTTAAAAATAAAATACAACCAAGTTAAATGAGCCGGTGCCCAAGCGATGGGTAACCTAGTAGGAAGTTGCGGTTCTCACAACTAGGAGCCCTAGACCTAGGGGAAAATTCATAAAATAATTTTTGGGACTCCAGAAAAGGGTCATTGAGGTTTCTATGGCATTAGAATGCCAAGAAAATACTTAGGAAATTTTTTCAATTGGTACAGACAATTTTTGCCCGTTGAGACAAACGGAGGGCATTTTGGTCATTTCGCCTTCAGAGGTGATTTTTGGCTGACTTGTCAAGTTAAGTAAATAATTATTATAATATAAAATGTGAATAAATAATGCTAAAAATTAAATTAAAAACGAGTAGAGAAGAAAAGAAAAGAAAATGAGAATAAATGTCAATTTTGACATCATATGATGTCATTTAAAGGAATTCCCACCAATCACATTAAAGCATTGTTAGTAGTATGCCCTAGAGCATATCATTTAGTATGTATCTTGTACATAATTTTATTAATAAAAGGCATTTCCACTTTTCCGTTTACATAATATATTTACGTGTAATAGAAAAGGTCCATTGATATTTTGTTAGAAATATTATTCTTAAGTTGTTAAGAATATGAGTGACAATATTTCTAGCACGAAGTATCATAAATAGGTTCACAATCGAGGATACTTTATAATAAGGACATGACTTATCCAGAAAGATTGTATTCATGTTTGTTCCCAAGTTATTTATATGAGATATAAATAAGATGGAATGGTGAGTCTCATGCCATATAACAAACATGATAGGCACTTATAAATGATAAGTAGGCCGAACCAGTGACACTTTGGACAAGCACATGGAGTTTACTCTTGTCAATGTTTTGTCATAAATCATATCAGTGCATATAATCTTTAGACCTGAGATAGCACAGTTATCTTGTATATAGGTAGTTTGAGTTTGATACTGCTTTCATACTTGTACTGTGTATGGGTATATGGGCATGTGTTGGCTCCTACTAGTTATATATGGAGGTAGGTGTTGATCAAGATGGAATATGTTCCTTTAAGTAAATAGAGATAAAATCCTATGTTCATTTAATTGTTCTTGATGTTTCAAGTTCCTGGCCAGATGATAGATTTATTCGTAAAAGAGTTCGATGAGAAAATCTTTTAATCAAGAACTGGAATTAAAAGAGAACATAATATTCATAGCAAATGGAGTTTGACATAAACCATGACTCAGCTTGAGTTGGGATTTTGTAATGTAGAGATTCTAGTGCATGGTAACATATGATTATAGGTTCATTTAAGGTAAACCTTATTACTAATTGGGTGGCCATGGCATGCTATGCTAGGTGTTAACCATGGTCTATGAGGTTCATAAAATGATTTAGAGAAATCATTTATGGTAAGAAAGAGTTCTGATGATATTAAGAGTTGATATCATGTCTCATTGCCAATTAGTGATGAGCCTAGTAAGTCACACACATACACAAGTTATCACCTAATTAAATATGATTTAATTAATTAATTAATTAAAGAGTTTAATTGATTAATTAAATAGGTTTGGTTTGCAATTAGATTGCAAAGTCCCTAGCATGACTTGAAACCAAATCTAGATTATTGGATGTATAATATAAGTTAAATTTATATTTAAAGTGTTTAAATATAAATTTAATTAGTGAGAAATTAATTAATAGAGATTAATTAATTAATTTATATTTGATATAAATTAATTAGAAGAAGAAAATATTTATTTTGGGTTAAGAACTCAAAATTAAGACACATGGGCATTTTGGTCATTTTGCAGAGTGACACGTGGCACCATGAGATGGTGACACATGGCATAACACATAAGCTTGCCAAATATTTTTTTAATCATGTAAGATGATTAAAATCAAGATTAAATATAGGTTTGACACTTGGCACAATGTGATTGGGTCACTTAAACCTAGAGCTAATCAAAGGGTGACATGTGGCAAGGGTTTAATGTGTTAACCTAGCTATTTAAGTGTTGTTATGAGAAAACAAAATACAACCAACAGCCACACTCCTTTTTCACGCCATTTTAAAGCTCTCCCTCTATTCTTCTTCATCTCTCATCAATTCAAAGAGATTAGTCATCAATCTCTTGAATTAAGAACACTAGAAATTGTTTCTAGTGTCCTGTTTACATCTCTAATCTCTTAAAAGGCAGAAGTTGAATTTCTAATTAATAGAAAAGGCTTTAGAAGCTGTTCAAGGGCTTCCATAGGTGTTCTTGGTGTGGACAAGCTAGAGGGACAACATCTGGTGTCCTGAAGATGAATCTCAAAGGCGCAGACACGCTGCAGTGCATCAAGAGGTTAGTGTAATCGTTCTTGATTTAATCTAGGGTTCTAAAATTAATCTGATTAATTTTAAAATCTTAAATGGCAAATACAGATCCAAAAACATATTAAAAGAGTTTTAATATGTTGTTTATCATTGAAATCAAATAGATAAAAATAAATCTTGCATGGTGCATGTGACCCTAGGTGAAAATTTTTGAATTCAATGGTATAAACTTGTGTTTTTCACGCTTCCGTTCCTTCAAGCATCACTTAAGCAAGTAATAAAAGAAGATTAATAACACCAAAAAAAGGAAAAAACAATATGTTTCTTCACCAAATTAAAGACCAGCCGTCTCCCTCTTCTCCCATAGCCAAACCTCCATGAAAGCTCCACTAAAGCTTTATAACTCACCAAATCTCACCCCAAAACCTTAAACACCCTTCACAAAAATTAACCCCCACATCAAGAGCAAAGTTTTGATTATCATAAAGTTAAGAAATTCTAAGGTTTATACAAGCCTATAAAGAGACAAAAGAGGTTAGTGCATGTTAATTACTTAATCTAGTTTATTTCTTAAAACTTAGTTTGAATATGAACAAATAATTTAGAAATTGAGATAAATCATGTGTGAAATTGAGAATGGAATTTTGGCTAACTTTATGAGAGTGGTAGTTGATGGTTTTGATGGATTTAAAATGGCTTAGAAATGGTGTTGATGTGTAGACAAAAATTTGAAATGGATTAGTATGCCCAATTGACATGTGTTGTGTGAACCTTGAATTTGAGATAGGGTTTGGACACAAAAACTTCGATCTTGTTCATGTGTTGGTGAATGAAGGTTTAAATGGTCAATTAGTGACCATTTGGCTGTGTATGATGAAGAATTGAAGTGAGTTGTAGCTCGGGATTTGAGTTTGGCTAGGCTGTCCATGGTGACCTACAGAATTGGACATGAGTCCAGCAGGTTTGGGCAGCCATAACTTGAATTTTAAAGGTTCAATTGGTGAAAGGCCAATTGGACATGAAACTAGACACATAATGGCACAACTTTGGTGAAGAAACCATGCCCATAAGACCAAACCAAGTGGACCAAAAGCTTGCCCCAATCCGGGTGACCTGCAGTCTGTTTCTGCAGAATGACCAAATAAACAGTGATTGTTCATTTAGCCATAACTTAGGGTAGAATGGTCCAATTGACCTGAAATTTTACCAGCGACAAGTTGAGATATAGACCAACAGCTTTCATACAGAAACCTAACCCAAATTATGACCAGAACCTATCCAACAAGTGAGTTGAAGTCACTATTCACTGCACTGTAGATATGGTCAGTCCAAAAAAATTTTAATCCAGCCAGTTGTGGTTTTTGGACCATAACTTGAGCTAAAAAACTCCAAATGGAGTGATTCTAAAAAGAAAATTTAACTAGAAAAAATAAGGAACAACTTTTATGTTGACCATTTTTCCAAATTCCCACTGCAAAATTGACCAATAGAACAGTAAACACAAGGCATAAAAATTGAAAATTCTGCCTAACTAACATTAAGCTTAGAAATGGTATTGGCAACCAATACCAACAAATTTTGAATGCAAAATGTGGTATGTTGATGATATTAAAACCAATGTACCTATTGCCTATGCAAAAGTTAACATTTTTGTTGACCAATGAATGGAATAGTAACACTAAAACTTAAATTCCAAAAATTGTGAAATTTAAAGGTGTGAAATGCCCTAGTATACCTAAGAAGATTGGTTTGGATAGCTTGGCATGCCAATAGGGTTCAGTTAGTAGTACTGCACATGGCATTATGCCATTCTATGATTTCATGGCTTTTAGCCATTCTGACATTGTGTTGAGACTTGGCCTTGTGCCTAATGTTATTACAGCTTATTAGCTGTTCTGTTGCACACCGGGAGATACATATGTGACCGATGGTGTGACGGCCCGAGGTACTTGATACCCAAAGGCGCCACCCGTTTATCCAGTCTAGTTGTCCAGTATAGGTTACTTGGGCAACCAAAAATGAAAGTGGATAAATTTAATGAAATAATGAATATAACAAGTACAAAATAAGTAAGACTACAAATACTAAACGAAAATTTATTTGGAATGAGACATCAATACATTCACTGCATATTTATTTTATATTATTTATTTTTATTTTATTATTGGCACCAGTAAGCATTATTGCTTAGCGCGTTGCTTTTGCCACGCGTAGGTTCTGGAGAGACCGATTGAGAGCCCAGTAGACCATAGACTGGGTGAGACCATCTGCAGCTCTGCATAGTATCCGTGTCACCTCACCGTCATCAGTGCATTGGTAGGACACTAGGTTTTATTTTGATATTTTGTAATTAACTTTTATTTTCTCATATGTAATTGAAACTTATGTAATGTATTTTGGTATTAATGTAAATAGTAGAAATTGTGTTTATGAATGGAAAATTTGAGTATTTATTTATTGCTTATATATGAATACCATGAGAAATGAATGATTGAGAAATGGAAATGTTGTGGAAAATATTGAGATTTTGATAATTATTGGAGTTTGAGAATGATTGGAAATGATTATTGGAAGTGTTTTTAATAGGTTCCGAAGAACTGTTTTCTCCATTTTTAGTCGGTACTCTGCCGGATTTTTTATAAAATTTTCGGAACCTCAATAAATTATAATTTCAATAAATGACTTAAATGAATTATATTTCATAAATTTTACTTCATAACTATAAAAAAATAATAATAAATTAGAAAAAAAAATAATTGAATTAAAATAGGGTGTTCCGATACACTGTGTGGCATATCTTGTTCGGCTACACTGTAGACGGGTAAAGGGTGTCACAAATCTGTTCCTCTAAGTAAATAGAGATAAAATCTTATGTTCATTTAATTGTTCTTGATGTTTCAAGTTCCTGGCCAGGACAGATAGATTTAATCAGAAAAGTGTTTCTGATGAGAAAATCTTTTTAATCAAGAACTAGAATTAAAAGAGAACATAATATTCATAGCAAATAGAGTTTGACATAAACCATGACTCTAGCTTGAGTTGGGATTTTGTAACAAAGAGATTCTAGTGCATAGTAACATATGATTATAGGTTCATTTAAGGTAAACCTTATTACTGATTGGGTGACCATGGCATGCTATGCTAGGTGTTAACCATGGTCTATGAGGTGCATAAAATGATTTAGAGAAATCATTTATGGTAAGAAAGAGTTTTGGTGATATTAAGAGTTGATATCATATCTCATTGTATATTAGTGATGAGCCTAGTAAGTCACACACATACACAAGTTATCACCTAATTAAATATGATTTAATTAATTAATTAAAGAGTTTAATTGATTAATTAAATAGGTTTGGTTTGTAATTAGATTGCAAAGTCCCTAGCATGACTTGAAACCAAATCTAGGTTATTGGATGTATAGTATAAGTTAAATTTATATTTAAAGTGTTTAAATATGAATTTAATTAATGAGAAATTAATTAATAGAGATTAATTAATTAATTTATATTTGATATAAATTGATTAGAAGAAGAGAGATAATTATTTTGGGTTAAGAACTCAAAATTAAAACACAGGGGCATTTTGGTCATTTCACAGGGTGACATGTGGCACCATGAGATGGTGACACATGGCACTACACATAAGCTTGCCAAATGTCTTTTAATCATGTAAAATTATTAAAATTAAGATTAAATATAGGTTTGACACTTGGCACAATGTGATTGGGTCAATTAAACCTAGAACCAATCAAAGGGTGACATGTGGCAAGGGTTTAATGTGTTGACCTAGCTATACATGTGTTGTTATGAAAAGAAAAATAATACAACCAGCAGCTCCTCATCCTTGATGCTGCCACCCAAGAGTCTCCCTTCTCTTCCTCTTCATCTCTCATCTATTCCAAGAGATTAGCAAGCAATCTCTTGAATTAAAAATACTAGAAATCGTTTCTAGTGTCCTGTTTACATCTTTTATCTCTTAAAAGGCAGAACTTGATTTTCTAAATAATAGAAAAAGCTTTAAAAGCTGTTCAAGGGCTGCCATAGGTGTTCTTGGTGTGGACAAGCTAGAGGGACAACATCTGGTGTCCTGAAGATGAATCTCAAAGGCGCAAATACACTGCAGTATATCAAGAGGTTAATGTGTTTATTCTTGATTTAATCTAGGGTTCTAAAATTAATCTGATTAATTTTAAAATCTTAAATGGCAAATACAGATCCAAAAACATATTAAAAGAGTTTTAATATGTTGTTTATCATTGAAATCAAATAGATAAAAATAAATCTTGCATGATGCATGTGACCATAGGTGAAAATTTTTGAATTCAATAGTATAAACTTGTGTTTTTCATGCTTGTGCTCCTTCACATGTGTCACCATCTCATGGTGCCGCATATCACCCTATGAAATGACCAAAATGCCTCTTTGTCTTAATTTTGAGTTCTCAACCCAAAATAATTATTTCTCTTCTTCTAATCAATTTATATCAAATATAAATCAATTAATTAATCTTTATTAATTAATTTCTCATTAATTAAATTCATATTTAAGCACTTTAAATATAAATTTAACTTATACTATACATCCAATAATCTAGATTTGGTTTCAAGCCATGCTAGGGACTTTGCAATCTGATTGCAAACCAAAACTATTTAATTAATTAATTAAACTCTTTAATTAATTAATTAAATCATATTTAATTAGGTGATAACTTGTGTATGTGTGTGACTTACTAGGCTCATCACTAATTGGCAATGAGATCTGATATTAACTCTTAATATCATCAGAACTCCTTCTTACCAAAAATGATTTCTCTAAATCATTTTATGCACCTCATAGACCAATATTAACATCTAGTATAGCATGCCATGGCCACCCAATTAGTAATAAGATTTACCTTAAATGAACCTATAATCATATGTTGCCATGTACTAGAATCTGTCTGTTACAAAACCCCAACTCAAGCTAGAGTCATGGTTTATGTCAAACCCCATTTGCTTTGAATATTATGTTCTCTTTTAATTCCAGTTCTTGATTAAAAAGATTTTCTCATCAGAAACTCTTTCTGAATAAATCTATCTGTCCTAGCCAGGAACTTGAAACATCAAGAACAATTAAATGAACATAGGATTTTATCTCTATTTACTTAGAGGAACAAATTCCATCTTGATCAACACCTACCTCCATATATAACTAGTAGGAGCCAAGACATGCCCATATACCCATACACAGTACAAGTATGAAAGCAGTATCAAACTCAAACCACCTATATACAAGATAACTATGTTATCTCAGGTCTAAAGATTATATGCACTGATATGATTTATGACAATGCATTGACAAGAGTAAACTCCATGTGCTTGTCATAAGTGTCACTGGTTCGGCCTACTTATCATATATAAGTGTGACACCCCTTTCCCGTATACAGTATACCCGAGTAAGCAATGTCACACGGTGTACCGGCACACTCTAATATACCTTAATTAATTTTTATCATGCTTTTGAATATAACTTGTGAAATATAATGTATTTGAGCCATTTATCGAAACTATAATGTAACACCCCAAAGTTCGGTAGTGCGTTCTGCTGCTCCGGTGACTAGTGTTGTCCGGACAGATAGGATGCCTAGAACCATACTTCGATATGAGTGAGGAGACATAAAATAATGAAATACAAGAAAAGAAAGTACAAGAAAAACAAAGGAAAAATGATAGCAAAGAAATGTGACCAAGTTAAACGAGCCGGGAAACCTAACGATGGGTGATCAGACTGAAGTCACGGCGTGGACCGTTGACTAGCCTCGGATCATGGGAACCCTGGAAAATATTTTTAGGACTTAAATAGACCCTTATTGAAGAATAAATATCATTAGAAAGATCAAAGAAAAATTAAATAATTAGTACAAAGAAAAGTGAGAAATCGAAAAATAGACAAAACCCGGTAATACCGAAAAATCGGGAACGTAACCCGAACAGGGGCATTATGGTCATTTGACATCCCGAAGTGTCTTTTGACCTAAATGTCCATTAAAAATAAATAGTATTACACTTAGAAAATAAAAGGAAAAATTAATTTAGTGGTGCCTAAAGTAAATAGCTAAAATCAAGGTTAAATGTGGGATTAAGTGAAAGTTAGCTTAAAATATGATTTAAATTTAGTTAGTGGACCACTAGGGATTTAATTAAACATAAATATGGCTGAAGTAAGTCCACTAACCAGCTGAAATCTCATCTTCCTCATGTCCTCTCAATATTGCCGAATTGAAGAACACAAAAACCTCCATGGCCGTTTTGGGTAAAGCTTGATCCATCCCCTCATTTCAACCCCAAATCACCTAGGGTTCTTCATTAAACTTTGTCTACACATCACAAGGAAGATATTGATACCAAATTTGAGAAGTTTGGTGAAGGTTTAGCAAGTTACAATCAAAGGTAAGTTTACACTTTTGAGAATTCCTTTGTTAAACTTTATGTTCATGTTATGGGTGTTAATTTTGTGAAGGAAATTTTAAAGTTTAAGTAGTTATTGAGATAGCCATTTTTGGACAGCCATGGGGTCACGCATTTAGTGATTTATTATGCATATAATTGATGAGAAATAATGTTGATCATGGTGAGTTAGTAACCTAGTGAATTACTTCATGTTTATATGGTGATTTATGCACTTGGATGGGAATTGGTAAGTTGGACGGCACTTTGATGTTGAAGAAGGCCTGCGGCAGCTTGGGAACACTTGAGTAAATGTATATATTGAAGGAAGTGTAGGCAGAATATTGACCTAGAAGGATTGATGATATGTATGTAGATTGATATTGTAAAGTGTATGTAAAATTTGTAATGGTTAGGTGTGTATGTAATGGTACTTAGAAATTGTATATGTGAATTATAATTGGTGTGTTGAGGGTAATGGTAATCTGCCCAAAGTAATGTTGATGTAATGTAGAAAATGCTTTTGGTAATGTACCAAAACAGATTGGTAGGTAAGTAAACAAATTGCAAAGGTAAATGTGTGTTTGAAGTGGGGTGTGAAAGGCATATTGAGGGCAGTGTACATTTTAGCCTATAACCTTAAATGTGTAACCTCAATTGGTATGACACCAATTTAAGGTGAAACTAGGCACAAAATGTGCCAACTTTCATTGAGAAACCATACCAAAATTCTGCTTGCAAGGTGACCTAAGAAAATGACCAATTCGGATTAGGTGCAATTAGGACCTGAAAAATGACCAATTGGGCAGCAGTGAGTGTTTAGGCCATAACTCACTCAAACCAGGTCCAATTGACCTGAAATTTTAACCAAGAATAGTTAAGACCCATACCTACAAGTCTTATGAAGACACCAAAGCCCAGAAATGACCATAAGCAAGTCAAAAAGCTTGCACAAGTTCGGGTCCAAAAACTGGCCGAACCAAAGTTGACCAAATTGACCAAAAAAATGACCTAATTGATGCCATTTGACCAGCAATAGTGTAATGACCATAACTTGGTCTACTTAACTCGGATTGACCTAAAATTTTGCACCGCGGTCCATAATATATAGATCTACAAGTTTATAGTTTCGACCGAGGGAACTAGACCGTCCGGCTAGGTCAAACCAGTGTCCCGGAATCCAGCAATTTGCATTAAAATGCACTAAGCAAGGAAGTGACTTTGGTAAAACATACCAAACCTAAAACCCTATCAAATGTGACATATTAACGACACTAAAACCTAATTTACCTAAAACGCAACGAGGGTCGGTATATTAGGTGATTAAGTGAATAATTGAGTTCAGTGCATTATTTACCAAACACCATCGATAGAGACAGTTTAATTTAGTACTGAAACACTTCAAATTGTGTTTCTCAGTTACTAAAGACTCAGGGAAAGGGAAGGAAATCGAGTCCGGACAGGAGACAGTCATCAGAGGTTTGTGCACAACAACTGTTTCTTTTGAATTATTTTCAATTGAAATAAATATTGACTATTTGTATATTATTGTTTTAAATTGTGGAAATGTGTTTGATGGACACTTATTGATTGAAAAATATTGTGAATGGTTTGAAACTGTGAAAAATTGTTTGAATGACATTGATGGATACTTATTGATTTAAAAGCATTGGAAATGGTTTGAAACCACAGCTATCATGTGTATTGATTGTATTCCTCATTAGCTTGTCTAGTGGGACGAATTGAATTCCCTCTCTGGCTGAAGTGTTGAGGTGTGTGCCTGTTGAGGACGAATTGGATGAGTACTCATATTTTTGCTAGCTAGCCATGTTATTCCTCATTAGTCATCGACTTTTGGGACGAATTGAATACCTCATCAGCCATCGGCTTTTGGGACGAATTGAACTATGGATCATGATTAAGCTGTGTGTGATTTATTGATGTGTATTGTGAGATTGTGAAATGGATTTAAACTCTCATTGACATATACTGTCATTTGAATTCAAACCTGATCTGACTTATGGAAAATTATTGTGATATTGAGAAATGGAATTTAAATTCTTGATGACAATTATTGTCTTGGATTTAACTATGATTTTAAATATCCACTATTTACATGATTTATGAATTGTGATTTAAATTTGTATTTGGTTAATGTTGTGCACCACTGAGACATTGTCTCGTGATAGCTTTTATTGTCGCCGCAGTAGAGAGACGCATGTATACAGACTAGGCTGCATATACATCCAGCGAGGGATTACCTGGTATTATGAGTATACTAGTATTTTGCATTTTGTACTGTAATTTATGACACTGTATGTACATTTTGTTTTTGGTTTTGAGCAGTTGTAAATTCAAATTGTACCTTGAAGTTGTAGAATAATTATGAGCTGTTTTGACTTGTAAAAGTTGTATTATATTTCCTTATCTCAGACTTTGAAAAATTTCTATGGAATTGAGTTGATAAATTGTTGTGTTGAGAAATATATTGGAGTTGAGATTTGGAACATTATTGAAGTGCTTTTTACAGGTTTTCTGAAGAACTCTTTTGTCCAAAATACAGATGGCACTCTGCCAAAATTTTTACAGAAATTCCAAATAAATCAAATGAGTTAGTTGTTTCACTTCAGTTCACCAAAGTTTTTAACACCTGTAAATAGTGCTCACCACGGTAAAAGAAGTAAGAAAAGTTTTTAAAATCCCTTGTAGTATATTTAATGGGTTATCAGTAGACGGATTTGGTAATTCATTAGGTATACTACGGGATCATGTTATGCCTTACAGAGGGGTAGGGTGTGACATGTTTTGGTGGTATCAGAGCCTGGTTTTTAAATTCTGTTTTCACCTGTTATTTGAATGTTCTTTCTTCATAGTACAACTGCTCAATATCATTTTTGATACATACAGTACATTACATTATAAATATGCACTAACGGGAGGAAATCTCCTTGTGTTATTTGTTCAGGAGATCTAGATCCTCGCATTAACTATGGAAGAGGGTGATCGTTCAGTCGATCAGTCTATTGAGGCTGAGGTGCAAGGGGATGCCCCAGGCCTACAAAATGTCAGTGGTTCAAAGAAGACTGACCTGCAGCTGCAGATTTCTCGATTCGCTCAAAGAGATGGCTGCAATGTTCCAACAAATGGCTGGCAATGTACCTACTCAAGTCCCAATACAGACACCAGTGGTACAACCACAGTCTCCTACAAGGCAGTATGATAAATTGATGAAGTATGGGGCTACAGAGTTTAAGGGGACAGTAGATCCTCTAGAAGCTGAACAATGGTTAGAGATGATGGATAGGGTTTTCAAGAAGCTACATTGTACAGAAGAGCTTAGATTTGAATACTTAGTGTCCTTACTACAGGGGGATGCTTATGACTGGTGGAAAACCATTCCCCACAGTCTGGTAGAGCCTGCAGTGCTAACATGGAATGACTTCCTCAAGGAATTCAGCAAATATATCCTCGATGCTTATGTAGACCGAGTCGCAAGAGTTCCTAAGTTTGAAACAGGGGGCATCAGTGGCTGAGTATGAAAGAGAATTTTCCCGCCTTAGCCATTATGCAATGAGTCTACTCTCTACCAGCAGGGAAAGATGCAAGAGGTTTGAAACTGGCTTGAAGCCCAGTATCAGAGTACAAGTGCTCGGCTTCAAACACACTAACTTCTCTGAACTTGTTTCTCATGCCCTAGAGTTGGAAAGAGTTGAATTTGAGACTGCTCCTGAGAAGAAGAGGTCAGAGAAGACAGAGAAAGAGGGAAAATCAGTAGAACAGAGTTCCAGTGGTCATACTGGAAAGAGGAAGAACTATGGGGGACATGGTTGAGGTGGCAAGAAATCTGGTAGGGGAAGATATTCATGACAGAGACCTCCCCAATCTGGACAGCAGAGTACCAGAGGTTCCTATCCTCCCCGCCAATGTGAAACATGTGGAAGAAATCATGGTGGGATCTGCTACAAGGCTATTGCAGCCTATTATAACTGTGGAGGCACAGGACACTTTGCCAAGGACTACACCAGTAGTCGCAGAGTTGGACCATCTCCTACTACTGCAGAAGGGTTAGTTCAGAGCCCTGTCACCAGAAGTTCACAACCACCTAGCAGAGGTAGAGGCAGGGGTAGAGGTAACCCAGCAGGCAGCCAAGGCACAGTAAAACACTCAGAGCAAGATAGTGCTCCAGTCAGAGTCTATGCCATGAGAGAGAGAGAAGAGGCAGAGACATCTGATGTTGTGGCTGGTACCTTCTCAACTTTTAACTAGAATGTGTTTGTGTTATTTGATCCGGGTTCTACCCATTCTTATGTGAGTGCTAGCATCATTGATTGCATTGTTGTTCCATGTACAAAAATGGACTTTGAGGTGCTAGTAACGAGTCCGTTAGGACAGGAGGTCAGGGTTAATAGAATGTATAGAGATTGTCCTTTGGTGATCCAAGGACACACTTTCCTGTCTGATTTCATTGAAATGCCCTTCAGAGATTATGATATCATCTTGGGCATGGATTGGTTAGCTAGGCATCATGCCATGATTGATCAGAGGTCAAGATCACTTTTGGCCTTCCTCAGTACAGTGATGTGGTGATACAAGGGGAGAGGCAGCTATTGCCATCAAACCTCATTTCGGCTGCACTAGCCAGAAAAATGATCAGAAAGGGGTGTGAAGCATACTTGGCACATGTGGTAGACACCCAAGTGGGGAGTCCAGCGTTGAAGGACATCCCTACAGTACATGACTTTCTAGATGTGTTTCCTGATGAATTGCCAGGATTACCTCCGGAAAGAGAAGTGCAGTTTGAAATTAATGTTATGCCTAGTGTGGATCCAATTTCCATAACGCCATACAAAATGGCACTAGCAGAGTTGAAGGAGCTGAAGATACAATTGCAAGAACTACTTGAAAAGGGCTTCATCTGCCCTAATGTGTCACCTTGGGGAGCACCAGTGTTGTTTGTTAAGAAGAAGGATGGTACTCTCCGCTTATGTGTTGACTACCGGCAGTTGAATAAGGTGACAATAAAGAACAGATATCCATTGCCTCGTATTGATGATCTGTTTGATCAATTGAAGGGTGCTACTGTATTCTCCAAAATTGATTTGCGATCCGTTACTATCGATTGAAGGTGCAAGAGCGAGTATTCCAAAATCGCTTTAACTCGATATGGCCACTATGAGTTTCTAGTAATGCCATTCGGGTTGACAAATGCTCCACCGCTTATGGATCTGATGAACACTATCTTCAGACCATATCTTGATCAATTTGTGGTGGTGTTTATTGATGACATTTTGATATACTCGAGGAATGCAGAGGAGCATGACAGACATCTGCGGATTGTACTGCAGACCTTAAGGGAGAAACAGCTATACGCCAAATTGTCGAAGTGTGAATTTTGGCTGAAAGAAATCTCCTTTTTGGGACATGTTGTGTCAGCTGAAGGGATCAAGGTGGATTCCAGCAAGGTAGAAGCTATCCTTAATTGGAAGCCGCCAGAATATCACGTAAATTCGCAGCTTTAGGTTTAGCTGGATATTACCGTCGGTTTGTGAAGGGGTTTTCTATGTTATCTTCTCCACTGACTAAACTGCTTCGGAAAGATGTAAAATTTCAGTGGACTGATAAATGTCAGCAGAGTTTTGATGAGTTGAAGAGGTGTTTAACTGAAGCTCCAGTTCTCACTTTACCTACTTCGGGTAAAGAATACACAGTTTATAGTGATGCTTCTCACAATGGGTTAGGCTGTGTACTGATGCAAGATCGGAATGTCATTGCTTATGCATCACGCCAGCTGAAACCGCATGAGAGGAACTACCCAACACATGATCCGAGTTAGCACTATTGTTTTTGCTCAAGATCCGAGACACTATTTGTATGGGGAGAAATGCTACATTTACACAGATCACAAGAGCTTGAAGTACTTAGGCACCCAGAAGGAATTGAATTTCAGGCAGAGGAGATGGTTAGAACTCATTAAAGATTATGATTGCTTAATAGACTATCAGCCAGGGAAAGCAAATGTGGTGGCTGACGCCTTAAGTCGCAAGACTATGGCAAGTCTCAGAGTTTCTCCTTTGTCCATGGTGTATGAATTGAAAGCACAGCATGCCAGTTTAGAGGTTGATGATGAGGGACAGACAGTAGTTGCATGGCATGTACAGCCAGTGTTGATTGATCAGATCAGAATGGCTGCACAGAGCGATGAAAAATATCAGAAGCTACTGAAAGAAGTCCAGCAGGGCAAGAAACCTGAATTCTCTGTGAGAGATGATGGTTTATTGCTACATCAGGGCAGAATGTGCGTTCCTAGTTGTCGACACCATATTTTGGCCGATCCCCAAAATCAACAAGACTTTGAAACCGATCCCCAGCACTAGGTCTCCCTGGGCCAGCCAATGACATTTCCGACTTCTCTTCATTTTTCTTTACCAGATGACCATATTTCCGGACTCTCCTTAAAAGGAATTGAATCAATGCTAAGTCCTAACATTCGTTAAAGCCCTGCCGATCTCTCAAATCATTTACCGATCTCTCAAACCCGCTGTCGAATTTCCAGACCCGTCGGGTATATCCCTGATCTCTGTTGATAAATGAAGTGAACTAGCATTAG
This sequence comes from Hevea brasiliensis, assembly GCF_030052815.1. Classification (NCBI taxonomy): domain Eukaryota; kingdom Viridiplantae; phylum Streptophyta; class Magnoliopsida; order Malpighiales; family Euphorbiaceae; genus Hevea; species Hevea brasiliensis. The sequence goes on from NC_079501.1 coordinate 41,447,251, forward strand.
ATCTTTTCTTACCAGTTTTATAGCCGATCTCCTTTTCGGAAGATCAAGAGCTAAGGTTTTGGTTCGGTTTAACGAGGGTTCCGATCTTAAGTTTTCAAGTTAAATTTTCAATTTTAATCAAGTCCCGTTCAGCATTTCTTCCCCACCGATCTCATGCTTATTGTGCTTTCCGATCTCTTATACTTAGATTAATAATTGCATTTTTGTCTTACTGTGCTGATACAATTAAATACTCAGACAAACAATGGTTTAAAATGTTCCGATCACAACCCTTCATTGAACAAAGAGGCATTCCATTTCATTTCATAATTTGTACAAGTTATTCGGCTGGGGGATCACCCCCAGCCTGATTTACATTCTGCTCACTCTCTCTCACCCTCGGCTTCCTCCTCACCGTCCTCATCGCCGCCTCAGAGCCAGTCGGCCATCCAGGAGAAGTCCTCTTCAGGGTAGCGCTTCTGGAGTTCGGTCAAGAGGTCCTTGTGAGCATTCACATAGGCTCCGGCTATCTTTGTCACCATCTTTTCGTCTTTCTCCTTAAGCTCCTCATCCTTCGCCTTAAGCTCCTCATCTTTCTCCTTAAGCTCCTCGATGAGTTGGGCGACCTGAGCAGCTTCGTTGGCCTGAAGCGCCTGGACTTCTCCGAGAGCCCGATCCCTTTCAGCCAGGACACGAGTCTGTTCGGCCAGCCTGTCTTCATAGTACTTTGCCCGTCCCTCAACTTGAGATATATAATCCCGAGCGGATGAGAGTTGGGATCGGAGGGAAGCCAATTCCTGATTTTTCTTCCCGATCTACTTACCTGCACGGACCTTTTCCCAAACCATGGTCCGATTCACGTGCACTCCACATCTGCACTCATGGAGTGAGTCAAGATGTCATCAAGGCCGCTCGAGGATAGCCTGTCCCGATCCTCCCGAAGAAAGATGGAAGACCCCAAGACTTGGGAAAACCGGGTTCTCCTGCATACCAAGTTATTCTTCAAAGACTCCATTAACTTCTGGGCGCCACGAGAGGAGATCCTCCCAGAAGATTGAGAAGGCCCCCTTTCCGTGCTTGGGACAACTGAAAGAGTCGGAGGCTGCTCTTCCGATCTAGGAGGAGATCGGACAGCTTCAGTGGTCGGCAGATCCGAAGGTGGAGGCGGGTCTCCTTGTACTTCCCTGTGTTCACGACCGGTGTTCAAGCATTTCTGAACGCTTCATCTCCTTTATCTTCAGGGAGATCTCCCTTTCCTTCTTCCGCTTCCTAGAACCCTCACCACCCGCCATACCTGCACAAAGAAAAGGTTAGTGAGATCGCTAAGGTCGTGAGAACTGAGATATAGAAAATACCAATGCCGAGGTCAGAGAGCGGAAGTTCACGGTCTTGGCCGGTGAGCAATTGAATAGTCCAATGGTGCAGCTCGGCAGTCACCGCATCCAAACAAGAATACTTTTGAGTGGCGGCCTGACTCTTCAGATCCATCACTATTAAACTTTCCTCCTGACTCAGGGTAATGTGCTTCGGAAGCAAGGGCCCTGGTACCACCACCACTGGGAAGTCCTCAAAGCAAATGGATCTTTGCTCCTCGAATGAAGAAACGGTTCTTCCAATTCTTAAGGGATGAGGGCAGATCGGAAAAGAGCTCGCAATGAGGCTTCACTGAAAGAACCAAAGTGTTCGTCATCCTTTCGCGAAGTTAGTCTATGCAGCTCGCGAACACCTTAGCCGTAGGTCCGATTCCCTTAGCTCGGCATAGACCCTAAGGCTACCAAGATCCGCCACAAGTTGGGGTGAATTTGAACAATGCATGCTCGGTGAAGTTTTAAGACCTCCTTGTAGAAATCGTCTAGAGGGAACCTCGGACCGCCTTTAATCGTTCCTCGTACACCATAACCATGTCATTCTCTTCAAAGGAGTGATCGACACGAAGATCGCCGTGGCACTTGATTAGCTCGCATTTAATCAATCAGGCCGAATGTTATATTCTTGGCTAAACGATTGCAGATCGGATTCTCGAAGAACCGACGGTAGCTCGTCTATAGGGAGAGTCTCTCTCCCTGAAGAAGGTGCGAGCCTTGATGGTATGACCCGCCCCCGAGTTGGAGCGGAGGCCTTGGGAGGTTCTTGTTGAACGCTTGGCCCGACTGCCTCTTCTTCATCAGACGATGACCACGAGAACTGAATGGAAGGAGGGCTCGCCGCTCTCTGACCTTCGGCACCGCTCATTTTCAAAAGAAACAAAGAATTTAAATTAAAAAGAGGATCAAAGCCCTTACCGGAGTCTGATCGGCGTCGGAAGAACTTGAGAAAACGAGAACTTCGGTTGTGAGCAGGGGATTGAAAATCGAATGAGAGAACAACTGGCTAACCCTCCCACCCCTATTTATACTAGTCCGAGTATTTAATGCTCGCGAGGTTCTAGGCAGCGCATCGATTGGTGGGACTCGACAGCTGTTCTGACACTTCTCTCAAATATCCGAATGTTCAGAGATCGGTTAATTGGAGATCGGCATAATAAGTTAAATATTTTGAATAAAGGATCAGTTAAGTGTCATTCAGGTAAAGAACCAGATCGGATAACCACATTAGAGATCGGAAAACAATCAATGCAAAAATAATAAGATGATAACTGACAAAATAAAGTCTTTATTTTCAAAAGATCGGATTACATCATTTGGGCGATCTCTAGGGATCGGATTACACTAACATTGGATCACATCATTTCTGTGATCTCTAGAGATCGGATTGCATTGAAAATAAAATACATCATTTGGGCGATCTCTAGGGATCGGACTACAATAAAGGTCTAACTACATCATTTGGGCGATCTCTAGAGATCTGATTACGTTTTAGGATTACATCATTTGGGCGATCTCTAGAGACCGGTGGAACATCCTATCTAAAAGGCCTATGTCAAAGCCTAGTCTCGTGGCTGAATCAAAAGACGTGTTTGACCAGGAGACCGGCTGTTGACATCGGATAGATGTGCAGCTCAGATGGGGTGACTATGACTCCCATGAAGATGAGAGACATCGTCACCGATGTTACCACCGAAACCGACTACCGTCGAACACCCAATGTGGAGGAAAACCGCCGAACACTCAATGTGATGAGAAACCGAATGAACTCGGTTGAGCGACTCGAGATCGGTGCAACCAAGGTCCGCAATACAGATCGGTCAAATCCAAATCCTCTCACCATCGCCGCTAAGGTCATTCGATCACCGGATCGTGAATTTTCGGTGAGTAAAGAAGTCCATCGGAAAAGATCAAAGCCACGATTATAGCCGAACTTCCACCGAGCAATAGAACAGTGGAAAGTAAGAAAGGAAGAGAGGAAAATCAGATGAAAGAAATGTCTCTATCGACGAGTATATATAGGGGAAAATGAGCATTTATTGTCGAGCGAAAACAAAGCGAACGCCGAATCGAGGACAATTAATACTTTGACTGCACTGGACTGAAGAAGGGAAAAGATCTAATAGTAGATCGGAAGGTGGGAGACCAGATGAAAGGTCGGAAAGAACATGTGAAAGAGATCGTAAAGAGGAGGGATCGGAGGCAAAAAGAATAAGACAAATTCCAATAACTGCCGACCGAATCCAGTCTTTCGCTCTTAACCCTGATCGTTCGGATAAGGAAATTTGGGACCGCTTGATGGAAAGAAGAAAAGGACAAATATTATGAAGAGTGATCTCAACCATTCATTTTGATTCTCTTTAATTCCTGAACCTCCGATCATGTCCTTCAAATCTCGACCCTCCATCTCCTCAAATAAATCCCGACCTTCACGAAGAGCACCCGATTCCTATAAATACCGCATAAAAACTGCTCAAAAGACGGCAAGAAAAAATAGACAAGAGGTCATATTATAGCAGAGGAACTCAAATTTCATTTAGTTTGCTACTCGCTACTTAGAAGTTTAAATCAAAAAGACTTTTAAAACTAGTTTTCTGAAGTGTTATTCTTGAAAAGATTCTGAATCTGAACTCTACATTTCCAGTTTGTTCATTATCTGGTCACACTCTCACTTTCTGCCTTTTATCATCTCTGTCCAAGCTCAACTTCATTCCATTCGGTTCTTTTCATCTTGATATGATCGCATTTTAGCTAAGCACCCTCCAGTTCACGAGGAACACCACCCCTCAGGCCAATCAATCCTTGCCTTATCACTATTTGACACCCCATAGTTATTTTAGTAGCTTTGGCTCCTTACAGTAAGAGCTCATACTCATCGCTTTATTAAGTGCTTACATTTACTTTCTGCATTTTCTTTGTTCTTCTCACATCTGTGACTTCCTACTTTTGCACAAACGATCCCCAAAGAATGTTACTGTAAGAGCTCATATCACTGTTTTATCGAGTGTCTGCATTTACTTTCCGCATTTTCCTGTGTTCTTCTTACATCTGCAACTTTCTTCAAGACTATTTTTGCACAAACGATCCCCAAAGAATGACACTCCCAAATCATCTATTTAGTGATCGGCCATTTTTATTAATCTTCATCTTTTTGAAAGCAAGTTTTCTAACTCCTAGTAGTATGTAAGTGGTTGGGTAAACGAGGTAATCGCAACTTAGGGTCTCTTTAAAAGAGAGAACATGAATAACACGTCAGAAGATAGCCAAACTATTAGGCCGACGTGAAATGAGAATTCGACAAAGATGTCATAAAGTGGAATAAGAGCAAAGTAAACGAAACAGAGTAGATCGGTCATTAATAGATATCGGTAAAATGAACGCATGGAAGGTCGGTAAATCAAGTCTAGTTTTCCCTATCTAGTCAAAAGGTATTGAGAAGCCTTATCCCCAGCATCTTAGAACGCCAGAATCCTTAGCTTTAGGTTCTTATGTCATGTAGTTGAAATTAAAAATCCTGGAGATAGGAGAAATCCCTTCCAGTGCTCTGTTAACTGAAAGAGATCGGAAGAGAGTTCTTATCCGGTCTCAATCCAAAATTTTAATAAACGTAAAAAGAGATCGGAGGAGAGTTCTTATCCGGTCTCCCTTCAAAATTTTAATAAACATTAAATAGGGATCGAAGGAGAGTTCTTATCCGGTCTCAACTCAAAACATTAATATATAACTCTAAAGGAGATCGGAGGAGGTTTCTTATCCTCTCCCTCAAAATTTTAATAAATAACTTAAAAGAGATCGGAGGAGGGTTCTTATCCGTCTCCCCTCAAAATTTTAATAAACAACTTAAAAGAGATCGGAGGAGAGTTCTTATCCGATTCTCACACACCCGCACACTAAGGTTGTCTCATTTACTTTTGTATCCGGGTGATCCAAATTTAGTGAAAAATCAAATATTCCTTTTACCAAAAGGATTAACATTGCCGCCTAAGCCCTCCTAACTAATTTATAAAGGACGCAATTAAATCTACTTACCCTTATTAAGGGACGAGGTGGGGTGCCTAACACCTTCCCACCCGCTACGGACCCGAACTTAGAATCTCTGCTTTGAAGTGGTTTCATTTTTTTAATTTAACTTCTCAAATGGTTTTCTTTAGTTTCCTCAAAACTAAGGTGGCGACTCCTCACTTTTTCCGCTTCGTGAGTGATCGTCCGTGCATCGCAAAATCTATTGCGACAGCTTGGCGACTCCGCTGGGGATCTGTCCCCGGTCTAGTGGTCCAAAAGTAGGTTTAATTTTGTCTGATCAAATTATAGTTAGATAGGCTCACTAGGCGATGTCTTATATGTTAATTATTATTACTGCTAACTATTTTGTTTTGCCTGTTCTATCCCTTACAGTGCTCTTCATTTCAAAAAGAAAAAAAGGAAAAAATGGAAAAATAAAATCCCCCTAAATTGGGAAGAGGTAAAGGTGTCCCTTCACACACCGAACACTCACACAATGTCCTCACACACTATGGTCCTAACCCGGGCTTTCTTACCCTTTTAGGAAAGTAGGAGGGAGTCATGTAGCGGTACCCGTGGGTTTTACCCCGTTAGTATCCGTGAAGGCTTCTGCTCAAATTGAAACTCGCTCTATCCACTGTGATACTCGTGGAATTTTCCCGATAACATCACAGGGGTAGAATGGGGCTCTACTGTTTACAGTAGGGGCAATTTGGGAACCTGTGGCTTTTAGAAAATTAGTTCCTGAGCTAAACTATCACAATAGTTGAAGGCCGTAGTAAACTACCTCATAAGATAGAACTATCCAGGTAGGTAGCGCTCACCCGGTGTTAGGAGTCTCCCTACTATAGGACAAAAGGGGCATACTTTCTCTTACCCTATTCTGATTTAATTTCCTTTTGTTCATTTCTTTTGAGGGTAATCTTGAATCCTATTAGAACACCTACACATTTTCCTACTTTGATAAATGTGTACTTGTCACTCTGTCAACAGTATGATTCAAAATTACCCTAATTTGTCTTACTAACGAATTTTCTCACAGGCATTACCAAACCAAGAGTCCAGAAAAGGATAGGCATCTTTTTTATCATGGCATCCTCGAGTCACTGCAAAAGGTTCTAATGCTAAGTTTTGGTCCAAATCACTCATAGTCCGCACTCGCAAAATGATGCTTCCGAGGTACCGCTAGCTCGCTACCTTCGCTAGATCCGAATAAAATAGAGGTCGAATGAATTTCAGAGGGTCTGTCTAACGGATGGAGGTTGCTTCCCGATCAGGCCAAGGTACGTTTTGAAGAGAAGTACGGGAAGATTGCAACCTTAATGCAAGTCAAGGTCCAAATCCCGGCATTAAAAGCCATGTTGTCGGTTTGGAATCCTAAGTACGGGGTATTCTCTTTCAATGACATTGATACGGTCCCCACTATGGAAGAATATCAGGCATTGCTGGGGATCCCATACTCATTGCAGAACCGGATCTACTTACACCTCGAGCATAGGCAAACCTGGAAACGGTTGGCACATATGTTGGGTTCTCCCCCAGAAGAAGTAAAGTCCAAAGAAACTGCCAAGGGAAAAACACATGGTTGGTATTGGACATATCTCCAGAAATGTTTAGATCAATGCCTCCATGAAAAACAGTGGGACCGGGTTTCAGTAGCTCTCGCTTTGGGAATCTACGGTCTGATTCTGTTCCCGGGACCATTGGGAATCATAACTTGCAACGCGGTGGAAGTGTTCTGGACGGTGGAAAGGCAGCAGATTAATCCAATACCTGCAATCCTTGCGGAGACTTTATTAACCCTTACCTACTGCAGACAACAGGGCAGAGGATCCCTTAAGTGTTGTTCTCAACTGTTATACCTCTGGATTATCAGTCACATGTGTCCTGTGGAGACAAAAGGATTGACTTGGTACCTTGACCAGCCTCCCATTGAGAAGATGATCCGATTAGTGATCAGCCCGAAGAATGAAAAACAGTGGTGGGAACGGATTTTGAGTTTCAATAGCCATGATTACTGTTGGAGGAAGCTGTGGACGTCAAGCCAACCCGTTTTGATCTGCAGACAGGGGTATTCGATGGTGTCCTCGATCGGAGTAACCGGATACACAAGTTACACTCCGCATTGGTAATGAGGCGCTTCGCTCAACACAATGCGTGATCAACATTGAAGAATACCACCAAGGTCGCTTCTACCACGAGCTCAAAGGAGAAGAAGGGTTGAAAAAGGCTCGCAAATCGTGGGAGAACGTCACTCTGATGGAGAGATCGCCTAAGGGCCCAAGCACCTCGGGCGATTATCTTAAATGGAGAGCTGACAGGGACCGAGAACATTCAACTGTGAAATTCGAAGACAGTAACCCGCTCCGAGATGTCCTATTAGAAGAAACGAATGGCCATCTGGATGACTCACTACGAGAGGCTAATACTGAGAACTCACAACTGCAGGAACAAATAAAACAGCTGAAGGACCAACAGCAGAAACTTAAAAGGAGAGTAAGAAGACTTAAGGAAGAGGTAAGGGCCGAAAGGATGGGGTTCGAGGAGCAAAAGGTACAGTGGGAAAGGGAAAGAGACTCTCTCCAAGCTGAGGTAAAAGAAGCGAAAGTACAGAATAACAAGTTTCAGGAAAAGATGAAATACCAAGAGGTACTCGTCGAATAATATAAGCAAGAAAGTAAGAAGAAGAAGCTCGAATTGAAAGAACAAGCACTACTCATCAACGATATCTTGAAAGAGTGCTAAAGAAAGGAAAGAGAAAGAAAATGTCGCTTCTATCAAGGACTGAAAGAGAATGTTGACCAGCTGGAGAGAACAATAGCACGGGGAAAACAAGAATTATTACCTGAATCTGAGTACGCTCTGAAAGCATTCGACCCCGCCAAGCAGGAAGAAAGGTTGTATGAGTATCTCAGAAACTGTCATCTTATTATAAAGAACCTTCCAGAGCCTAGGCCAATGTAAAAGATACGATTTTAATGAAGTGATTTTTGGACCATTGTTTAGCAAAATTTGTGAATGAATAGTATGACTCCCGTAGGAATTTCCTCGCTAGGGTTATGTGAAAAATTGAAATGTGCCATATGAACAGGAATCATAAATGCGCATTCAATCCCGTCATTCACGGTCAGACTATCGAACGATGCCATGATAAAGCTGAGGCGATTATCCTTTTTACAGATTTCAACCTGGCTCTCAAATGCCATCAGATCCTTCGCCCGCATCAGACTTTTAGTTTCTTTGCAAAATTCAAAGTTTATTTAAAATTTTCTTTTTTTTACCCCTTACAGGAAATCAATATTGCTTCTAACAACGCAAGTCTGACCAAGCACACGGTTCAACCCCAGCGAGTGTACTTAACAAGATCTCGAACAAGAAGACTAATGGAAGACCAGGAACAAGTACAGAACCTACAGGGGCAAGTGTCCGAACTGAAAGACTGTGTTTCGTAACTTATGAAGATGATGAGGAGATGTCCCAAAATAGGCCCACTTCGCACCCTAACCTACCATTACCTCCCCACCTCCTACAACGGTTGATTCTCACTACGCTCAACCTCCTTCACTTTCCACCATCAATCCTGACCCGACAACTCGCCAATCCGGTGACCATAAATAATGACCTACCTTTTTCCTATTACCCGCTATCTCAAATGCCGAGCCACACCCTTCAATCCCGATCCTCCAATTTACTCCACCCTCGGCTCCCAGCTTGGAGGAGCGCATCATACGGTGGAAGGAGAACATAGGGCGAGAGAAACGAGAAACTATCGGCTCTAGAAGAAAGATCGAGGGCAATAGAGGGGCTGAACATGTATGGTTCATCGATGTGTCGCCACCGAGATTGGTGCCGATGTGGTGGTACCACCCAAATTCAAGGTTCCGATTTACAAGTACACCGAAACTCAGATCCTCAGATCCACTTGGCAACCTACATTGCCAAAATGTCCGCTTTAACAGAAGATGATAGACTTCTCATTCACTTCTTTCACGAGAGCCTCCGAGCAGCTCCGAGATGGTGTATACAATTGGACAGAGCAAGTGCACTCGGAAGGATTTAGCCGATACCTTTCTAAAGCAAGACAAATTCAATTGTGATGCGGCACCCACAAGGAGGGACCTCTAACCTGGTACAGAAAGACCGGAAGGTTTCAAGCAAGATGCCCAACGATGGAGGGAGAAGGTCAGCAGTATATCCTCCTGGATCGACAATGAACTCGCTCCTATTCATCGAAACATTGAAGGCTCCCTACTTCAACCTGATGATTGGCAATACCTCCAACAGCTTCTCAGATATCATCCAAGCTGGTGAGAGAATTGAAGCTAATCTGAGAATAGGAAGACTACAGGAGTTGGCTGAGAACCCTGTAAAGAAGACTGCCAGCTTTGGCAAGAAGAAGGAGGGTGATGTACACTCTATCACCCGTCAGAATAATTACCCCCAATTTCCCCAAAATAACTACCGGCCATATCCTCCCTCTCATGGCCAAACCATCGCAAACATTCCACCTTCTTTCCCTAATTATCCACAACCACGCCCACAATACGCCCCACCTACAAATTTCCAACCAAGACCACCTCCTCCTCCAGCTCAACCAAGACCACCACAAAACAACCCGAGACCTCCAAGGAACCCTGATCCACCTCTTCCCCTTCCTCTCAGTGAAATATACCGATACCTTGTCGGTATAAACCAAATCGTACCAGTTCCCTTAGACCCGATCCAGCCGCCATATCCCAGGTGGTATGATGCCACTGCCCGGTGTGAGTATCACGGAGGGGCACAAGGGCATTCAACTGATAACTGCGGGGCACTCAGAGGGAGAGTGCACGCTTTAATCCGAAACGGGTGGTTGAAGATCGAGGGAAATGGTTCCCTCCCCAATGTTACCTCAAACCCACTGCCTAACCACAATGCGGGCAGTGGTGTAAATATGATAGAGTCTAAGGGAGAAGGATCAACACCAGAAGTGGATAAGCTGGTTCCATACTTCGAGGAGATTTTTACTGTAGCAACGAGGGAAGGCTACCTTTGCCCTCAGGTAGCGGGATTCGAAGAGAGTACGAGGTGTCCTTACCATGGAGGGGCAAACGCCATGAGTCGCGAGATTGTGAGGGTTCAGCAAGAAGTCCTAACTTATTGTCACTCAAGGTTCCGAGATGCCGCATAAGGTCAAGACGGAAAAGGGAGTGAACACCACTGGATGCAGCCAAAATGCTTCTACCTCCAAACCCAGAATCACCTTCTCGCCCCCGGTAGCCTCACCGCCGGTAACGGTTATCCGAACTCCACCTCAGCTCCCCATCACCAATACTCACGCTGTCCCATGGCACAATAACGTCCAAGTTTTCACTCGTGAGCGTCAAGCAAGACATCCGCTCCTAGTCTTGCCTCACCTCCGCACCACCAAAACCATGTTTCGCTCCTCACGAGCACTTCGTAATGACTTATGCCGACTCATAGCAACATTACTCCCCAAACTAGTTCTCGGCCCGTTATCACAACAAAGCCCTCTCCACCTGAGCAAGAAGTCGAGTTTGTAACTCAAAGTGGGAGGTGTTACGGGAACGAAGAAAGAGAGAAGAGAAAAGGGAAAGTAAAAATGGGAGAGTCATCAAAAAATACAGAAGAGGAGGATGAGAAAGCAGGGAAGTAGAACTCATCAACATAAAGAAGAAGAAGAACTACTGCTCCAAATAATGAAACAGAGTGAGTATGATGTAGTGGAGCAATTGAGGAAGACACCAGCCCGAATTTCACTGTTATCACTGATCCTGAGCTCTAAAGTCCACCGACAAGCCTTGCAGAGAATCCTGGATCAAGCCTTTGTGAACCCTGACATCACACCGGGACGCTTTGAGAAGATAGTAGAACAAATCGTGCTTCCTACTTTGTAACGTTTTCTGAAGAGGATGTAGATGACGCAGTGTTAGGGCATAATAAAGCTCTACATATAACTGTGAAGTGCAAGGGTTGTATAGTGGCCAAAGTTCTCATCGATAACGGATCGGCCCTTAATGTACTGCCTAGCGCAACCTTAGCCAGGCTGCCGGTCGACCAATCATATATACGCTGAGTGCTATGGTGGTAAGAGCCTTTGACGGCATACAGAGAGAGGTGTCGGGAGACATTGACTTGCCAATCCAAGTCGGTGCATGTACTTTCAACGCCACGCCTGTGATGAACATTGAGCCGCTTACACTATGCCGTTGGGAGGCCATGGATCCATTCCGCGAATGTCGCTCCTTCGACTTTGCACCAAAAGATCAAATACATTAAGGACAAGAAAATCATCACCGTAAGGCGCAAGAAGCCATATCGTCACCAAGCCGCAATCACTTCCTTATGTGGAAGCGCCAAGAATCATTGGAGAGTTCTTTCCAGGCCCTTGAACTGCAAGATACCGGCAAGGAGGGGGCTATGGCTATGGTGGCCAAAGTGATGTCGAGGAATGGGTATCAAGAAGGGAAAGGCTTGGGCACCGCCTTGCAAGGGATCGTGGAACCCATACCAGCTATTCGTAAGGTGGGCCGTAGTGGTTTGGGATATGAGGAGGATGCCTCGTGGATGGGCGATTCGATGAGGAAAATACTTCGGATCGAGGTTTGACCGTAAGATGGGAAAGATGAAAGTAGTCCCAAAATCACGAGATCTTCACCAAACCGGCCATTCAACATCCGCAAATACGTAAGAATCACCCGATGATCCATCCATCGATGTCATCCAACCGACTCCTTGTATGAGGCCCTAGTCTCGCCAATGACCGAGGGGCAAGAGCTGAACAATCGACAACGGAGGATATCCTCGCACTCAATTTCGAGTAAAGTACCTCTCCGTTATCTACACTTGATCATTTTGTCCATGGTGACAAGTGTAATCGTAAATGGACCTTTTCTTATGGCATTAATATTAATGAGTTGATAGCGCATTTTAAATCCAATACTCTCTTTCTTTCCTTTTAATTCCACCCTTATAACATGTTCTATTCTTTATTCATTCAGACCATTCATCAATTAACACCTAATAATCCAATAGACTCGTAAATTCCTCCGTTAATTTTGAAATCCCCATAACCGCCATTACTTCAAGTGATTCTCGAGGAAGACCTTACGTAAGAAGACGATGAAAAGATGAACCCTCCTCATGCCTTGTGAAAACGAAACGCGCACAATAAACTTAGGCACAGAGGAAGTAAAAAGGGAACTTAAGGTAGTGGAGAGTGAGGAATTGGGAGATATGATCGGTCTGCTTAAAGAATTCCTCGACGTGTTTTCCTAGAGCTATGATGATATGGTGGGTTTGGACCTCGATAGTAACGCACAAAATTCCCTTAATCCCGTGAACAATTCCTGAATCGAAACTAAGGAGAATGAATCTCACACACCGCTTCAAGGTTCGGATGAAGTCAAGAAACAAGATGACGCCGATTCTTGGAAGTGGTCAAATATCCCCAATGGGTGGCTAACGCTGTTCCTGAATGAAGAAAGACGGAGAGTCGAGTGTGTGTTGACTACAGGACCTTAATAAAGCTAGCTTGAAAGACGATTTCCTCTCCCACATTGATGTGTTAGTTGACAATGCTTTGGATTGGGCAGTGTTCGTGTATTGATGGGGCATCGTGGTACAATCGGTTCCCAATGGACGAAGAAGACAAGGATAAACCGCTTTCATCACTCAATGGGGAGTATTCGCTATCGGTCATGCCCTTCGTTGAAAAATGCCGGCTACTTACCAGTGCAATGGTCACATTATTCCATGACATGATGCATAAAGAAGTGGAGGTGTACGTGGATGATATGATCATTAAATCCGTGGGGAAGAGAGCCACGCTCAGTGATGAGGAGGGTATTCGAAAGGCTCAGAAATACCACTTGAAGTGAACTCGCTAAATGCATATTCGAGCTAAATCGGGAAAGTTGTTGGGATTCATAGTAAGAGAAAGGGATAGAAGTAGATCCGCATAAGGTTCGAGCTATTCAAGAAATGCCATCCCCAAAACAGAAAGGAGGTGCGCAGCTTTCGGGAAAGTCAACTACATTTCGAGGTTTATTTCTAATCTTATCGCCAAAGTCGAGCCTATTTTCAGATTACTCGAAAAACAACTCTACTCAATGGGATTCAGTTTGTCAAGAGGCTTTGAGAAAATCAAGCAAGATTCACAAATCCACCAAGATTGGTTCCACCTGCGGTGTGCAGCCTTTGATACTCGTACATGGCAGCCAGAATTCAATGGGATGTGTTTTGGGACAACATGATGATACCGGCCGAAAATAGAGGGCCATTTATTACCTAAGCAAGAAGTTCAATGATTGTGAGTCAAGGTACTCTTCCTTAGAAAAGACTTGTCGTGACGTTAGCCCGACAAAGAAATCGCCTCAAGCACTACATGTTGAATCACAAGACATGGCTCATCTCCGTGATGGATCCTATTAGATATGTATTCGAGAGCCCATTCGTGCTGTGAAGGATAGCCAAGTTGCGTGTTATACTCTCCCAAAGACGACATAGTCTACATGACTAAAAGCGGTGAAAGGCGCAGAATTGCGACCTCCTAGCGTAAAAATCCTATCCAGGAATATGAAGCTCTGGAATTTGAGTTCCCTGATGAGCATATTAATGAAGTAGACTGCGAAGAGGAGGGGCCCGCCGACGTATGGGAAATGTATTTAGATGGAGCAGTCAATTCATCCGGAAACGGAATCGAGTCAGATCGTATCCTGACGGAAAACACTTCCCAATAGCTGTCAAGTTGAGGTTTGACTGTACCAACAATGTCGCAGAGTATGAAGGTTGTGTGATGGGTCTACAAGCTGCTATCGAAATGAAAATTAGAAAGTTGGAGGTGTACGGAGACTCGGCTCTGATAATTTATCAAGTCAAGGGAGAATGGCAAACTAAGGATCCCAAGTTGATCCCATATCAGAAGTACTTACTGGAGCTGATCAAGGAATTCGAAGAAATCTCTTTCACTCATCTTAGCAGGGACAAGAATCAATTGGCTGATGCTTTAGCTACTCTAGCCATTATGGCTCAAATGGAAGAAGGGCAGACAACTCAAGCATTGAGGGTTAGAGCAAGGGATGAACCAGCCTACTGCTTCACGATTGAAGAAGAACCCGATGGAAAGCCTTGGTATCATGACATCCTGGTTCATCAGAGAACTGCAGAATTCCTCAGGCAACCAAAAATGAAAAGAAGATGATTCGGAGATTAGCATTGGGATACTTCCCCAGTGGAGAAACCCTATACAAGAGGAGCTCCAACGGCGAATTACTGAGATGCGTAGATGCAAAAGAAGCAAAGAGAATCCTCTTTGAGACACATGAGGGAAATTGTGCGACACATGAGGGAAATTGTGCGACCCATGCCAATGGACACATGATGGCTAAGCAAATCATGCGACGTGGGTATTTTTGGACCACAATGGAGAGGGATAGCATCGAGTATTTCCGGAAGTGCCATAAGTGTCAGATCTATGCCGATCCGATAAACGTCCCACCTCATAAACTGTTCAACCTCGTCTCACCATGGCCTTTCGCAATGTGGGGCATCGATGTGATTGGTCCTATCAATCCTAAGGCATCCAATGGGCACAGATTCATCCTAGTGGCCATCGACTATTTCTCCAAATGGGTCGAAGCAACGTCGTATGCTCACATCACGCAGAACACGTTCCTTAAATTCTTCAAAAGCAACATCATCTGCCGGCATGGTCTCCCGAATGAAATTGTCACTGATAATGCCAAGAACTTGAATGGTCTGATGATTCAGGAATTATGTGATCAATACAAAATCCGGCATCTCAATTCCTCCCGCATCGCCCCTGCATGAATGGAGCGGTAGAAGCCGCAAACAAGAACCTCAAGAGGATAATCCGAAAAATGACGGTCACATATAGGGATTGGCATGATATGCTCCCCTATGCTCTTCACGCATACCGGACTTCCGTAAGAACCTCAACCGGGGCAACTCCATACTCACTGGTCTACGGGATGGAAGCAAGATACCTATTGAGGTCGAATTTCCTTCCTTTAGGATTCTGATGGAATCAGGGTTTGATGAATCAGAATGGATCCAGTCAAGGTTGGATCAGTTAAATTTGCTGGACAAAAAAAGCTTAACAAAGACATGTCATGGGCAATTATACCAGAGGAGAATGGCTAGGGCATTTGATAAAGGTGTTCGCCTACGTGAATTCCAACCCGGGGACCTAGTGTTGAAGAAAGTGCTGTCGAACCAAAACGATCCCCGGGGCAAATGGTCACCAACTTATGAGGGACCCTATGTGGTTAAAAAGGCATTTTCCGGAGGAGCCTTAATCTTGACCCATATGGACGGTGAAGAATTCCCGAGACCCGTGAATGCCGACACTGTCAAGAGGTACTATGCATAAAATGAGTAAAGGACGAAAACCCGAAAGGGCGTCCTAAAAAAAAAAAAAAAAAAAAAAATTTGGAGTGAAAACCCGAAGGGGCGCCCCAAGAACCAAAGTGGAGAAATAAGGAAGAGGGTATGAAACCAAGGATGGAGAAGAGACCATTATGGCATGAGGCTGCAGAGAACTTGAAATAATGGCAGTTAAAAGACTTCAAAACCAACTAAAAGGAATATGTGAGATCTATCTTTGTACCTTTTTCTTCTCCTTTGAAAGTCTATTTTTCCTAATAAAGTTATACTTCATTCCTACTGTTTGTGTTTTCCCGTTTACCCCCTTTTTAATGCTATCCTTTCTCTTTGTTTAACGCGCTATTAATTAGTTAAAATTTTTGCCATAAGATTTGAATTCAAAAATTGATAACCTCACGTACTTTATTATGAGATTTGCAGGAAGTGGCCTTCACAAAAAAAAAAAAAAAAAAAAAAGGGCTAGAGGTGAAAACCCTAAAGGGCGCTTCTGGTTAAATGGACGGAAAGAAAGTGAAAACCCGCAAGGGCGCTTTCCATAAAATAAGAAGAAAAATCGGGAATAGAAGAGGGGCATTTGAAGCCTTGAAGGTCATGGGCCAAGTCTTGCAACTCCTTTTCCATTAATCATCGGCCTTCGGTATCTTGTTAAGTACACTTCGTCAGGGAAGAACTTCATGTGTCAGGGTTAGACTTGCTTTGTAAGTTGATTTTAAATTTCCTGCATTTACATTTCTTGCCATCAACCTCTAGTTCCTTGATCTAAGTTGATTTTAATTTCCAGCAATTTAAATTTCCTGTCATCAACCTCTGGTTCCTTGATCTAAGTTGATTTTAATTTCCTGCATTTACATTTCTTGCTATCAACCTCTGGTTCCTTGATCTAAGTTGATTTTAATTTCCTGCATTTACATTTCTTGCTATCAACCTCTGGTTCCTTGATCTAAGTTGATTTTAATTTCCAGCAATTTAAATTTCCTGTCATCAACCTCTGGTTCCTTGATCTAAGTTGATTTTAATTTCCTGCATTTACATTTCTTGCTATCAACCTCTGGTTCCTTGATCTAAGTTGATTTTAATTTCCTGCATTTACATTTCTTGCTATCAACGTCTGGTTCCTTGATCTAAGTTGATCTTAATTTCCAGCAATTTAAATTTCCTGTCATCAACCTCTGGTTCCTTGATCTAAGTTGATTTTAATTTCCAGCAATTTAAATTTCCTGTCATCAACCTCTGGTTCCTTGATCTAAGTTGATTTTAATTTCCTGCATTTACATTTCTTGCTATCAACCTCTAGTTCCTTGATCTAAGTTGATTTTAATTTCCTGCATTTACATTTCTTGCTGTCAACCTCTGGTTCCTTGATCTAAGTTGATTTTAATTTCCAAAGAATTTAAATTTCCTGTCATCAACCTCCGTTCCTTGATCTAAGTTGATTTTAATTTCGCATTTACATTTCTTGCTATCAACCTCTGGTTCCTTGATCTAAGTTGATTTTAATTTCCTGCATTTACATTTCTTGCTATCAACCTCTGGTTCCTTGATCTAAGTTGATTTTAATTTCCAGCAATTTAAATTTCCTGTCATCAACCTCTGGTTCCTTGATCTAAGTTGATTTTAATTTCCTGCATTTACATTTCTTGCTATCAACCTCTGGTTCCTTGATCTAAGTTGATTTTAATTTCCTGCATTTACATTTCTTGCTATCAACCTCTGGTTCCTTGATCTAAGTTGATTTTAATTTCCAGCAATTTAAATTTCCTGTCATCAACCTCTGGTTCCTTGATCTAAGTTGATTTTAATTTCATGCAATTTACATTTCCTGCTATCAATCTCTGGTTCCTTGATCTAAGTTGATTTTAATGCAATTTACATTTCCTGCTATCAACCTCTGGTTCCTTGATCTAAGTTGATTTTAATTTCATGCAATCTACATTTCCTGTTATCAACCTCTGGTTCCTTGATCTAAGTTGATTTTAA
This sequence comes from Hevea brasiliensis, assembly GCF_030052815.1. Classification (NCBI taxonomy): domain Eukaryota; kingdom Viridiplantae; phylum Streptophyta; class Magnoliopsida; order Malpighiales; family Euphorbiaceae; genus Hevea; species Hevea brasiliensis. The sequence continues at coordinate 41,464,980 of NC_079501.1, forward strand.
TTTCATGCAATTTAAGTTTCCTGTCATCAACCTCTGGTTCCTTGATCTAAGTTGATTTTAAATTTCATGCAATTTAAGTTTCCTGTCATCAACCTCTGGTTCCTTGATCTAAGTTGATTTTAATTTTCTGGTACTTCAACTTCTGTTAACAATTTCTAGGTCATTAGTTCCCTAATTTCAAACACTTAATCGTCCAAAATATGAGTCTGAATCTTTACATAATTCCTACATGAAAATTTCTTTCCTTTAATAGAAATTATGTAAAGAGGGGCAGCTGTCGACACCATATTTTGGCCGATCCCCAAAATCAACAAGACTTTGAAACCGATCCCCAGCACTAGGTCTCCCTGGGCCAGCCAATGACATTTCCGACTTCTCTTCATTTTTCTTTACCAGATGACCATATTTCCGGACTCTCCTTAAAAGGAATTGAATCAATGCTAAGTCCTAACATTCATTAAAGCCCTGCCGATCTCTCAAATCATTTACCGATCTCTCAAACCCGCTGTCGAATTTCCATCTGGGTATATCCTCGATCTCTGTAGATAAATGAAGTGAACTAGCATTAGATCTTTTCTTACAGCTTTATAGCCGATCTCCTTTCTAAGATCAAGAGCTAAGGTTTTGGTTCGGTTTAACGAGGGTTCCAATCTTAAGTTTTCAAGTTAAATTTTCAATTTTAATCAAGTCCCGCTCAAAGATTTCTTCCCCACCGATCTCATGCTTATTGTGCTTTCCGATCTCTTATACTTAGATTAATAATTGCATTTTTGTCTTGCTGTGCTCATACAATCAAATACTCAGACAAACAATGGTTTAAAATGTTCCGATCACAACCCTTCATTGAACAAAGAGGCATTCCATTTCATTTCATAATTTGTACAAGTTATTCGGCTGGGGGATCACCCCCAGCCTGATTTACATTCTGCTCACTCTCTCTCACCCTCGGCTTCCTCCTCACTGTCCTCATCGTCGCCCTCAGGAGCCAGGTCGGCCATCCAGGAGAAGTCCTCTTCAGGGTAGCGCTTCTGGAGTTCGGTCAAGAGGTCCTTGTGAGCATTCACATAGGCTCCGGCTATCCCTGTCACCATCTCTTCGTCTTTCTCCTTAAGCTCCTCATCCTTCGCCTTAAGCTCCTCGTCTTTCTCCTTAAGCTCCTCGATGAGTTGGGCGACCTGAGCAGCTTCGTTGGCCTGAAGCGCCTGGACTTCTCCGAGAGCCCGATCCCTTTCAGCCAGGACACGAGTCTGTTCGGCCAGCCTGTCTTCATAGTACTTTGCCCGTCCCTCAACTTGAGATATATAATCCCGAGCGGATGAGAGTTGGGATCGGAGGGAAGCCAATTCCTGATTTTTCTTCCCGATCTCCTTACCCAGACGCTGGACCTTTTCCCAAACCATGGTCTGATTCACCAGGCACTCCACATCTGCACTCATGGAGTGAGTCAAGATGTCATCAAGGCTGCTCGAGGATAGCCTGTCCCGATCCTCCCGAAGAAAGATGGAAGACCCCAAGACTTGGGCAAAACCGGGGTTCTCCCGTACAGTCCGGTTATTCTTCAAAGACTCCATTAACTTCTGGGCGCCACGAGAGGAGGTCCTCCCAGAAGATTGAGAAGGCCCCCTTTCCGTGCTTGGGACAACTGAAAGAGTCGGAGGCTGCTCTTCCGATCTAGGAGGAGATCGGACAGCTTCAGTGGTCGGCAGATTCGAAGGTGGAGGCGGGTCTCCTTGTACTTCCCCAGGTTCACGACCAGGTGTTCGAAGCATTTCCGAACGCTTCATCTCCTTTATCTTCCGGGAGATCTCCCTTTCCTTCTTCCGCTTCCTAGAACCCTCACCACCCGCCATACCTGCACAAAGAAAAGGTTAGTGAGATCGCTAAGGTCGTGAGAACTGAGATATAGAAAATACCAATGCCGAGGTCAGAGAGCGGAAGTTCGCGGTCTTGGCCGGTGAGCAGTTGAATAGTCCAATGGTGCAGCTCGGCAGTCACCGCATCCAAACAAGAATACTTTTGAGTGGCGGCCTGACTCTTCAGATCCATCACTATTAAACTTTCCTCCTGACTCAGGGTAATGTGCTTCGGAAGCAAGGGCCCCTGGTACCACCAGCTACGGGGGAAGTCCTCAAAGCAGCTCGGATCTTTGCTCCTCAGAATGAAGAAACGGTTCTTCCAATTCTTAAGGGATGAGGGCAGATCGGAAAAGAGCCCGCAATGAGGCTTCGCCTGAAAGAACCAGTGTTCGTCATCCTTTCGGCGAGTTAGTCTGTGCAGCTCGGCGAACACCTTAGCCGTAGGTCTGATTCCCTTAGCTCAAAGATAGACCTCGAAGGCTACCAAGATTCGCCACGAGTTGGGGTGAATTTGAACAATGCATGCTCGGTGAAGTTTTAAGACCTCCTTGTAGAAATCGTCAGAGGGAACCTCGCATCGCCTTTTACTGTTCCTCGTACACTATAACCATGTCATTCTCTTCAAAGGAGTGATCGACACGAAGATCGCCGTGGCACTTGATTAGCTCGTATGAATCAGGCCGAATGTTATATTCTTGGCTAAACGATTGCAGATCGGATTCTCGAAGAACCGACGGTAGCTCGTCTATAGGGAGAGTCTCTCTCCCTGAAGAAGGTGCGAGCCTTGATGGTATGACCCGCCCCCGAGTTGGAGCGGAGGCCACAGGAGGTTCTTGTTGAACGCTTGGCCCGATCGCCTCTTCTTCATCGACGATGACCACGAATCGAATGGAAGGAGGGCTCGCCGCTCGACCTTCTGCACCGCTCATTTTCAAAAGAAACAAAGAATTTAAATTAAAAAGAGGATCAAAGCCCTTACCGGAGTCTGATCGGCGTCGGAAGAACTTGAGAAAACGAGAGAACTTCGAAGTTGTGAGCAGGGGATTGAAAATCGAATGAGAGAACAACTGGCTAACCCTCCCACCCCTATTTATACTAGTCCGAGTATTTAATGCTCGCGAGGTTCTAGGCAGCGCATCGATTGGTGGGACTCGGCAAATGCTCGACACTTCTCTCAAATATCCGAATGTTCAGAGATCGGTTAATTGGAGATCGGCATAATAAGTTAAATATTTTGAATAAAGGATCAGTTAAGTGTCATTCAGGTAAAGAACCAGATCGGATAACCACATTAGAGATCGGAAAACAATCAATGCAAAAATAATAAGATGATAACCGACAAAATAAAGTCTTTATTTTCAAAAGATCGGATTACATCATTTGGGCGATCTCTAGGGATCGGATTACACTAACATTGGATCACATCATTTCTGTGATCTCTAGAGATCGGATTGCATTGAAAATAAAATACATCATTTGGGCGATCTCTAGGGATACGACTAAAATAAATGTCTAACTAAATCATTTGGGCGATCTCTAGAGATCGATTACGCTTTAGGATTACATCTTTTGGGCGATCTCTTGTGACCGGTGGTACATCCTATCTAAAAGGAGTTTGTCAAAGGCTTGTCTCGTGGCTGAATGTAAAGACGTGTTTGACCAGAGACCTACCGTTGACATCGGATAGATGTGCAGTCGGATGGGGTGACTATGACTCCCATGAAGATGAGAGACATCGCCACCGATGTTACCACCGAACCGACCAGTTTCCGGAACACCCAATGTGGAGGAAAACCGCCGGAACACTCAATGTGATGAGAAACCGAATGAACTCGGTTGAGCGACTCGAGATCGGTGCAACCAAGGTCCGCAATACGATCGGTCAAATCCGGTCCTCTCACCATCGCCGCTAACGCCATTCGATCACCGGGATCGTGAATTTTCAGTCGGTGAGTAAAGAAGTCCATCGGAAAAAGATCAAAGCCACAGTTATAGCCAGAACTTCCACCGGAGCAGCTAGAACAGGGAAAGTAAGAAAGGAAGAGAGGAAAATCAGATGAAAGAAATGTCTCTATCGACAGGAGTATATATAGGGGAAAATGAGCATTTATTGTCGAAAGCGTAAAACAAAGCTTAACGCCGAATCGAGGACAATTAATACTTTGACCGGACTGGACTGAAGAAGGGAAAAGATCGGAATAGTAGATCGGAAGGTGGGAGACCAGCATGAAAGGTCGGAAAGAACATGTGAAAGAGATCAGAAAGAGGAGGGATCGGTAGGCAAAAAGAATAAGACAAATTCCAATAACCGTCGTCAGAATCAGCGTCTTTCGCTCTTAACCCTCGGATCGTTCCGGATAAGGAAATTTGGGACCGTCGGATGGAAAGAAGAAAAGGACAAATATTATGAAGAGTGATCTCAACCATTCATTTTGATTCTCTTTAATTCCTGAACCTCCGATCATGTCCTTCGAAATCTCGACCCTCCATCTCCCTCAAATAAATCCTGACCCTTTACGAAGAGCACCCGATTCCTATAAATACCTGCATAAAAACTGTTCAAAAGACGGGCAAGAAAAAATAGACAAGAGGCTGTTATTATAGCAGAGGAACTCTGAAATTTCATTTAGTTTGCTACTCTGCTACTTAGAAGTGTCAATCGAAAAGACTTTTGAAACTAGTTTTCTGAAGTGTTTTTCTTGAAAAGATTCTGAATACTGGAACTCTACATTTCCAGTTTGTTCATTATCTGGTCACACTCTCACTTTCTGCCTTTTATCATCTCTGTCCAAGCTCAACTTCATTCCATTCGGTTCTTTTCATCTTGATCTGATCGCATTTTAGCTAAGCACCCTCCAGTTCACGAGGAACACCACCCCTCAGGCCAATCAATCCTTGCTTTATCACTATTTGACACCCCATAGTTATTTTAGTAGCTTTGGCTCCTTACAGGCAAGAGCTCATACTACTGTTTTATTAAGTGCTTACATTTACTTTCTACATTTTCTTTGTTCTTCTCACATCTGTGACTTCCTACTTTTGCACAAACGATCCCCAAAGAATGTTACTGTAAGAGCTCATATCACTGTTTTATCGAGTGTCTGCATTTACTTTCCGCATTTTCCTGTGTTCTTCTTACATCTGCAACTTTCTTCAAGACTATTTTTGCACAAACGATCCCCAAAGAATGACACTCCCAAATCATCTATTTAGTGATCGTTCATTTTATTAATCTTCATCTTTTTGAAAGCAAGTTTTCTAACTCCTAGTAGTATGTAAGTGGTTGGGTAAACGTAGGTAACTGCAACTTAGGGGTCTCTTTTAAAAGAGAGAACATGAATAACACGTCAGGAAGATAGCCAAACTATTAGGCCGACGTAAACAGCAATTCGACAAAGATGTCATAAAGTGGAATAAGACCAAAGTAAACGAAACAGAGTAGATCGGTCATTAATAGATATCGGTAAAATGAACGCATGGAAGGTCGGTAAATCAAGTTTAGTTTTCCCTATCTAGTCAAAAGGTATCGAGAAGCCTTATCCCCAGCATCTTAGAACGCCAGAATCCTTAGCTTTAGGTTCTTATGTCATGTAGTTGAAATTAAAAATCCGGGAAATCGGAGAAATCCCTTCCAGGCTCCTATTAATCTGAAAGAGATCGGAAGAGAGTTCTTATCCGGTCTCAATCCAAAATTTTAATAAACGTAAAAAGAGATCGGAGGAGAGTTCTTATCCGGTCTCCCTTCAAAATTTTAATAAACATTAAATAGGGATCGGAGGAGAGTTCTTATCCGGTCTCAACTCAAAACATTAATAAATAACTCTAAAGGAGATCGGAGGAGGTTTCTTATCCGGTCTCCCCTCAAAATTTTAATAAATAACTTAAAAGAGATCGGAGGAGGGTTCTTATCCGGTCTCCCCTCAAAATTTTAATAAACAACTTAAAAGAGATCGGAGGAGAGTTCTTATCCGATTCTCACACCTGTACACTAAGGTTGTCTCATTTACTTATGTATCTGGGTGATCCAAATTTAGTGAAAAATCAAATATTCCTTTTACCAAAAGGATTAACATTGCCGTCTAAGCCCTCCTAACTAATTTATAAAGGACACAGAATTAAATCTACTTACCCTTATTAAGGGACGAGGTGGGGTGCCTAACACCTTCCCCACCCGTTTACGGACCCCGAACTTAGAATCTCTGTTTTGAAGTGGTTTCATTTTTTTAATTTAACTTCTCAAATGGTTTTCTTTAGTTTCCCTCAAAACTAAGGTGGCGACTCCTCACTTTTTCCCGCTTCGGTGAGTGATCGTCCAGGCGACCGCAAAATCTATTGCGACACTAGTGATGTGGAATTGAGACAAACCATTATGAAGGAAGCACATGAGTCTCCGTTTGCTATGCACCCTGGTGGAACTAAAATGTACAGAGGGCTGAAAGAACATTACTGGTGGATGGGTATGAAGAGAGATATAGTTGAATTCGTTTCCAAATGCCTAACTTGTCAGCAAGTAAAGGCAGAACATCAAGTTCCAGCTGGTTTGTTACATCCTTTGTCAGTACCAGAGTGGAAATGGGAACGGATAACTATGGATTTTGTTACAGGACTTCCAAGGACACAGAGTAGTCATGATGCAGTATGGGTTATAGTTGACAGATTGACCAAGTCTGCTCACTTTTTACCAGTTCGGATGGACTATAGCCTGGAAAGATTGGCCAGATTGTACATATATGAGATTGTAAAATTACATGGAGTGCCAGTATCAATTGTGTCTGACAGAGATCCTAGGTTCACTTCTAGATTCTGGGGTAGTCTTCAGAGAGCCCTAGGAACTAGATTGAACTTCAGCACAGCATTCCACCCACAGAAAGATGGCCAGTCTGAGAGGGTTATTCAGATATTGGAGGATATGCTACGGGCTTGTGTGATTGAATTTGAAGGTAGTTGGGATACACACTTGCCTTTGATTGAGTTTGCTTATAACAACAGCTACCAATCAAGCATTGGGATGCCTCCATATGAAGCTTTGTATGGTAGAAAGTGCAGAACTCCCTTATGTTGGGATGAGGTAGGTGAAAGGAAGATGATTGGGCCAGAAATTGTCCAGCAGACAGAGGAAAAGATCAGATTGATCAGAGATAGACTCAAGGCTGCATCAGAACATCAGAAGTCCTATGTTGATATGAAAAGAAGAGATATTGAGTACGCAGTGGGTGATAAGGTATTCCTCAAAGTTTCTCCTTGGAAGAGGATTATGAGATTTGGCAGAAAGGGCAAACTGAGTCCTCGTTTCATCGGACCATATGAAGTTCTGGAAAGAGTGGGTCCTTTGGCATATCGATTGGCATCACCTCCAGAGCTAGCAAGGATACACAGTGTCTTCCATGTGTCCATGTTAAGGAGGTACAGATCTAACCCATCTCATGTACTATCAGTTGAAGAGATTGAAGTAAATCCAGACCTTTCATATGAGGAAGAACCCATAAAAATTCTGCCATATGAGGTGAAGCAGCTGAGGAACAAACAGATACACCTGGTTAAAGTGCTGTGGAACCATCATTCAGGCCAGGAAGCTACTTGGGAACGTGAAGAGGATATGAGAAGACAGCACCCACAACTGTTCAGAGACTAATGCCAGGTAAAATTTCGAGACGAAATTTATTTTAAGGGGGAGAGAATTGTAACACCCCAAAGTTCGGTAGTGCGTTCTGCTACTCCGGTGACTAGTGTTGTCCGGACAGCTAGGATGCCTAGAACCGTACTTCGATATGAGTGAGGAGACATAAAATAATGAAATGCAAGAAAAGAAAGTACAAGAAAAACAAAGGAAAAATGATAGCAAAGAAATGTGACCAAGTTAAACGAGCCGGGAAACCTAACGATGGGTGACCGCACCGGGAAGTCACGGCGTGGACCGTTGACTAGCTCTCGGATCATGGAACCACGGAAAATATTTTTAGGACTTAAATAGACCCTTATTGATGTATAAATATTATTAGAAAGATCAATTATATATTAAATAATTAGTAGAAAGAATAGTGTGAAATCAAAAAACAGACAAACCCAGATACCGAAAAATCGAACGTAATCTAACAGGGCATTATGGTCATTTGACATCCGGACGTGTCTTTTGACCTAAATGTCCATTAAAAATAAATAGTATTACACTTAGAAAATAAAAGGAAAAATTAATTTAGTGGTCCCTAAAGTAAATAGCTAAAATCAAGGTTAAATGTGGGATTAAGTGAAAGTTAGCTTAAAATATGATTTAAATTTAGTTAGTGGACCACTAGGGATTTAATTAAACATAAATATGGCTGAAGTAAGTCCACTAACCAGCTGAAATCTCATCTTCCTCATGTCCTCTCAATATTGCCGAATTGAAGAACACAAAAACCTCCATGGCCGTTTTGGGTAAAGCTTGATCCATCCCCTCATTTCAACCCCAAATCACCTAGGGTTCTTCATTAAACTTTGTCTACACATCACAAGGAAGATATTGATACCAAATTTGAGAAGTTTGGTGAAGGTTTAGCAAGTTACAATCAAAGGTAAGTTTACACTTTTGAGAATTCCTTTGTTAAACTTTATGTTCATGTTATGGGGGTTAATTTTGTGAAGGAAATTTTAAAGTTTAAGTAGTTATTGAGATAGCCATTTTTGGACAGCCATGGGGTCACGCATTTAGTGATTTATTATGCATATAATTGATGAGAAATAATGTTGATCATGGTGAGTTAGTAACCTAGTGAATTACTTCATGTTTATATGGTGATTTATGCACTTCGATGGGAATTGGTAAGTTGGACGGCACTTTGATGTTGAAGAAGGTTTGCGGCAGCTTGGGAACACTTGAGTAAATGTATATATTGAAGGAAGTGTAGGCAGAATATTGACCTAGAAGGATTGATGATATGTATGTAGATTGATATTGTAAAGTGTATGTAAAATTTGTAATGGTTAGGTGTGTATGTAATGGTACTTAGAAATTGTAAATGTGAATTATAATTGGTGTGTTGAGGGTAATGGTAATCTGCCCAAAGTAATGTTGATGTAATGTAGAAAATTCTTTTGGTAATGTACCAAAACAGATTGGTAGGTAAGTAAACAAATTGCAAAGGTAAATGTGTGTTTGAAGTGGGGTGTGAAAGGCATATTGAGGGCAGTGTACATTTTAGCCTATAACCTTAAATGTGAAATCTCAATTGGTATGAGACCAATTTGAGGTGAAACTAGGCACAAAATGTGCCAACTTTCATTGAGAAACCATACCAAAATTCTGCTTGCAAGGTGACCTAAGAAAATGACCAATTCGGATTAGGTGCAATTAGGACCTGAAAAATGACCAATTGGGCAGCAGTGAGTGTTTAGGCTATAACTCACCCAAACAAAGTCCAATTGACCTGAAATTTTAACCAAGAATAGTTAAGACCCATACCTACAAGTCTTATGAAGACACCAAAGCCCAGAAATGACCATAAGCAAGTCAAAAAGCTTGCACAAGTTCGGGTCCAAAAACTGGCCGAACCAAAGTTGACCAAATTGACCAAAAAAATGACCTAATTGATGCCATTTGACCAGCAATAGTGTAATGACCATAACTTGGTCTACTTAACTCGGATTGACCTAAAATTTTGCACCGCGGTCCATAAGACATAGATCTAAAAGTTTATAGTTTCGACCGAGACCCGAAAACCGAGGGAACTAGACCGTCCGGCTAGGTCAAACCAGTGTCCCAGAATCCAACAATTTGCATTAAAATGCACTAAGCAAGGAAGTGACTTTGGTAAAACATACCAAACCTAAAACCCTATCAAATGTGACATATTAACGACACTAAAACCTAATTTACCTAAAACGCAACGAGGGTCGGTATATTAGGTGATTAAGTGAATAATTGAGTTCAGTGCATTATTTACCAAACACCATCGATAGAGACAGTTTAATTTAGTACTGAAACACTTCAAATTGTGTTTCTCAGTTACTATAGACTCAGGGAAAGGGAAGAAAATACTGAGTCCAGACCAGGGAGACAGTCATCAGAGGTTTGTGCACAACAACTGTTTCTTTTGAATTATTTTCAATTGAAATAAATATTGACTATTTGTATATTATTGTTTTAAATTGTGGAAATGTGTTTGATGGACACTTATTGATTGAAAAATATTGTGAATGGTTTGAAACTGTGAAAAATTGTTTGAATGACATTGATGGATACTTATTGATTTAAAAGCATTGGAAATGGTTTGAAACCACAGCTATCATGTATATTGATTGTATTCCTCATTAGCTTGTCTAGTGGGACGAATTGAATTCCCTCTCTGGCTGAAGTGTTGAGGTGTGTGCCTGTTGAGGACGAATTGGATGAGTACTCATATTTTTGCTAGCTAGCCATGTTATTCCTCATTAGTCATCGACTTTTGGGACGAATTGAATACCTCATCAGCCATCGGCTTTTGGGACGAATTGAACTATGGATCATGATTAAGCTGTGTGTGATTTATTGATGTGTATTGTGAGATTGTGAAATGGATTTAAACTCTCATTGACATATACTGTCATTTGAATTCAAACCTGATCTGACTTATGGAAAATTATTGTGATATTGAGAAATGGAATTTAAATTCTTGTTGACAATTATTGGCTTGGATTTAACTATGATTTTAAGTATCCACTATTTACATGATTTATGAATTGTGATTTAAATTTGTTTTTGGTTAATGTTGTGCACCATTGAGACATTGTCTCAGCGATAGCTTTTTATTGCTGTCGCAGGTAGAGAGACGCATGTATAGCAGACTAGGCCGCATATACATCCAAATAGGGATTACCAGTATTATGAGTATACCAAAGTATTTTGCATTTTGTATCAGTAATGTATGACATCGTATGTACATTTTGTTTTTGGTTTTGAGCAGTTGTAAATTCAAATTGTACCTTGAAGTTGTAAAATAATTATGAGCTGTTTTGACTTGTAAAAGTTGTATTATATTTCCTTATCTCAGACTTTGAAAAATTTCTATGGAATTGAGTTGATAAATTGTTGTGTTGAGAAATATATTGGAGTTGAGATTTGGAGCATTATTGAAGTGCTTTTTACAGGTTTTCTGAAGAACTGTTTTGTCCAAAATACAGATGGCACTTTGCCAAAAATTTTACAGAAATTCCAAATAAATCAAATGAGTTAGTTGTTTCACTTCAGTTCACCAAAGTTTTTAACACCTGTAAATAGTGCTCACCACGGTAAAAGAAGTAAGAAAAGTTTTTAAAATCCCTTGTAGTATATTTAATGGGTTATCAGTAGACGGAGTTGGTAATTCATTAGGTATACTACGGGATCATGTTATGCCTTACAGAGGGGTAGGGTGTGACATATAATTTATTTGAGGTTCCGAAAATTTTAAAGAAAATCCGGCAGAGTACCGGCTAAAAATGGAGAAAACAATTCTTCGGAACCTGTGAAAAACACTTCCAATATTCATATTTAATCATTCTCAAACTTCAATATCATAATCTCAACAATTTTCAATTTAAGTTCTCAATCATCCATCACATGTGATAATCAAGTATAAATCACAAATAAACATTCTCGTTTCCATTCACAAACACAATTCTCATTATTTACATGATCATCAAAATACATTTCGTAAGTTCAACTACATATGAGAAAATAAAAATTTAGTTACAAAATACCAAAATGACACCTAGTGTCCTACCAATGCACTGCAGAAGTTGAGGTGACACGGACACTGTGCAGAGCTGCAGGATGGACTCACCCAGTCTGCGGTCTACTGGGCTCATGATCAGTATCTCCAGAACCTACGCGTGGCAAAAGCAACGCGCTAAGCAATGATGCTTAGTGGTGCAATAATAAAATAGAAAGAAATAACAGAAATAAATATGCATTGAATATATATGTTTTATTTGTTTTGTATTTGTATATCCATTTATTTCGTTAACTTTGTCCACTTTCATTTATTTGGTTGCCCAAGTAACCTATACTGGACGACTGGACTGGATAAACGGGTAAACTGGCACTGGGTATCTAGTACCTAGGGCCGTCACACCATCGGTCACATATGTATCTCCCGGTATGCAACAGAATAGCTAACAAGCTGTAAATAGTATTAGGCACGAGGCCAAGTCTCAACACAATGTCAAAATGGCTAAAAGCCATAAAATCACAGAATGACATAATGCCATGTGCAGTACTGCTAGCTGAACCCTATTGGCATGCCAAACTATCCAAACCAATCTTGTTAGGTGTACTAGGGCATTTGATACTTTTGAATTCTTCAATTTTTGAATTTCAAGTTTTTTGGTGTCACTATTCACTTTATTGGTCAATAAAAATGTTGACTTTTAGATAGAAAATAGGTACATTGGTTTTAACACTCCCAATGTACCACATTTTACATTTAAAACTTGTTGGAATTGAGCACCCATACCATTTCTAAACTTAAAACCAAGAGGGCAGAATTTTCAGTTTTTGAAGCCTAACTTTACTGTTCTATTAAGCACTGTTGCAGTGGGAATTTGAGGAAATGGTAAACATGAAAGTTGTTCCTTATTTTGTCTAGTTGAATTTCCTTTTTTGAATCACTCCATTTGGAGTTTTGTATCAAAAACCATAGCTGGCCGGATTGGAAAATCAGACTACCAAATCTACAAGCATCATTAACAAAGGATCGTGACTGCAATTTGGGTTAGGTTCTGGTCATAATTTGGGGTAGGTTTCTTCATGAAAGTTGTTTTTCTATGTCTTAACTTGTTGCTGTAAAAAGTTCAGGTCAATTGACCATATCTACAATGAGTTATTGCCAAATGAACAGTTACTATTCATTTGGTCATTCTGCAGAATCAGTTTGCAGGGTATCCAGATTGGGGCCAACTTTTGGTCCACTTGCTTTGGTCTTTTGGGCATGGTTTCTTCAGCAAAAATGTGCCATTATAAGTCTAGTTTCATGTCCAATTGGCCAAACACCAATTGGACCTACACAGCCAAAGTTATGGCTGTCTAAGTGGGCTGGAATCACAGCCTCATTGCTGCTGTCACTAGGCAGCCTACACATTTCACTTTGCCATGCATTAGTTCACTTCAAATTATGATTAACTTGCCTCAAATGGTCACTAATTGACCATTAGATTGTCCATTAATCATTTCATAAGCCAAGTCCACATTTTACTCCCAAAACCCTAGTTCAAATTCATGGTTTACACAATTTACTTTAGTTAGCTACTAATTCATTATTCTTATGTTTATAAACTTCAAACATGATTTCTAGTTCACTCCAAGTTCATCAAAAATACTCTTTCCTATTCCTTCAATAGGGCTGCCGAAATCCATAGTGTGTATACACATAATTTTTGTTCATTTAAGTTATAAATTCTTACTCAATTCAAGTTACTAACATGGAAATAAAGAGCTTAAGTATATATGTGCACTAACCTCTTTGTAGGGCAGAATTTTCCAAGCTTCAACTTCACTTTCTTTTGTTTTCTTGGCTGCCAAACACTCTAGCAAGGTTGGGTGACAAATTTTAGTGAAGACAACTAGGGCTTTTGGTGGAAGAAAGGTAGGGAAAATCAAGCTTGAAAAAGCTTGCAAATAGGTAACAATGGTGGAGGTTCACGGCAAGAGGAAGAAAAAGAAAGAGAAGTCTGATTTTCTTTCCATTTTTCAGCCCATTTTGGCTTTTTAAACACATTTATGCCATGTGTCAACACTTGAGTGGGTAAAGGCACACTAATGACATCATGTGATGTCATAAATTCCCATTTAATTCATTTTTTTTTCTTTTCTTTTCTACTAATTTTCAATTCAATTTTTAGTAATATTTATTCATATTTTAGATCATAATAATTATTTACTTAACTGGACAAATCGGCCAAAAATCGTCTCTGAAGGCGAAATGACCAAAATGCCCTCCGTTTGGCTTAACGGGTCAAAATTGTCTGTACCGATTGAAAAATTTTCCTAAATATTTTCTTGGCATTCTAATGCCATAGGAACCTCAATGACCCTTCTCTGAAGTCCCAAAAATTATTTTATGAATTTTTACCCAGGTCTAGGGCTCCTAGTTGCGAGAACCGCAACTTCCCTCTGGGTTACCCATCGCTTGGGCACCGGCTCATTTAACTTAGTTGTATTTTATTTCTAAAATTTTTACTAAATTTTTCTTATCAATATTTGAGTTATTTATGGTTCCTCACTTTAGTTTAAATATTTTTCCGAACGTTCTAGCTGTCCGGACTGACACCGGTCACCAGAACAGTAGAATGTACGGAGTTGCTACCGGGAGGGTGTTACAATAAGTGCCTATCATGTTTGTTATATGGCATGAGACTCACCATTCCATCTTATTTATGTCTCATTTAAATAACTTGAGAACAAACATGAATACAATCTTTCTGGATAAGTCATGTCCTTATTATGAAGTAACCTCGATTGTGAATCTATTTATGATACTTTGTGCTAGAAATACTGTCACTCATATTCTTAACAACTTAAGAATAGAATTTCTAACAAAATATTAATGAACCTTTTCTATTACACATAAATATATTATGTAAACGGAAAAGTGGAATTGCCTTTTATTAATAAGAACATGTACAAGATACATACTAAATGATATGCTCTAGGGCATACTACTAACACTATACCAGGGCAGAGTGTGCATTCCAAATGATGTGAAATTGAGGCAAATCATTATGAATGAAGCACATGACTCTCCTTTTGCAATGTATCCTGGTGGAACTAAAATGTATAGAACGGTCAAAGAGCACTATTGGTGGATGGGTTTAAAGAGAGACATATCAGAGTATGTTGCTAAATGCCTGACTTGTCAGCAATTAAATGCAGAGCATCAAGTCCTAGCAAGTTTGCTACATCCATTGCCGATTCTCGAGTGGAAATGGGAAATAATCACGATGGATTTTGTGATGGGACTTCGAAGAACACAGAAGAGCCATGATGTAGTATGGATCATTGTGGATAGATTAACCAAGTCTACACATTTTCTGCCAATGAGAATGGATTATAGCCTGGACAGATTGGCTAAATTGTACCTTGATGAGATAGAGAGACTTCATGGAGTGCCAGTATTTGATTGTATCAGACAGAGATCCAAGGTTCACTTCTAGATTCTAGGGAAGTTTGCAAAGAGCCCTATGAACTAGATTGAACTTCAGTACGACATTCCATCTAAAGAAAGACAATCAGTTTGAGAGGGTAATTCAGATTTTGGAGGATATGCTTTGTGCTTGTGTGATTGAATTTGTGTAACATGCCTATTTGCATTGCTTGGTATATTTCACTATTTCGGTGACCGGTGTCGGTCCGGATAATTAAGGAGATTAGAACCACACTTAAGATAATTAGATAAGCCATAAATACAAATATTTAGTAATTGTCAATTAGTTAAGTATAAATAAGAAAAATAGAACATAAGAAGTTAAATGAGCCGAGGGTCACAGCGATGGGTGACCTTCTCAGGAAGGATTGCAAAGTCGATTTAAACTCAAATTTCGAACCATAAAATGTGACGTCGCGGTCCTTAGGACTATTGTGAACATAGTGGAAAAGAGAAAATCATGAAAAAGAAGTGTTAAGCCAGTCAAATAATTAGGTCAGAGAGCCAGAAGAAATATTGAATTATTTGCAAACCCTGTCGAACCAGCGAGGGGCAGTTTAGTCAATAGACCCCGAGAGCTGACTTCTAACCTAACTGTCAAATAAAATTAGAGAAAAGAAAATTTTGGAATCGGAAATTAAATTAAAGAACTAATGAAAAAATAAATAGAAAAAAAAAGGAAAAAAGAAAAGTGAAGGGTAATATCATGTATGACATCATGCATGATGCAATAAATATATAATTAATAAATTTAATTAATTTATTTTATGGTCTTCCTAAAGGATAAATCCATAAAAGAAAAAGAAAAGAAAAAGAAAAGACTTATCTTCTTCAAAGTTGCCGTCCACCTCTCCTCTCTCATCTCTCTCATTTTTCTTAACTTCTTCCATTGAAGCTCACTAAAAAGCTTCTTAAACCCAAGATTTGAGCCATAGAATTTATAGATTTCTTAGTTAAAACTTGTATTTGAGTGTTGAAAAGAAGATTGAAGAAGAAAGAAAGAAGAAAGGAAGAGGTTTGAAGAGGAAAAATATTCTGCACTAAGGTTAGTAAACTAAATTTGATTTTTTAGTTGAATTAATTGTGTTTATAGTTGAATAAACCTACAATTATGCTTAAAATGAAATGAAAATAATTATTGGAGGACCAAAGAAAAATTTGTCCAGCCTATGAATAGAGTGATTTGCTTGTGTTTTGATTGAATTAATTATGTTAGGAAGCTTAATTGACGGTGGAAGTGATGTTGGTATGCTTAGAATTGATTAAATGTAATAAATATGTGAATTAGGGTTTTAGCATCTAGGGTTTTGGAGAAAAAATTGTGAGAATGTATTAAATGGTGTGTTTGACCTTATTTAAGGTGAGAAATGGTCATTTGTGACCAATTGGTGTATGTTAGAAGTGTTGGAACCAAATGCAAACTCAGATTGCTTGGGGTAATGCTGCAGACAGCAAGACCGTGGTCCCTTTCAGGGACCCAAACTGAAAATTTACAAGTCCAATTGGTGTGAGGCCAATTGGGAATAAAAATAGACACAAAATGAAACATTTTTCATTTAGGAAGCATGCCCAAAAAGTGACCAAAACCTAGTGAACAAATTGACCAAATCCGGACTTAGTCAATCTGACCTGTACAAAAATGACCAAATGAACAGTGTTTGTTCATTTGGCCATAACTTGGGCTAGGCAGGTTTAAATGACCTTAAATTTTACCAGTGTAAAGTTGAGATATAGGCCTAAAACTTTCATGAAGAACACAAACCCAAATTATTCCCTTAACCAAGTCATTTGGCCACCCAAAATTGGTGACTTAAAATTGCCAGAACCAGAATTTGCCTAGAAAATCTGGGTAAGTCCAATCCGGCAGCCATGATTCAAATGGCTATAACTTGAGCTACAAAACTCCAAATGGAGTGATTCAAAAAGGAGAATAAATTTAAGACATTAAGGGACAATTTCTATGAAGAAAACTTAGCCAAATTCTAACAGAAAAATGACCAATGGAGTAGTGCAACATAAGACACCAAAACTAAAAATTTGCAATTTTGCCTAAAAGACCTAAGTTTTGAGAAAACAACCAAAACCAGCAAAATTGGTGACCAAAATGTGGTATGTGAGTATAGTTGGAGTTCCCATACCTTTTAAGTATAAGAAAATCAATATTTTGACTTGAATAGCACCACGAATAGTAACCTCAACATGAAATTTACAAGAATGTAACTTTAAACATATTGGAATTAGTTATTGGAATTGTTATGAAGTAAAGATACTGAGACACTATAAATTTTGTGTTTCAGCTGAAAAAGACTCAGAAAGTCTGAGAGACTGAGTCAAGGCCTAGAGGCGACTCACGTCAAGTTTGTAACACCCTCCCGGTAACAACTCCGTACATTCTACTGTTCCAGTGACCAGTGTTGGTCCGGACAGCTAGAACGATCGGAAAAATATTTAAACTAAAGTGAGGGACCATAATTAACTCAAATATTAATAAGAAAAATTTACTAAAAATTTTAGAAATAAAATACAACTAAGTTAAATGAGCTGGTGCCCAAGCGATGGGTAACCCAGAGGGAAGTTGCGGTTCTCGCAACTAGGAGCCCTAGACCCATGGAAAAATTATATAATAATTTTTGGGACTCCAGAGAAGGGTCATTGAGGTTCCTATGGCATTAGAATGCCAAGAAAATATTTAGAAAATTTTTTTCAATGGTATAGACAATTTTGACCCGTTAAGCCAAACGGAGGGCATTTTGGTCATTTCGTCTTCAGAGACGATTTTTGGCCAACTTGTCCAGTTGAGTAAATAATTATTATGACATAAAATGTGAATAAATATTGCTAAAAATTAAATTGAAAATAAGTAGAGAAGAAAAGAATAGAAAATGAGAAAAAAGGCTCATTTATGACATCATTATGATGTCATTTGAAGTTCCCACCCAATCACATTGTGACACCTATCTATAAACATAATTAAAAGCCTAAAATGGGCAGAAAAATTGAAGAAACAATCTGCCTTCTTCTTCTTCCCAAAATCAGACGTAAGCCACTTCCCACACCCTTCCACCATTGAAGCTTCACCCAAGCTTCCAAACCTCTACCAAAACCACCTCAAAACATCACCTTACCTTCACAAAAATTTGTCTCTACCACTAGAGCTAGACTTGGGCAGCCATTAGAAGAGGAGAAAGTGGAAGAAAGTGAGGTGTGAATAAGCTTAGAAAATCACCGAAGAGGTTAGTGCCATAACTTTTGCTTTTACATCTTTCTAATCATGAATTTGAGCTAAGTTAAGTTAAAAATTTGACAAATTGAATAAATGAAGCATGGTTATATTCCATGAAGTTTTGGCAGCCTTGACATGAGTTAGGGTTAGGAGAAATCTTTGGTTTAAAGTGACATTTTGCTACCCCTCTTATAAATTATATGATTAGTATAGCAAATTAGGAGTGGGATGCATGAATTAGAGCCTTGGTCAATTAGGGTTAGGGTTTTGGGAGTGAAACTTGGACTTTGTTCATGAAGTGGTAAGTGAACATTATAATGGTCAATTAGTGACCATTTGAGGTAAGTTGACCATAATTTGAAGAGATTTAGAGTAATACAAACTGAATTGGTGGGCTGCCTAATGAGTGCAGTAGGGAGGCTGGGAGTCCAGCCTGTTTGGACTGCCATATCTTTGGCTGTGTAGGTTCAATTGGTGTTTGGCCAATTGGACATGAAACTAGACATATAATGGCACAATTTTTCTGAAGAAACCATGCCCAAAAGACCAAAGCAAGTGGACCAAAAGTTGGCCCCAATCCGAATACCCTGCAAGCAAATTCTGCAGAATGACCAAATAAACAGTAACTGTTCATTTGGCCATAACTCACTGTAGAATGGTCCATTTGACCTGAAATGTTTACAGCAACAAGATGAGATATAGACAAACAACTTTCATGAAGAAACCTACCCGAAATTATGACCAGAACCTATTCAACAAGGCAGTGGCAGTCACTATTCATTGTACTGTAGATTTGGTAAATTCTGCAGATTGGAAATCCGGCCAGCTGTGGTTTTTGGACCATTTTTGGAGCTACAAAACTCCAAATGGAGTGATTCAAAAAAGGAAATTTAACTAGACAAAATAAGGAACAACTTTCATGTTTACCATTTCCTCAAATTCCTATTGAAACAGTGCCTAATGGAACAGTAAAGTTGGGTTACAAAAACTGAAAATTTTGCTTCCCTTGGTTTAAGCTTAGAAATGGTATTAATGCTTAATGCCAACAAGTTTTCAATGCAAAATGTGGTATGTTGGGAGTGTCAAAACCAATGTACCTATTTTCTATCCAAAAGTCAACATTTTTGTTGACCAATGAGGTGAATAGTGACACCAAAACTTAAAATTCAAAAATTGAAGAATTTAAAAGTATCAAATGCCCTAGTATACCTAACAAGATTGGTTTGGATAGTTTGGCATGCCAATAGGGTTCAGTTAGCAGTACTGCACATGGCATTATGCCATTCTGTGATTTTATGGCTTTTAGCCATTTTGACATTGTGTTGAGACTTGGCCTCGTGCCTAATATTATTTACAGCTTGTTAGCTGTTCTGTTGCACACCGGGAGATACATATGTGACCGATGGTGTGACGGCCCGAGGTACTAGATACCCAGTGCCAGTTTACCCGTTTATCCAGTCCAGTCATTCAGTATAGGTTACTTGGGCAACCAAATGAATGAAAATGGACAAAGTTAAAGAAATAAATGAATATAACAGATACAAAACAAATAAGACATATACATTAAATACATATTTATTTTCTGCTATTTTCTTTTATTTTATTATTGCACCACTAAGCATCATTGCTTAGCGCGTTGCTTTTGCCACGCGTAGGTTCTGGAGATACTGATCGTGAGCCTAGTAGATCGCAGACTGGGTGGGTCCATCCTGCAGCTCTGCACAGTGTTCGTGTCACCTCACCATCTACAGTGCATTGGTAGGACACTAGGCTTCATTTTGGTATTTTGTAATTGAGTTTTATTTTCCTTTGTGTAAATGAAACTTATGTAATGTATTTTGATTTTCATGTAAATAATGAAAATTGTGTTGATGAATGGAAAGGTGAATGTTTATTTGTGATTTGTACATGATTATCATATGAGATGAATGATTGAGAAATGAAATTGAAAAATGTTGAGATTTTGATGATCTCTGGAGTTTGAGAATGATTGAATACGATTATTGGAAGTGTTTTTCACAGGTTCCGAAGAACTGTTTTCTCCATTTTTAGCCGGTACTCTACCGAATTTTCTATAAAATGTTCGGAACCTCAAATAAATTATAATTTCGATAAATGGCTCAAATATATTATATTTCACAAGTTATATTCAAAACTATGACAAAAATTGATTAAATTAAAATAGAGGGTGCCAATACACCGTGTGACATGGCTTACTCGGATATACTGTACACGGGTAAGGGGTGTCACATTTAGTGGTATCAGAGCACGGTTTAGGCGTTTCTGGGCCTAGATTGAGTCCATACCATGCATTGCATTTGTAAGAGTTGAGGTGACACTAATGCAGATCTGTTTGTCTTTCTTATTTTGAATAGGATATGGACCCTACATCTCAGAGGGCAGTTGAGGAGGAAGTGGAGAGTCATGCTCCACCTGTAGCAGCTGAGACTGGGGGTATGGGAGAACCTGCTCCGCCAGCTCAAGCAGAGCCTGCTCAGCTTCCACAGGCCATGTTTCAGCAAATGGCCGAATTCTTCAGACAATATGGCTGGGGTAATGCCAGCACCACCACCACCACCTCCACAACCAAAATCACACCTGGAAAAATTGAGAAAGTTTGGAGCAGTGGATTTCTTTGGCAAGAGAGAAGATGATTACATTGCGGTAGAAAATTGGTTGAACAGAACAGGCAGAGTTTTAAAACAACTCCACTGCACTCCAGAGCAAAATCTAGAAGCTGCTGTATCTTTACTGCAAGACGATGCATATGAATGGTGGGATACTGTGTCCAGTGAAGTACAGCCAGAAATAGTAACTTGGGACTTCTTCCTCTCCGAATTTAAGAAGAAATATGTGGGTACTGTATATCTAGAAGAGAGAAGAAGAGAGTTCATTAATCTGAAGCAGAGACAGCTGTCAGTGGCCGAGTATGAGAAGGAATTCGTTAGATTGAGCCGCTATGGAAGGGAGATTGTGACACCCCTTACCCGTGTACAGTATACCCGAGTAAGTAATGCCACACGGTGTACCAGCACACTCTAATATTTCTTAATTAATTTATATCATGCTTTTGAATATAACTTGTAAAATATAACTCATTTAAGTCATTTATTAAAATCATAATTTATTTGAGGTTCTGTAAATTTTAAAGAAAATCCGGCAGAGTACCGGCTAAAAATGGAGAAAACAGTTCTTCGGAACCTGTTAAAAACACTTCCAATGAACAAATTCATTCATTCTCAACTCCAATATCATCACAAAGCTCAATATCAAGATCTCAACATTTTTTTCAATTTCAGGTCTCAACAACCTTTTCATTTCTCAAACATCCCTTTCTCAGGGTTCTCATATATAAACAACAATTAAATACTCAAATTACTTTCATACATAACCATAAATCTTTATTATTTACATGAACCTCAAAATACATTACATAAATCCCAAATACAGATGAGAAAATAAAAATTTAATTACAAAATAACAAAATGACATCTAGTGTCCTACCAATGCACTGCAGGTGACGAGGTGACACGCATAATCGTGCGTAATCGCAGGATGGACTCACCCACCGTGGTCTACCGGGCTCACGATCGGGATCTTCGATTACCTACCGTGGCAAAGCAACGCGCTAAGCAATAATGCTTAGTGGTGCAATAATATAATAGAAGAAAATAGCAAGAAAATGAATGTGTATAGAATGTGTATGCTTTCTTTGTTTGGTATTGGTATAACCATTATTTCGTTAACGTTGTTCACTTTTATTCATTTGGTTGCCCCAAGTAAACCTACACTAGACAACTGGACTGGATAACGGGTAAACTGGCAGTGGGTACCTAGTACCTCGGGCCGTCACACCATCGGTCACATATGCATCTCCCGGTGTAAGCGGCTAACAAGTCAGTAAATAATATCAGGCACAAGGCCAAGTCTCAATACAAAGTCAGAATGGCTACAAGCCATGAAATCACATAATGGCATATTGCCATGTGCAGTACTGCTAACTGAACCCCATTGGCATGCCAAACTATCCAAACCAATCTTGTTAGGTATAC
This sequence comes from Hevea brasiliensis, assembly GCF_030052815.1. Lineage (NCBI taxonomy): Eukaryota > Viridiplantae > Streptophyta > Magnoliopsida > Malpighiales > Euphorbiaceae > Hevea > Hevea brasiliensis. The sequence goes on from NC_079501.1 coordinate 41,487,244, forward strand.
TAGGGCATTTGAAACTTTTAAATTCTTCAATTTGTGAATTTCAAATTTTTAGTATCACTATTCATCTTATTGGTCAACAAAAATGTTGACTTTTAGAATAAAAATATGTACATTGACTTTGGCACTCCCAACATACCACATTTGGCATTCCAAACTTGTTGGCATTAAGCATTTATACCATTCCAAAGTTTAAACCAACACAAGCAGAATTTTCAGTTTTTGTGAGTCAACTTCACTGTTCCATTGGACACTGTTTCTGTGGGAATTTGAAGAAATGTAAAACAAGAAAGTTGTTCCTTATTTTGTCTAGTTGAATTTCCTTTTTTGAATCACTCCATTTGGAGTTTTGTAGCTCCAGATATGGTCCAAAAACCACAGCTGGCCGGATTACCATTCTGCAGAAATTACCATATCTACAGTAACATGAACAGTGACTGCCACTGCCATTTGGGTTAGGTTCTGGCCATAATTTGGGGTAGGTTCCTTCATGAAAGTTGTTTGTCTATGTCTTAACTTGTTGCTGTAAAAAGGTTCAGGTGAATTGACCAAATCTACAGTGAGTTATGGCAAAATGAACAGTTACTGTTCATTTGGTCAATTCTGCAGAATCAGTTTCAGGGTATCCGGATTGGGGCCAAGTTTTGGTCCTCTTGCTTTGGTCTTTTGGGCATGGTTTCTTCAGCAACAATGTGCCATTATAAGCCTAGTTTCATTTCCAATTGGCCAAACACCAATTGGACTAACACAGCCAAAGTTATGGCTGTGTAATTGGACTGAAATTTTAGTCCATTTGCTACTGTCCTAGGGCAGCTCACACCTTGACTTTGGCATACCATTTTTCATTCCAAATTGTGGTCAACATACCTCAAATGGTCACTTATTGACCATTAGAGTGTTCTTTAACAGTTTGATAAGCCAAGTTAATTTTTCATTCCTCAAAACCCTAATGTCCAATGCAATTTACCCATAAACCTCAATTAGCACACTAGTTCAACATCTATGTAGATATATAGCTTAAACAAAATCTCCAATTCATGCTAAGTCCATTCAAACCATCAAAACACTACCTTATTGTTCCTTCCTTAGGGCTGCCAAAATTCAAGGCATGCATAAGCATAAATTTCATTCATTTAAGTGACAAATTCTTGCTCACTTTAAGGCTTTATCATGGAATAAAGGAGATTTAAGTATTTATGTGCACTAACCTTGAATAGGGCAGATTTTTCCCAACTCAAAACTTCACTTTTCTTCCTTTTCTTGGCTGCCAAAAGCTTTGTCTAGGTGTGGGATTAATTTTTGATGAAGGGACTTATGGGTTTAGGGTGAGGAAGCATGGAAATTTGAAGCTTTCAAGAACCAAAAATGGAGGAGCATGGTGAAGGGATTTCGGCTGCAATGGGAAAGGAGGGATGGCTACTGCATTTTTTTGTTACTTTGGTCTTCTTTTAACCTCTTTTATTTGTTAGTCAAATAGTTGCTTAATGGTGATTGGTTGGTAATTTTAAATGACATCATACTATGTCATTATTTGCATTATTTTGCATTTTCTTTTCTTTTCTTTCACTACTCATTTCCAATTTCATTTTTAGTAATGTTTCTTCATATTTTATGTCATATTAATTATTTACTCAACTGGACAAGTCGGCCAAAAATCACCTCTGAAGGCGAAATGACCAAAATGCCCTCCGTTTGGCTGAACGGGTCAAAATTGTCTGTACCGATTGAAAAATTTTTCTAGGTATTTTCTTGGCATTCTAATGCCATGGGAACCTCAATAACCCTTCTCTGGAGTCCCAAAAATTATTTTATAATTTTTCCCCTGGGTCTAGGGCTCTTCGTTGCGAGAACCGCAACTTCCCTCTGGTTACCCATCGCTAGGGCACCGGCTCGTTTAACTTGGTTGTATTTTATTTCTAAAATTTTTACTAAATTTTTCTTATTAATATTTGAGTTAATTATGGTTCCTGACTTTAGTTTAAATATTTTTCCAGACGTTCTCTAGTCAGGACCGACACCGTCAGGAATGATGGGATGTACTGAATGGTTACCGGCAGGGTGTTACAAATCTTCCCATCTAAAATAAATTTCGTCCTCGAAATTTACCTGATACAAACAGTTGAGGGAACTGTTGCCTCATCGTCTCTTCACTTTCCCAAGTTGCCTCCTCGGTGTTGTGGTGCCTCCAAAGCACTTTCATCAATAGAATCTGCTTGTTCCTCAATTCTTTTACTTCCCGAGCTAGGATCCGTAGAGGTTCTTCTTCATATGTCAAATCCGGTTGTATTTCAATTTCTTCTTTGGAGATGACATGCGAAGGATCTGAGCGGTATCTTCTGAGCATGGACACGTGGAACACATTGTGGATCTTATCCAGCTCTGGTGGTAAAGCTAGCCTATAGGCCACTGGACCCACACGTTCAATGACTTCATATGGGCCAATGAACCTAGGGCTCAACTTACCTTTTCTTCCAAACCTCAACACTTTCTTCCATGGTGACACCTTGAGGAACACTTTGTCGCCAACCACATATTCTATTTCTTTTCTCTTCAAGTCGGCATAGGATTTCTGTCTGTCTGAGGCAACCTTGAGATTGGCTTTAATTAGTTTCACTTTCTCCTCGATCTGTTTCACAGTGCAGCCCTACCGATTTGTCTTCACCCAATTCAGTCCAAAGACACTGCGAGTTCTACATTTTCTCCCATACGATTGCTTCATATGGGGCCATTTGAATGCTAGCTTGGTAGCTATTGTTGTATGCAAATTCGCGATGGGAGGTATCTATCCCAACTTCCCTCAAACTCAATGACACAACTCCTCAAAGATATCCTCAAGGACACGACATATATTTCATGTTATTGTTATCATTTCAATTCAATATTTGTATCAATTTCATTGGTTTCAATTGTTTACCGGATTACTCTTTACGATTGCCCATCCGTCGAGGATGGAAAGTTATCTTTGAAGTGGAGTTGTGTACACAAGGATTCATGCAACTTCTTCTAAAATCTCAATGTAAACCTTGGGTCTCGATCAGATATTAAGGAAGGTGCAATTCCATGCAGTCTAACTATCACACTGATATACAATTATGCTAACTTCTCCAGTGAGTAGTCACCCTAATCGGTAGAAAGTGTCTTGACTTGGTCAATCTATCCACTATTACCCATGCCGCATCATGTTTCTTCCGGTGAGAGGTAGACCACTTACAAAATCCATAGTGACCGATCCCACTTCCATTCAGTATGCATATAGGTCAGAGCAAACCCGATGGAACTTGATGTTCGCTTGACTTGTCGACATGTCAAGCATTTAGTCACATAGTCGGCTATGTCTTTCTTCATACTGTGCCACCAATACGAAGCTTCGGATCATGATACATCTTTATACTTCCCGGTGCATAGCATATACACTAGTGTGCGCCTCTTCGTAATCTGGCCTTCACTTCCCATCTTCCGTACACACGTCTTCCTTTGTAATACTGAGACACCCATCCGCTTACCTCATAGTCGATTGCTTTTCCTTCCGGGATTTTGCTCATAATGGCCATTAACTTTCCATCCGCTTTGCCCATCTAAAATCTGTCAGAGTAGGTTTGGCCTCACTTGCAACTCACCAAAATAGTTCCATCTCGAATCAAAGTTAGACGGCATTCAATGATCTCAAAGTCGTGATGGACTTTCTCGCTCAAAGCATCAAGAACTACATTTGCCTTCCCGTGATGATAGTCAATCACACAATCATAGTCCTTCAGAACTCAATCCATCTCCTCTGCCTAAGGTTGAGCTCCTCCGAGTTGGCAAATATTTTAGACTCTTGTGGTCCTGTAAATGTAGCACTTTTCACCATACAAGTAATGCCTCCATATCTTCAAGCATAAGATAATTGCCGCAAGCTCTAGATCATGGGTAGGGTAGTTCTGCTCATGTGGCCTTAGTCACTGGAAGCATAGGCGATCACTTTCCCTCTTGCATCAATACACACCCTAACCCATTATGTGAGGCATCACCAGAGACCACGAAGTCCTTTCCTAACACCGTCGTGTTAACACCGTGCCTCACAACATAGCCTTCAACTTCTCAAACTGGTCTCGACACTTGTCATTCCAACAAATCGACATTCTTGTGTAATAACTTGGTCATTGGAGCAATATTAGGGAAAATCCTTCACAAATCTTCAGTAATACCCACTAGCCCCAAGAAGCTTCGACCTCGTTGTATTCTGGGAGGCTTCCATTCCAAAGATCGCTTCTATTTTCTTGGGATCCACCCTAATCCCATCACCGACACTATGTGTCCAAGGAATGCAATCTCATTCACCAAAAGTCACACTTGGACAACTTAGCATACGCTTTCTTTTCTCTTAGGGTTTGCGTAACAATCCTCAAATGCTCATCATGTTCTTCCTCGGTCTTGGAATACACCAAAATATCATCAATAAAGACCACTACGAACCGATCTAAGTGTGGATGGAAGATACGGTTCATAATGTCCATGAATTGCGCTGGTGCATTTGTTAAGCCAAAGGGCATCACTAGGAACTCATAATGCCCATATCGGGTCCTGAATGCGCCTTTGGCACATCTGCATCCTTCACCTCAATCGATGATATCCCGATCCGAGATCAATCTTGGAAAACACTCGCTTCCCTTCAACCGATCAAACAGATCATCAATTCTAGGCAACGGATATTTGTTCTTCACGGTCACTTTATTCAACTCCTGAATCGATGCATAGTCTCAAAGTCCCATCCTTCTTTTTCACAAACAAGACCGAGCTCCCCATGGTGACACATCGGGCGTATGAACCCCTTATCAAGCAACTCTTGCAACCGAAGTTTTCAACTCCTCAATTCAATGGGTGCCATCCTATAAGGAGCAATGGAAATGGGTGTCAGACTTGGCAGTGTCTCAATAGCAAATTCAACTTCCCTTTCTAGTGGCAAACCAGGCAACTCTTCAGGAAATACCTCTGGGAAGTCTCTCACTGTGGGTATGTCACTCAGGTTTGGCTTAGCCTGCCTAGTATCCACCACATGTGCTAGGTAGGCTTCACAGCCTTTTCTCATCATTCTTCTTGCAACTGTGGCTGAGATGACATTGGACAAGAAATCTGTCCTTTCCCCCACAACTGTGATCTCATTACCCTCTGAAGTTTTTAGAGAAATTCGCTTCAATTTGCAATCAACTATTGCCTGATGACGTGACAACCAGTCCATTCCCAAAATCACGTCAAACTCATGGAAAGGCAACTCAATCAGGTCTGCCAAGAATTCATACCCCTAAATCCTCAATGGGCAACCCTTGTATACTTTGTTCACTACCACACTGTGGCCCAATGGATTAGTGACCAGAATGTCTTGGTCACTCTCCCCTACCAATATCCCCCTTTCTACGGGTAGGTTGATGCAAATGTAGGAATGAGTGGATCCTGGATCCACCAATGCATGCACAGGTGTAGTGTAGAGGGAGAACGTACCCCTGATGACGTCTAGGGCATCTTACTCCTCCTGAGCTCTCAAGGCATAATTTCTGGCAGGTGGTCTGTTATATGGCCTCTCTGCTGGCTCAGATGCAGGCCTCTGAGATGGTCCCACAGCTTCGGATTTACCAGACCTTCTACCCCTTGGTGGTGCAAGAGCAGGTCTGTCTGCTTGTGTTGGAGCAGCTGTAGTAGTTCTGCGTGGATAGTTCTTCAACTGATGCTCTGTTGACCCGCACCTAAAGCAGGCATCAGTTACTCTCCAACATTCCCCCTTGTGCCATTTCAGGCAATGCGGACATGCAGAAGATGTTGGGGCTGGTCCCCTGAACCCCATCCCTGGAGAGCTGCCCACTGATGGTGTGGACTGACCTCTCCTAGGGGTGAACTGTGGCCTGGGCCCCTGAGACTGACCCTGTGTTAGTAGTATGCCCTAGAGCATATCATTTAGTATGTATCTTGTACATAATTTTATTAATAAAAGGCATTTCCACTTTTCCGTTTACATAATATATTTATGTGTAATAAAAAAGGTCCATTGATATTTTGTTAGAAATATTATTCTTAAGTTGTTAAGAATATGAATGACAATATTTCTAGTACAAAGTATCATAAATAGGTTCACAATCGAGGATACTTCATAATAAGGACATGACTTATCCAGAAAGATTGTATTCATATTTGTTCCCAAGTTATTTATATGAGATATAAATAAGATGGAATGGTGAGTCTCATGCCATATGACAAACATGATAGGCACTTATAAATGATAAGTAGGCCGAACCAGTGACACTTATGACAAGCACATGGAGTTTACTCTTGTCAATGTTTTGTCATAAATCATATCAGTGCATATAATCTTTAGACCTGAGATAGCACAGTTATCTTGTATATAGGTAGTTTGAGTTTGATACTGCTTTCATACTGTACTAAGTACGGGTATATGGGCATGTGTTGGCTCCTGCTAGTTATTTATGGAGGTAGGTGTTGATCAAGATGGAATCTGTTCCTCTAAGTAAATAGAGATAAAATCCTATGTTCATTTAATTGTTCTTGATGTTTCAAGTTCCTGGCCAGGACAGATAGATTTATTCAGAAAAGAGTTTCTGATGAGAAAATCTTTTTAATCAAGAACTGGAATTAAAAGAGAACATAATATTCATAGCAAATGGAGTTTGACATAAACCATGACTCTAGCTTGAGTTGGGATTTTGTAACAGAGAGATTTTAGTGCATGTTAACATATGATTATAGGTTCATTTAAGGTAAATCTTATTACTAATTGGGTGGCCATGGCATGCTATGCTAGGTGTTAACCATGGTTTATGAGGTTCATAAAATGATTTAGAGAAATCATTTATGGTAAGAAAGAGTTCTGATGATATTAAGAGTTGATATCATGTCTCATTGCCAATTAGTGATGAGCCTAGTAAGTCACACACATACACAAGTTATCACCTATTTAAATATGATTTAATTAATTAATTAAAGAGTTTAATTGATTAATTAAATAGGTTTGGTTTGCAATTAAATTGCAAAGTCCCTAGCATGACTTGAAACCAAATCTAGATTATTGGATGTGTAGTATAAATTAAATTTATATTTAAAGTGTTTAAATATGAATTTAATTGATGAGAAATTAATTAATAGGGATTAATTAATTAATTTATATTTGATATAAATTAATTAGAAGAAGAAAATAATTATTTTGGGTTAAGAACTCAAAATTAAGACACAGGGGCATTTTGGTCATTTCACAGTGTGACACGTGGCACCATGAGATGGTGACACATGGGATTACACATAAGCTTGCCAAATGTTTTTTTAATCATGTAAGATGATTAAAATCAAGATTAAATATAGGTTTGACACTTGGCACAATGTGATTGGGTCACTTAAACCTAGAGCTAATCAAAAGGTGACATGTGGCTAGGGTTTAATGTGTTAACCTAGCTATTTAAGTGTGGTTATGAAAAGAAAAAATAACCAGCAGCCTCTCCTCTCATTTGTCACGCCACTTTGAGCCTCTCCAGCTATTTCTCTTCATCTCTCATCAATTCAAAGAGATTAGCCATCAATCTCTTGAATTAAGAACACTAGAAATTGTTTCTAGTGTCCTGTTTACATCTCTAATCTCTTAAAAGGCAGAACTTGATTTTCTAATTAATAGAAAAAGCTTTAGAAGCTATTCAAGGGCTGCCATAGGTGTTCTTGGTGTGGACAAGCTAGAGGGACAACATCTGGTGTCCTGAAGACGAATCTCAAAGGCGCAGACACACTGCAGCACATCAAGAGGTTAGTGTAATCGTTCTTGATTTAATCTAGGGCTCTAAAATTAATCTGATTAATTTTAAAATCTTAAATGGAAAATACAGATCCAAAAACATATTAAAAGAGTTTTAATATGTTGTTTATCATTGAAATCAAATAGATAAAAATAAATCTTGCATGGTGCATGTGACCCTAGGTGAAAATTTTTGAATTCAATGGTATAAACTTGTGTTTTTCACGCTTCCGTTCCTTCACCCTGACCCTGTGGTTGACCCGAACTCTGTGCAGGAAGACCCTTGAACTTCTTCCCAAATGCAGGGGCTGAACTAGACTGACCCGGTCCCCTCTTCTGCTGTCTCTCTCTTCTAGTCTGCTCACTGATTCTTACTTTTTCCACCTTTATTGCAGCTTCCACTAACTTGGTAAATTCTGTGATTCCCAAGGCAGTGAGCTGGATCTTGATGTTGTCATTTAGTCCCTCTTCAAATCTCTTGCACCTTTCAGCTTCATTAGGGACTATCTCCCTTCCATAACGGCTTAATCGAACAAACTCCTTCTCATATTCGGCCACTGACAGCTGTCTCTGCCTCAGGTTAATAAACTCTCTTCTTCTCTCTTCCAGATATACAGTACCCACATATTTCTTCTTAAATTATGAAAGAAAGAAGTCCCAAGTTACAGCTTCTATCTGCACTTCACTGGACACGGTGTCCCACCACTCATATGCATCATCTTGCAGTAAAGAGATGGCGAGATCCGTGTTTTGCTCGAGTGCGGTGAAGTTGTTTTAGTACTCTGCCTGCTCAAGCAATTCTTGGCTGCAATGAGTCATCTTCTCTCTTGCCATAGAAGTCCACACTCCAAACTTCCTTAGCCTTTCCAGTGTGATTTACTGTGAGCCGGTGGTGGTGGTGGTGCTTGGCATTACCCCGCCATTGGTCCAAGAAGTCACCATTTGTTGGAACATGGCTCGTGGAGGTCGAAAGGTGCTCTGCTGAGCGGCGAGTAGGTTCTCCCTACCCCTAGTCTCACCAAGCACGGTGGAGCATGACTCTCCACTTCCTCCTCAACTGCCCTCTGAGATGAAGGGTCCATATCCTATTCAAAATAAGAAAACAAACAGATCTGCATTAGTGTCACCTCGACTCTTGCAAATGCAATGCATGGTATGGACTCAATCTAGGACCAGAAACGCCTAAACCGTGCTCTGATACCACTAAATGTGACACCCCTTACCCGTGTACAGTATACCCGAGTAAGTAATGCCACACGGTGTACCAGCACACTCTAATATTCCTTAATTAATTTATATCATGCTTTTGAATATAACTTGTAAAATATAACTCATTTAAGTCATTTATTAAAATCATAATTTATTTGAGGTTCCGTAAATTTTAAAGAAAATCCGGTAGAGTACCGGCTAAAAATGGAGAAAACAGTTCTTCGGAACCTGTTAAAAACACTTCCAATGAACAAATTCATTCATTCTCAACTCCAATATCATCACAAAGCTCAATATCAAGATCTCAACATTTTTTTCAATTTCAGGTCTCAACAACCTTTTCATTTCTCAAACATCCCTTTCTCAGGGTTCTCATATATAAACAACAATTAAATACTCAAATTACTTCCATAAATAACCATAAATCTTTATTATTTACATGAACCTCAAAATACATTACATAAATCCCAAATACATATGAGAAAATAAAAAATTAATTACAAAATGACAAAATGACATCTAGTGTCCTACCAATGCACTGCAGGTGACGAGGTGACACGGACATCGTGTGAATCGCAGGATGGACTCACCCACCAGGGTCTACTGGGCTCACGATCGGGATCTCCAGTACCTACGCGTGGCAAAAGCAACGCACTAAGCAATAATGCTTAGTGGTGCAATAATATAATAGAAGAAAATAGCAAGAAAATGAATGTGTATAGAATGTGTATGCTTTCTTTGTTTGGTATTGGTATAACCATTATTTCGTTAAGGTTGTTCACTTTTATTCATTTGGTTGCCCCAAGTAAACCTACACTAGACGATCGGATCGATAACGGGTAACCGCGGTGGGTACCTAGTACCTCGGGCCACACCATCGGTCACATATGCATCTCCTGTGCAATGTAATAGCTAACAAGTCAGAATAATATCAGGCACAAGGCCAAGTCTCAATACAAAGTCAGAATGGCTACAAGTCATGAAATCACATAATGGCATATTGCCATGTGCAGTACTGCTAACTGAACCCCATTGGCATGCCAAACTATCCAAACCAATCTTGTTAGGTATACTAGGGCATTTGAAACTTTTAAATTCTTCAATTTGTGAATTTCAAATTTTTAGTGTCACTATTCATCTTATTGGTCAAAAAAAATGTTGACTTTTAGAATAAAAATATGTACATTGACTTTGGCACTCCCAACATACCACATTTGGCATTCCAAACTTGTTGGCATTAAGCATTTATACCATTCCAAAGTTTAAACCAACACAAGCAAAATTTTCAGTTTTTGTGAGTCAACTTCACTGTTCCATTGGACACTGTTTCTGTGGGAATTTGAAGAAATGTAAAACAAGAAAGTTGTTCCTTATTTTGTCTAGTTGAATTTCCTTTTTTGAATCACTCCATTTGGAGTTTTGTAGCTCCAGATATGGTCCAAAAACCACAGCTGGCCGGATTACCATTCTGTAGAAATTACCATATCTACAGTAACATGAACAAAGGATCGCCACTGCCATTTGGGTTAGGTTCTGGCCATAATTTGGGGTAGGTTCCTTCATGAAAGTTGTTTGTCTATGTCTTAACTTGTTGCTGTAAAAAAGTTCAGGTGAATTGACCAAATCTACAGTGAGTTATGGCCAAATGAACAGTTACTGTTCATTTGGTCAATTCTGCAGAATCAGTTTCAGGGTATCCGGATTGGGGCCAAGTTTTGGTCCTCTTGCTTTGGTCTTTTGGGCATGGTTTCTTCAGCAACAATGTGCCATTATAAGCCTAGTTTCATGTCCAATTGGCCAAACACCAATTGGACTAACACAGCCAAAGTTATGGCTGTGTAATTGGACTGAAATTTCAGTCCATTTGCTACTGTCCTAGGGCAGCTCACACCTTGACTTTGCCATACCATTTTTCATTACAAATTGTTGTCAACATACCTCAAATGGTCACTTATGGACCATTAGAGTGTTCTTTAACAGTTTGATAAGCCAAGTTAATTTTTCATTCCTCAAAACCCTAATGTCCAATGCAATTTACCCATAAACCTCAATTAGCATACTAGTTCAACATCTATGTAGATATATAGCTTAAACATAATCTCCAATTCATGCTAAGTCCATTCAAACCATCAAAACACTCCCTTATTGTTCCTTCCTTAGGGCTGCCGAAATTCAAGGCATGCATAAGCATAAATTTCATTCATTTAAGTGACAAATTCTTGCTCACTTTAAGGCTTTAACATGGAATAAAGGAGATTTAAGTATATATGTGCACTAACCTTGAATAGGGCAGATTTTTCCCAACTCAAAACTTCACTTTTCTTCCTTTTCTTGGCTGCCAAAAGCTTTGTCTAGGTGTGGGATTAATTTTTGATGAAGGGACTTATGGGTTTTAGGGTGAGGAAGCATGGAAATTTGAAGCTTTCAAGAACAAAAAATGGAGGAGCATGGTGAAGGGATTTCGGCTGCAATGGGAAAGGAGGGATGGCTGCTGCATTTTTTTGTTTCTTTGGTCTTCTTTTAACCTCTTTTATTTGTTAGTCAGATAGTTGCTTAATGGTGATTGGTTGGTAATTTTAAATGACATCATACTATGTCATTATTTGTATTATTTTGCATTTTCTTTTCTTTTCTTTCACTACTCATTTCCAATTTCATTTTTAGTAATGTTTCTTCATATTTTATGTCATATTAATTATTTACTCAACTGGACAAGTCGGCCAAAAATCACCTCTGAAGGCGAAATGACCAAAATGCCCTCCATTTGGCTGAACGGGTCAAAATTGTCTGTACCGATTGAAAAATTTTTCTAGGTATTTTCTTGGCATTCTAATGCCATGGGAACCTCAATAACCCTTCTCTGGAGTCCCAAAAATTATTTTATAATTTTTCCCCTGGGTCTAGGGCTCCTCGTTGCGAGAACCGCAACTTCCCTCTGGTTACCCATCGCTAGGGCACCGGCTCGTTTAACTTGGTTGTATTTTATTTCTAAAATTTTTACTAAATTTTTCTTATTAATATTTGAGTTAATTATGGTTCCTGACTTTAGTTTAAATATTTTTCCGAATGTTCTAACTGTCCGGACCGACACCGGTCACCGGAACAGTAGGATGTACGGAGTGGTTACCGGGAGGGTGTTACAGAGATAGTCCCTAATGAAGCTGAAAGGTGTAAGAGATTTGAAGAGGGACTAAATGACAACATAAAGATCATGATCACTGCCTTGGGAATTACCGACTTTACTAAGTTAGTGGAAGCTGCAATAAAGGTTGAAAAAGTGAGAATCAGTGAGCAGACTAGAACGGAAAGACAGCAGAAGAGGGGCCCAGGTCAGTCTAGTTCAGCTCCTGCATTTGGGAAGAGGTTCAGGGCTACACCTGCACAGAGTTCAGGTCAGCCACACGGTCACGGTCAGTCTCAGGGGCCCAGGCCACAGTTTACCCCTAGGAGAGGTAGTCCACACTATCAATGGGCAGCTCTCCAGGGATGGGGTTCAGGGGACCAGCCCTAGCATTTTCTGCATGTCCACACTGTCTGAAGTGGCACAAGGGGGAGTGTTGGAGAGTGACTGGTGCCTGCTTAAGGTGTGGGTTAACAGAGCATCAGTTGAAGAACTGTCCACGGAGAACTACTACAGCTGCTCTAACACAAGCAGACAGACCTGCTCCTGCACCACAAAGGGTTAGGAAATCTAGCAAATCTGAGGCAGTAGGACCATCACAGAGGCCTGCATCTGAGCCAGCAGAGAGGCCAGATAATAGACCACCTGCCAGAGCTTATGCCCTGAGAGCTCAGGAGGAGAAAGATGCCCCGGACATCATTAGGGGTATGTTCTCCCTCTACAATACATTTGTGCATGCATTGGTGGATCCAAGATCCACTCATTCATACATCTGCATCAATCTACCCATAGAAAGGGGGATACTAGATGGGGAGAGTGACCAAGACATTCTGGTCACTAATCCATTGGGCCACAATGTAGTGGTGAACAAAGTATACAAGGGTTGCCCGTTAAGGTTTCAGGGGTATGAATTCTTGGCAGACCTGATTGAGTTACCCTTCCACGAGTTTGACGTGATTTTGGGAATGGACTGGTTGTCACGTCATCAAGCAATAGTTGATTGTAAACTGAAGAGGATTTCTTTGAAAACTTCTGAGGGTAATGAGATCACAGTTGTGGGGGAAAGGACAGATTTCTTGTCCAATGTCATCTCAGCCACAGTTGCAAGACGAATGATGAGAAAAGGCTGCGAAGCCTACCTAGCACATGTGGTGGATACTAGGCAGGCTAAGTCAAACCTGAGTGATATACCCACAGTAAGAGACTTCCCAGAGGTATTTCCTGAAGAGTTACCTGGTTTGCCACCAGAAAGGGAAGTTGACTTTGCTATTGAGACACTGCCAGGTACAGCACCCATTTCCATTGCTCCTTATAGGATGGCACCCACGGAATTAAGGGAGTTGAAAACTCAGTTGCAAGAGTTACTTGATAAGGGGTTTATACACCCCAGTGTGTCACCATGGGGAGCTCCAGTGCTGTTTGTGAAAAAGAAGGATGGGACTTTGAGGTTATGTATCGATTACCGACAGTTGAATAAAGTGACTGTGAAGAACAAATATCCGTTGCCTAGAATTGATGATCTGTTTGATCGGTTGAAGGGAGCGGGAGTATTTTCTAAGATTGATCTCAGATCAGGGTATCATCAGTTGAGGGTAAAGGATGTAGATGTGCCAAAGACTGCATTCAGGACCCGGTATGGGCATTATGAGTTTCTGGTGATGCCCTTTGGCCTAACAAATGCACCAGTAGCATTTATGGACCTTATGAACCGTATCTTCCATCCACACTTAGATCGGTTCGTAGTGGTCTTTATTGACGATATTTTGGTGTATTCCAAGACCAGGGAAGAACATGATGAGCATTTGAGGATTGTTCTGCAAACCCAGAGAGAAAAGAAGCTGTATGCTAAGTTGTCCAAGTGTGATTTTTGGTTGAATGAGATTGCATTCCTTGGACACATAGTGTCAGCTGATGGGATTAGGGTGGATCCCAAAAAAATAGAAGCAGTGATGGAATGGAAGCCTCCCAGAAATACAACTGAGGTCAGAAGCTTGTTGGGGCTAGCTGGGTATTATAGGAGATTTGTAAAGGGATTTTCCTTAATAGCTGCTCCAATGACCAAGCTGTTACACAAGAATGTCAGATTTGATTGGAATGACAAATGCCAGACCAGTTTTGAGAAGTTAAAGGATATGTTGACAGAGGCACCAGTGTTAGCACAACCAGTGTCAGGAAAGGACTTTGTGGTCTACAGTGATGCCTCACATAACGGGTTAGGGTGTGTACTAATGCAAGAGGGGAAGGTGGTCGCTTATGCTTCCAGACAGCTAAGGCCACATGAACAGAACTACCCTACCCATGATTTAGAGCTTGCAGCAATTGTCTTCGCACTGAAGATATGGAGGCATTACTTATATGGTGAAAAATGCTACATTTACACAGACCACAAAAGTCTAAAATATTTGCCAACTCAGAGGGAGCTCAACCTTAGTCAGAGGCGATGGATTGAGTTCCTGAAGGACTATGATTGTGTAATTGACTACCATCCTGGGAAGGCAAATGTAGTTGCTGATGCTTTGAGCAGAAAGTCCATCACAGCTTTGAGATCATTGAATGCCGTCTAACTTTGATTCGAGATGGAGCTATTTTGGCTGAGTTGCAAGTGAGGCCAAACCTGTTACAGCAGATTTTAGATGGGCAAAAGGCAGATGAAAAGCTAATGGCTATTATGAGTAAAATCCCAGAGGGAAAAGCAACTGACTATGGGGTGAAAACAGATGGGTGTCTGTATTACAAAGGAAGACTGCATGGAATTCCACTTTCCATCATATCTGATCGAGACCCAAGGTTTACATCGAGATTTTGGAAGAAGTTGCATGAGTCCTTGGGTACACAACTCCACTTCAAAGACAAAGATTCCATCCTCAGACGGATGGGCAATCCGAAAGAGTAATCCAGGTAAACAATTGAACCAATTGAATTAATACAATTATTGAACTAAAATGATAACCATAACATGAAAAATATGTCAGGTCCTTGAGGATATGCTGAGGAGTTGTGTCATTGAGTTTGAGGGAAGTTGGGATAAATACCTCCCACTGGCAGAATTTGCATACAACAATAGCTACCAAGCTAGTATCCAAATGGCCCCGTATGAAGCACTGTATGGGAGAAAATGTAGAACTCAGCAATCGGACTGAATTGGGCAAAGACAACCGTGGGGCTGCACTGGTGAAACAGACTGAGGAGAAAGTGAAACTAATCAAAGCCAATCTAAAGGTTGCCTCAGACAGACAGAAATCTTATACCGACCTGAAGAGAAAAGAAATAGAATATGCGGTTGGCGACAAAGTGTTCCTCAAGGTGTCACCATGGAAGAAGGTATTGAGGTTTGGAAGAAAAGGTAAGTTAAGCCCTAGGTTCATTGGCCCATATGAAGTCATTGAACGTGTGGGTCCAAAGAGCCTCAAAGCTAGCTTTACCACCAGAGCTGGACAAGATCCACAATGTGTTCCACGTGTCTATGCTCAGAAGATACCGCTCAGATCCTTCACATGTCATCTCCAGGGAAGAAATTGAAATACAACTGGATTTGACATATGAAGAAGAACCTATACAGATCCTGGCTTGGGAAGTGAAAGAATTGAGGAATAAGCGGATTCCACTGGTGAAAGTACTTTGGAGGCACCACAACACCGAGGAGGCAACTTGGGAAAGTGAAGAGACGATGAGGCAACAGTTCCCTCAAATGTTTGCATCAGGTAAATTTCGAGGACAAAATTTAAATTAGAGGGGAAGAGTTGTAAAACCCTCCTGGTAACAACTCCGTACATTCTACTGTTCCGGTGACCAGTGCTGGTCTGGACAGCTAGAACGATCGGAAAAATATTTAAACTAAAGTGAGGGACCATAATTAACTCAAATATTAATAAGAAAAATTTACTAAAAATTTTAGAAATAAAATACAACTAAGTTAAATGAGCCGGTGCCCAAGCGATGGGTAACCCAGAGGGAAGTTGCGGTTCTCGCAACTAGGAGCCCTAGACCCGGGGAAAAATTATAAAATAATTTTTGGGACTCTAGAGAAGGGTCATTGAGGTTCCTATGGCATTAGAATGCCAAGAAAATATTTAGAAAAATTTTTCAATCGGTACAGACAATTTTGACCTGTTAAGCCAAACGGAAGGCATTTTGGTCATTTCGCCTTCAGAGATGATTTTTGGCCTACTTGTCCAGTTGAGTAAATAATTATTATGACATAAATTGTGAATAAATATTGCTAAAAATTAAATTGAAAATAAGTAGAGAAGAAAAGAATAGAAAATGAGAAAAAGGCTCATTTATGACATCATTATGATGTCATTTGAAGTTCCCACCCAATCACATTGTGACACCTATCTATAAACATAATTTAAGGCCTAAAATGGGCAGAAAAATTGAAGAAACAATTTGCCTTCTTCTTCTTCCCAAAATCAGACGTAAGCCACTTCCCACACCCTTCCACCATTGAAGCTTCACCCAAGCTTCCAAACCTCTACCAAAACCACCTCAAAACCTCACCTTACCTTCACAAAAATTTGTCTCTACCACTAGAGCTAGACTTGGGCAGCCATTAGAAGAGGAGAAAGTGGAAGAAAGTGAGGTGTGAATAAGCTTAGAAAATCACCAAAGAGGTTAGTGCCATAACTTTTGCTTTTACATCTTTCTAATCATGAATTTGAGCTAAGTTAAGTTAAAAATTTGACAAAAATTGAATAAATGAAGCAT
Source organism: Hevea brasiliensis (assembly GCF_030052815.1). Taxonomy (NCBI): domain Eukaryota; kingdom Viridiplantae; phylum Streptophyta; class Magnoliopsida; order Malpighiales; family Euphorbiaceae; genus Hevea; species Hevea brasiliensis. Next base: position 41,504,043 of record NC_079501.1, read on the forward strand.
GGCTATATTCCATGAAGTTTTGGCAGCCTTGACATGAGTTAGGGTTAGGAGAAATCTTTGGTTTAAAGTGACATATTGCTGCCCCTCTTATAAATTATATGATTAGTATAGCAAATTAGGAGTGGGATGCATGAATTGGAGCCTTGGTCAATTAGGGTTAGGGTTTTAGGAGTGAAACTTGGACTTTGTTCATGAAGTGGTAAGTGAACATTATAATGGTCAATTAGTGACCATTTGAGGTAAGTTGACCATAATTTGAAGAGATTTAGAGTAATACAAACTGAATTGGTGGGCTGCCTAATGAGTGCAGCAGGGAGGCTGGGAGTCCAGCCTGTTTGGACTGCCATATCTTTGGCTGTGTAGGTTCAATTGGTGTTTGGCCAATTGTACATGAAACTAGACATATAATGGCACAATTTTGCTGAAGAAACCATGCCCAAAAGACCAAAGTAAGTGGACCAAAAGTTAGCCCCAATCCGGATACCCTGAAAGCAAATTCTGCAAAATGACCAAATGAACAGTAACTGTTCATTTGGCCATAACTCACTGTAGAATGGTCCATTTGACCTGAAATTTTTACAGCAACAAGATGAGATATAGAAAAACAACTTTCATGACGAAACCTACCCCAAATTATGACCAGAACCTATTCAACAAGGCAGTGGCAGTCACTGTTCATTGTACTATAGATTTGGTAAATTTTGCAGATTAGAAATCTGGCTAGCTGTGGTTTTTGGACCATATCTGGAGCTACAAAACTCCAAATGGAGTGATTTAAAAAAGGAAATTCAACTAGACAAAATAAGGAACAACTTTCATGTTTACCATTTCCTCAAATTCCCACTGCAACAGTGCCTAATGGAACAGTAAAGTTGGGTTACAAAAACTGAAAATTTTGCTTCCCTTGGTTTAAGCTTAGAAATGGTATTAATGCTTAATGCCAACAAGTTTTCAATGCAAAATGTGGTATGTTGGGAGTGTCAAAACCAATGTACCTATTTTCTATCTAAAAGTCAACATTTTTGTTGACCAATGAGGTGAATAGTGACACCAAAACTTGAAATTCAAAAATTGAAGAATTTAAAAGTATCAAATGCCCTAGTATACCTAACAAGATTGGTTTGGATAGTTTGGCATGCCAATAGGGTTCAGTTAGCAGTACTGCACATGGCATTATGCCATTCTATGATTTTATGGCTTTTAGCCATTTTGACATTGTGTTGAGACTTGGCCTCGTGCCTAATATTATTTACAGCTTGTTAGCTGCTCATTGCACACGGAGATACATATGTGACCGATGGTGTGATCGGCCGAGGTAATCTGGATACCCAAAGTGCGATTTACCGCTTATCCAGTCCAGTCATTCAGTATAGGTTACTTGGGTAACCAAATGAATGAAAATGGACAAAGTTAAAGAAATAAATGAATATAATAGATACAAAACAAATAAGACATATACATTAAATACATATTTATTTTCTACTATTTTCTTTTATTTTATTATTGTACCACTAAGCATCATTGCTTAGCGTGTTGCTTTTGCCACGCGTAGGTTCTGGAGATATTGATCATGAGCCCAGAAGACTGCAGACTAGGTGAGTCCATCCTGCAGCTCTGCACAGTGTCCGTGTCACCTCACCATCTACAGTGCATTGGTAGGACACTAGGCTTCATTTTGGTATTTTGTAATTGATTTTTATTTTCCTTTGTGTAAATGAAATTTATGTAATGTATTTTGATTTTCATGTAAATAATGAAAATTGTGTTGATGAATGGAAAAGTGAATGTTTATTTGTGATTTGTACATGATTATCATATGAGATGAATGATTGAGAAATGAAATTGAAAAATGTTGAGATATTGATGATCTCTGGAGTTTGAGAATGATTGAATACGATTATTGGAAGTGTTTTTCACAGGTTCCGAAGAACTGTTTTCTCCATTTTTAGCCGGTACTCTGCCGGATTTTCTATAAAATGTTCGGAACCTCAAATAAATTATAATTTCGATAAATGGCTCAAATATATTATATTTCACAAGTTATATTCAAAACTATGACAAAAATTGATTAAATTAAAATAGAGGGTGCCGATACACCGTGTGACATTGCTTACTCGGATATACTGTACACGGGTAAGGGATGTCACAAGGTTTGTGCACAATAAACCCTATTTAAGCATTTTATCCTTGAAAATTTGATTTAGTACGCATTATGAGTTTAAGAACTTTTGTGTTGCATGAAATTGATTTGATCTTTGTACGCAATATTTGAATAAAATGTTTGAAATGGATTTCTGATTCACACTTAGCATGATAGTGCCTTATTATTCCTCCTCCATTTATGGGGTCGAGATCGATTATTTTCCTCCCTCTTTGGTTTACCAGTTGAGGTTGTAGATCGGATGAGTACTCATTAGCTAGCTAGCCACCTCCCTCATTGATTTCGATTAGTGGGGTTGTAGATTGCTTTGTCTTGATGTACAATACGGCATTGATCGGAAATTTTGTGTCATGACTTAAGTTGTGTATGAATTGGCAACACTACGTTTACTAAATTATTTGATCAAAATTGTGTTATAATGAGTTTTGATAAATTGTGAAATGTGATTATGAAATATTCAAATTATGAAATTGTCAAGGAATGTTTTATGTACTGCATTTCAATTTTTATTGTGCACCATTGAGTATTTTTATACTCAGTGATAGCTTATTTTACTATCGCAGATAAGGGCAAGGAAAAAGCAGCAGAGTGAGCTGCTAGATTGGCAAGAACTTCTTTGATCACTTTTGTACGGGTATTTATTTATACCCTTATAATTATTTGATGTAAACATTGTAATGTTTTATGTATCAATGTAAAGTTGAGCAGTTGTACAGTAACTTAAAATAATGGTATTTTAGATTTTCTTTTTGTAAATTAAGACCTGTATATGTAAATTAAATTTTAAATGCAATGTGAATGAAATGACGAAATATTTTGAGATGACAAACTTTGATTGAATTGTGGAATTGATTTGAGTTATGTTGAATTGATATTATTTAGAGGTTGGGAGTTGTGGAAAATTTTATTGGAAGTGTTTTTCTAGGGTATTTGAAAAACTATTTTCTCAAAATACAGACGGCACTCTGCCGAAATTTTTATAAAATTTGCGAAAAAATAAAATGGGCAAAAGTTTTAACTAGTTTTGAAACTTCAATTAAATGATTTTAATTCCTATCAAAACGCTCACCACTTCCAAAATGTAAGAAAATGGTTTTAAAATCCCTTGTAGTGTACTTAATGAATTATCGGTAGGTGAAGTTTCTCAACATTTGTCACTCAAATCCACAATAATTTTCCAGTGTTTTCAAAAGCTGAGATAAAAGAAATATATCACAATATTTACAAGCCAAAATAATTTACAAATTTAGTTTACAACTTTAATGTACAATTTTAATTTACAATTTTAATTTACAACTGCTCAAAATCAAGAATAATATATACATACAGTGAACATGCATTACAATACAAAATGTAAATTATGGTATACTCAATATACCCGATGAACTCTCAATGTAGCACTAGCAGCCTAGTCTGCTGTCTTGTCAGTCTGTCTACCTGCGACAGCAATGAAAGCTATCGCTGAGTTAAATTTACTCAGTGCTGCACAATAACACTTAAAAATATGGTATGTAAAATTTTTATTAACAATTTACAATCCAAATAATTCACAATTTTTCAAAGCTCATACAACACAAATTTGATCAAACAATTGAATAACACAGTGTTGCCAATCAATAACACAATTTGATCAAATAACTGAATAACACAGTTTTGCCAATCAATATTACAAATTGATCAAATAACTGAATAACACAGTTTTGCCAATCAATATCACAATTTGATCAAATAACTGAATAACACAGTTTTGCCAATCAATAACACAATTTAGGCTATGACACAAATTTTTTCGAACCTACTGTGTGTACATCACGACAAGGCACACTCACCCCACTAATCGAAATCAATGAGGGAGGAAGCTAGCTAAATAATGAGAACTCATCCACACTCACCTCAGACTAGCAAGTCAAAGAGGGAGGAATATAATCACACTCACCCCATAAATGGAGGAGGAACATAGTAACATTGTCATGCCAAGTGTGAATCAAAACAATTCCAAATCACCTATTTCATACAAACCACAAATCACATTTTATCTCAAATTTTCTATTTACAAAGTAGGCAACACAATAATTTTCAAATATAATTCCCAAAGTTAAAACAATAAAAAATTATTCATAACTCAATTCTCCAAATAAATTTTCTGATAAAAGTAGTGAATATAAAAAGTATTGTGCACAGACCTCTGATATATGCTTCTTGGCCCTGACTCAGTGTTCCTTATGCTTCTCAATATCCTTTTCAACTAAAACACACAATTTAAAGTGTTTCAGTACTCAATGAATTTGTTTCTAATAATAAAATCCAATATTTAAATTTTCTTGGTACTATTCCCTAACATTTATTTCATTAGTCAACCTGTAATGTTGACCCTTGATGCACTCTAAGTGAGTCAATTCTAATGTTACCAATATGTCACATTTTATAGCCCTTTAGTCTTGGTATATGTCACCAATTTCATTTCCAAGTGTATTGCATTTTATTGCAATTTACCGGATTTTTGTGTATTATTTTGACCTAGCCGGACGACCTAGTTCTCTCGGTTTTTGGGTTCCATTCCAAACTACAAACTTGTAGGTCCACGTCTTATTGCACATAGGGCAAAATTTTAGGTCATTCTGTGTAACACCCCTAAGTTCGGTAGTGCGTTCTGCTGTTCCGGTGACCAGTGCTGTCCGGACAGCTAGGATGCCTAGAACCACACCTTGTTATGAGAGAGGAGACATAAATAATGAAATACAAAAAAAGAAAATACAAGAAAAACAAAGGAAAAATCATAGCAAAGAAATGTAACCGAATAAGTGAGCCGGGAAACCTAGCGATGGGTGACCGCACCGGGAAGTCACGGAGTGGACCGTTGACTAGCTCCTCATGGAACCGAAAACATTTTTAAGACTTAAATAGACCCTTATTGAAGAATAAATATCATTAGAAAGATCAAAGAAAAATTAAATAATTAGTACAAAGAAAAGTGAGAAATCGAAAAAGCAGACAAAATACTTATCGAAAATTGGGAATGCCACGAACAGGGCATTATGGTCATTTGACATCCCGAATTGTCTTTTGACCTAAATTTCCATTAAAAATAAATAATATTACACTTAGAAAATGAAATGAAAAATTTGTTTAGTGGTACCTAAAATAAATAGCCAAAAATGGAGTGGAAATGGTGTAAATAACACATTAAACTTATAATATGGTTAAATAATGTGAGTGGGCCACTAAAGGAATAAACTAAAGACATAGTGGGGCAGGTGTACATCCATTATCCAAGGCAGAAACTTCATCTTCTCCATTGTACCAAAGTTGCCGTGAATGAAGGGAGAGGAAACTCCATGGACATTTTCATGCAAGCTTGATCCATCCCTCCATTTCAACTCCATTCACTTGGGTTCCTTCATGAAACTTTGTCTACTCATCACAAGGAAGAGTTTGATACTAAATTTGAGAAGTTTAAGCAAGGTTTAACAAGCTCCAAGCATAAGGTAAGTCCATAATTTTGAAGATAGCTTTGTTAAGTTTTGTGTGCATGTTATGGGTGTTGGTTTTGTGAAGGAAAATTTTGAGTTTGAAGAGTTATTGTTGTTTTCATTTTGGACAGCCATGGAGTCACGTTTTTGATGAGATATTTATGCATATAATTGATGAGAAATAATGTTGATCATGGTGATTTAATATCCTAGAGGATTATTTCACATATATATGGTGATTTATGCACTTGGATGGGAATTGGTAAATTGTAGGGCACTTTGATGTTGAAGAAGGTTTTCGCAGCTTGGGGACCCTTGAATAATTGTATGTATTGATGGAAGTATTGGCAGAATGTTGACATAGAAGAATTGATGAATGTGTATGTAAATTAGTAGTGAAAATTATATGTAATGATTAGGTGTAATTATGTACATATATTGCTAAATTTGGACTTTGTGGTTTAGGGTTGTAATTGATGTATTGAGAATGTTTGTATTCTGTCCAAATTGACCATAGTAAGAAGTGATAAATGAATATGGAATGGTATAACATCAGAATTGGGTATGGGGATTTAAGGTAGAGCAAGTTAAATGTGTGTTTGAATTGGGGTTTGAAAGACACATAGAGGACAGTGTGCAAATAGACCTATAACTTTAAATGTGTAACCTCAATTGGTATGAGACCAATTGGAGGTGAAACTAGGCACAAAATGTGCCAACTTTCATTGAGAGAACATACCAAAATTCTGCTTGCAAGGTGATGTGAAAAATGACCAATTCGGATTAGGTACACTTGAGACCTAAAAACTGACCATTTGGGCAGCAGTGAGTGTTTAGGCCATAACTCACTCAAAACAGGTCCAATTGACCTGAAATTTTAACCATGAATAGTTAATACCCATACCTACAAGTCTTATGAAGATACCAAAGCCCAGAAATGACCATAAGAAAGTCTAATAGCTTGCACTAGTTCGGGTCCTAAAACTTGCCGAACCTGAGTTGACCAAATTGACCAAAAATTGACCTAAATTGATACCATTTGACCAGCAATAGTGTAATGACCATAACTTGGTCTACTTAACTCGGATTGACCTAAAATTTTGCCCCGCGTGCAATAAGACATAGATCTACAAGTTTATAGTTTTGACCGAAGCCAGAAAAACCATGTAACTAGGACGTCCGGCTAGGTCAAACCAGTATCACGAAATCCTGCATGTTGCATTAAAATGCACTAAACAAGGAAACGAGTTTGGCAAAAGCGTACCAAACCTAAAACCCTATCGAATGTGACATATTAACGACACTAAAACCTAATTTACCTAAAACGCACGAGGGTCGGTATATTAGGTGATTAAGTGAATAATTGAGTTCAGTGCATTATTTACTAAACACCATCGTTAGAGGCAAATTAAATTAGCACTCAAACACTTCAAATTGTGTTTCTCGATTAACAAGGACTCAAAGAAAAGGAAAGAAATCTGAGTCAAAACCAGAGACAAATATCGAGGTTTGTGCACAACAACTATTTCTCTTGAATTTTCAATTGAAATAAATATTGACTATTTGTATATTATTGTTTTAAATTGTGTTTGTGCACAACAACTATTTCTTTTGAATTATTTTCAATTGAAATAAATTATGACTACTTGTATATTATTGTTTTAAATTGTGGAAATGTGTTTGGTGGACACTTATTGATTGAAAAACATTGTGAATCGTTTCAAACTGAAAAATTGTTTGAATGATATTGATGGATACTTATTGATTGAAAAGCACGTAAATGGTTTTGTGGAACTTGAAGAGAATTACGAATTGTGTTGCCATTTTGTGAATGAAATTATAACTTTGGAAATTTATTGGATTCTTACGGATCATTTGAATAAAATGTTTGGAATTGTTTTGACTCACAATTGGCATGACACCGATACTATGTTCCTCCTCCATTAATGGGGTGAGTGTGATTATTCCTCCCTCTTTGACTTATTAGTCTGGGGTGAGTATGATTATGTTCCTCCCTCTTTGACTTCCTAGTCTGAGGTGAGTATGGATGATTACTCATTATATAGCTATCTTCCTCCTCATTGATTTCGATTATTGGGGTGAGTATGTCTTGTCGTGGTGTACAACACGGCATATATGGAAAAAATTGTGTCATGACTTAAATTGTGATATTGATTGGCAACAGTATTCTCCAGTTATTTGATCGAATGGTGTTATTGATTTGCAAAACGATATTATTCAATTATTTGATCGAATTGTGTTATTGATTTGCAAAACGATATTATTCAGTTATTTGATCAAATTGTGTCATTGATTGGAAAAAACTGTTATTCAAGAATTTGATCAAATTGTGTATGAATTAGCAATACGGAATTCTTAAGCTATTTGACAAAAATGTGTTATTATGAAATATTAAAATTTGTGAATTGGAGTTTAAATTCCTTATGACAATCATTGTCTTGAAATTAACTAAGGTTTTAAGTATCCACTAGTGATATGATTTATGAATTGTGATTTAAAATTGTATTTGGTTAATGTTGTGCACCATGAGACATTGTCTCAAATGATAGCTTTATTCTTTATCGCAGTAGAGAGATAGACAAGGCAAAGACTAGGTGCTAGTACAATGAGAGATTTTGGGTATAGTGAGTATACCATATGTGGCATTTTGTATTGTAATGTATATTCCTATGTATATTTTGTTCTTGGTTTTGAGCAGTTGTAAATTTAAGTTGTACAGTAAAGTTGTAAAATAATTATGAGTTATTTGGCTTGTAAAAATTGTGTTATATCTTTGTATCTTAGTCTTTGAAAATCACTGTGGATTTGACTTGAGAAATGTGTTGTGTTGATAAAAATGTTGGAGTTGAGATTTGAAAATATATTGAAGTGCTTTTTGAGTTTTCAAGAACTGTTTTGTCCAAAATACAAATGGCACCTTGCCAAAATTTTTACAGATATTCCAAATAAATCAAATGAGTTAGTTGTTTCACTTCAGTTCACCAAAGTCTTTCACACCTGTAAATAGTGCTCACCACTGTAAAAGAAGAAAAGTTTTTAAAATCCCTTATAGTGTATTTAATGGATTATCAGTAGACGGAGTTGGTAATTCATTAGGTATACTACGGGATCATGTTATGCCTTACAGAGGGGTAGGGTGTGACATTCTGAGTTGTGTAGACCAAGATATGGTCGATTTATCAATGCTGGACAAAATGCACTAAAATGGTAGGCTTAGGTCACTTTTGGTTCGGCCAATTTTGGTACCTGAACTTGTGTAAGCTATTTGGCTTGGTTCTGGCCATTTCTGGGCTTTGGTGTCTTCATAAGAATTTTAGATCTATGTCTAAATTCATGGTAAAAATTTCAGGTCATTTGGACCTGTTTTGAGTAAGTTATGGTGAAAACACTAACTGCTGCCTAAATGGTCAATTTTCAGGCTTTCAAGTCACTAATCCAAATTTGGTCATTTTTTAAGTCACCTTCTAAGCAGAATTTAGGTAAGCTTCCTTCATGAAAGTTGGTACATTTTGTGCCTAGTTTCACCTCCAATTGGTCTCATACTAATTGGAGTCACACACTTAAAGTTCTAAGCTAAAACACACACTGCCTTGCTATACATTTTTCAACAGTTACCAATTACATATTCAATACTTTCCCAGTTTACCTTTCATGCCAATTTTGATTTGGTACCATAACATTAACACACTTTACATCACATTTTGGTTATTTTGGGCAGGTTGTAACCACTCTCAATATACACATTATAACTCAGAATTTTCAAAGTCCAATTACAATAATTTAACCACATGAACATACCTCATTCACATGTCCAAATCCAAACAATTATTCACATTCACATGCTGCCACCATAAGCAACATAATTCAACAATATTTCATGAACTTAAACACTTCAATCTTCTTCATGAGGCTGCCACAAGTTTACACATATCAATCAACTTCCATTTTCACTTTTCAAGCTTACAAATCAAACCTTACACATGGAATTCAACTTCAATACAATTAAACATTTAAATCATCATCCAAATAACCATTTACATGCAAGGACAAGCTATTCATGGGTGAGGTTTCATGGCTGCCTAAATGGCTCAACTCCAATAATTCATCAACAATAAAAATTCTTCCATAAATCAACTACCCACAACATTGGTTACATTTTTAATGAAACAAGAATTGAAAACACTCACTTGCCACTTTTCAAGCTTGATCAAAACCTCACTAAACTTCTTAAAATTTCTATCAAACTCTTCCTTGCAAGGTGAGGAGCAAAGTTAATGAAGGAACCTAGTGAAAAAAGTGGCTAGAACATGCTTGCATGGAGCTCTCACCATGGACGGCTATGGAGGATTCATGGTGTTTTTCCATTCGGGTGGTTCTTATCTTTGAGGTTGAAGATGGTAGTTTCAGTCCACTAATGCTTAATATGGGTCCCTTAAGATGTCACTAGTGGAGCACTAACTTGGTTAAACAATTCATTAATCTTAATTTCCTTAATTTTGCTCATTTGCCACTAATATTTTACTATTTACATAATGTATCTTAATTTAATTTTTCATGTCATTTCTAAAGTGTAATATCAGTTATTTTTAATAAAAATTGAGGTCAAAAGGCAACTCTAGGTGTCAAATAACCAAAATACCCCACTTCGAATTATATTTCCAATTTTTTGGTAACACCGAATTTTGTCTGTTTCTCGATTTTTCATTTTTCTTTGTATTAATTAATTAATTTTTTTTTGTACTAATTAATAAATTTTTCTTTGATATTTCTAATTATATTTATACTTCAATAGATTTTCATTTAAGTCTTAAAAATACTTTCCAGGGTTCCTCGAGGTCCAGGGCTTGTCAACGGTCCACGCCGCAACTTCCCAGTGCGGTCACCCATCGCTGAGGTTCTCGGCTCGTTTAACTTGGTTACATTTCATTGCTATTATTTTTCCTTTATTTTTCTTATGTTTTCTTTTCTTGTATTTCATTACCTTATCTCTCCACACTAATATTTAAATATAATTCCAAGCATCCTAGCTGTCCGGACAGACACTGTCACTGAAACAGTAGAATGCACTACCGAACATAGGGGTGTTACATGGTCAGATTTTTGAGGGAGTTTCGACAGAAGTGGGTTCCTGATGCTTATGTGGATATGAAGTTACAGGAATTCCTGAGTTTGAAACAAGGGGATAGAACAATAGCAGAGTATGAACGGGACTTTTCAAGGCTAAGCAGTTATGCTGAAAGCTTAGTCTCCACCCCTAAAGATAGATGTAAGAGGTTTGAGTCCGGGTTAAGGCTGAATCTAAGGATGCAAGTTGTGGGATTTAGACACCAGAATTTTTCTGAGCTGATTTCACAAGCCCTAGAACTGGAAAGGATAGAATCATAAGGGGCAGTGAAGAAGGGTACACAAGAGAAAGAGAAGACTGAAAAGACGACTAGTCAAGCACTTGAAAGTGGTTCAGGGAAGAGGAAATAGTATGGAGGATGTAGTTCTCACAGATCTGGCAGAGGCAGATTCTCTAGCCAAAGACCACCCCGATCTAGTCAGCAGACCCAACAAGCTTCTCGAGGATCTTTATCAGTCTAGCAGTGTGAAACTTATGGTAGAACACACGGTGGGGTGTGTTTCAAGGCCATAGGTGCATGATATAACTGTGGAGGGAGCAGACATTTTGCTAAGGATTGTACTAGTCCATGCAAGTTTGGGCCTTCTGCTACATCTGGGGGATCAGCCCAAGTCTCTGCACCTAGAGGCTCACAGCCAGCGGGTAGAGGTAGAGGTAGAGGCAGAGGTAGGGGTCCTGGTAATACTCCTGGAAGTCAAAGCACTGTTAACCAGCCAGTACCCAGTGGTGCACCAGTCGGAGTGTATACCATGCGTCAAAGGGAGGAGGCTGAAATATCAGACGTAGTAGCTGGTATTTTCTCCATCCTTGACCAAGATGTATATGTGTTATTTGATCCTGGCTCCACACATTCATATGTCAGTGCTAGTGTGATGTGTTCTACTGCTATTCAGTATGTATCAATGGACTATGATGTGCTAGTAACTAGTCCATTAGGCCAGGAAGTCAGGGTAAATAGACTATATAGGGATTGTCCTTTGGTGATCCAAGGACACACTTTTCTATCTAATTTGATTGAAATGCCCTTAAGAGATTATGATATTATCTTGGGCTTGGATTGGTTAGCCAGGCATCAAGCAATGATTGACTGTAGACTGAAGACAGTCACTTTTGGTCTCCCTCAGTATGGTGATATAGTAATACATGGGGAGAGGCAGTTATTGCCATCAAACATCATTTCAGCTGCATTGGCCAGAAAAATGATTAGGAAGGGGTGTGAAGCTTACTTGGAGCATGTGATAGACACCCAAGTGGTTAGTCCAGCATTGAGAGACATGCCCACAGTATGTGACTTTCCGGATGTATTTCCTGATGAATTGCCAAGATTACCTCCAAAAAGGGGAGTACAGTTTGAAATTGATGTTATGCCTAGTGTGGACCCAATCTCCATAATGCCATACAGAATGGCACCAGCAGAACTAAAAAAATTGAAAGTGCAGTTGCAAGAACTGCTTGACAAGGGCTTTATCTGCCCTAGTGTGTCACCTTGGGGAGCGCCAGTGTTGTTTGTAAAGAAGAAAGATGGCACTCTTCGATTATGCATTGACTATCGACAGTTGAATAAGGTGACAATAAAGAACAAATACCCATTGCCCCACTTGATGACTTGTTTGATCAGTTAAGGGGTGCAGTTGTGTTCTCCAAAATTAACCTGAGATCAGGTTATTATCAGCTGAAAGTACAAGAGCAGAGTATTCCTAAAATTGCTTTTAGAACCCCCTATGGCCATTATGAGTTCTTGGTCATGCCATTCGGGTTAACTAATGCTCCGGCTACTTTTATGGATCTGATGAACATTATCTTCAGACCATACCTCGATCAGTTTGTTATGGTATTCATAGATGATATATTGGTCTATTCGAGGAGTGCAAAAGAGCATGATAGACATCTGTGAATTGTCTTGCAAATTTGAGGGAGAAACAGCTATACGCCAAATTGTTGAAGTGTGAATTTTGTCCTGGAAGAAATATATTTCTTGGGGCATGTATTAAGGTAGATTCTAGCAAGATAGAAGCTGTCCTTAATTGGAAGCCACCCAAAAATATTACAAAGATTCGTAGTTTCCTGGGGTTAGCTGGATACTACCGTCGTTTTGTGAAAGGATTCTCCATGTTGGAATCTCCATTGACCAAGCTACTTAGGAAAGATGTGAAATTTCAGTGAATGGACAAATACCAACAGAGTTTTTATGAATTGAAGAGGTGTTTGACTGAGAATCCAGTCCTAGCTTTACCTGCACCGGGTAAAGAATATACAATTTATAGTGATGCTTCTCACAATGGGTTAGGATGTGTGTTGATGAAAGATCGAAATGTCATTGCCTATGCATCACATTAGCTAAAACCGCATGAGAGGAACTATCTGACCCATGACTTGGAGCTTGCAACTATTGTATTTGCTCTTAAGATTTGGAGGCACTATTTGTATGGGGAGAAATGCTACATCTACACAGATCATAAGAGTTTGAAGTATTTGGGCACCCAGAAAGAGCTAAATTTGAGATAGAGGAGATGGTTAGAGTTGATAAAAGACTATGATTGTTTGATAGACTATCAGCTAGGGAAAGCTAATGTTATGGCTGACGCCTTAAGTCGTAAGACTATGGCAAGTCTACGGGTTACTCCTTTATCTATGGTGCATGAGTTGAGATCATTACATGCCAGCTTAGAGATTAATGATGAGGGGCAGACAATAGTTGCATGGCATGTATAGCCAGTGTTGATTGATCAGATCGGAATGGCTGCTCAGAATGATTAGAAGTATCAGAAATTGTTAGAAGAAGTTCGGCAGGGCAAGAAACCAGAATTCTCAATAAGATATGATGGTCTATTGCTACACCAGGGTAGAATGTGTGTTCCTAATGATGTTGATTTGAGGCAGATCATTTTGAAGGAAGCACATAAGTCTCCTTTTGCCAAGCACCCTGGTTGTACAAAAATGTATAAAGGGCTAAAGGAGCATTATTGGTAGATGGGTATGAAAAGAGATGAGGCCAAATTTGTTTCCAAATGCCTAACTTGTAAGCAAGTGAAGGCAGAGCATCAAGTATAAACTGGGTTGTTACATCCACTACTAGTGCCAGAATGGAAATGGGAGAGAATAACTATGGATTTTGTGATGGGACTTCCGAGGACACAGAAGAGTCATGATGCAGTTTGGGTCATTGTTGACAGACTGACCAAGTTTGCTCATTTTCTGCCAGTTCGGATGGACTACAGTTTAGAAAGATTGGCCAAGTTGTATATAGATGAGATTGTGAGACTGCATGGAGTGCCAGTATCCATCGTATCAGCCAGAGATCCTAGGTTCACTTCTAGATTCTGGGGTATTCTTCAGAGAGCGCTAGGAACTAGATTGAACTTCAGTACTGCATTCCACCCACAGACAGATGGCCAATCTGAGAGGGTAATTCAAATCTTGGAGGACATGCTACGGGCTTGCGTGATTGAGTTTGAGGGCAGTTGGGACACATACTTGCCTTTGATTGAGTTTGCTTATAACAACAGCTACCAATCAAGCATTAGGATGCCTCCATATGAAGCTTTGTATGGCAAAAAATGTAGAACCCTGTTGTATTGGGATGACGAGGGTGAAAGGAAGATGATTGGGTCCGAAATTGTTCAGCAGACTGAGGAGAAAATTAGGGTGATCAGAGATCAACTTAAGACTGCATCAGACCATCAGAAATCCTATGTTGATATGAAGAGAAGGGATATTAAATATGCAGTGGGTGACAAAGTATTTCTCAAGGTTTCCCCTTGGAAGAGGATTATGAGATTTGGCAGGAAGGGGAAACTGAGTCCTCGTTTCATTGGGCCTTATGAGGTTCTAGAAAGAGTGGGCCCTTTGGCATATCGTTTGGCACTACCTCCAGAGTTAGAGAAGATACATAATGTCTTCCATGTATCCATGTTGAGGAGGTATAGATCAGACCCATCTCATGTACTACCAGTAGAAGAAATTAAAGTGAATCCAGACCTCACATATGAGGAAGAACCCATAAAGATTCTGGCTTATGAGGTGAAGTAGCTACGGAACAAGTAGATCCCGTTAGTGAAAGTGCTATGGAACCATCATTCGGGCTAGGAGGCTACTTGGGAACGAGAGGAGGACATGAGGGGACAGCACCCATAGTTGTTCAGAGATTGATACCAGGTAATATTTCGAGACGAAATTTATTTTAAGGGGGAGAGAATTGCAACACCCCTATTTGCATAGCCTGGAATATTTCACTATTCCAGTGACCGGTGTTAGTCCGGATAATTAAAGGGATTCGAACCATACTTAAGACAACTAGATAAGCCATAAATACAAATAATTAGTAATTGTCAATTAGTTAAGTATAAATAAGAAAAACATAACATAAGAAGTTAAATGAGCCGAGAGTCACAGCGATGGGTGACCTTCTCGGGAAGGATTACGAAGTCGATTTAAACTCAAATTTTGAATCATAAAATGTGACGCCACGGTCTTTAGGACTATTGTGAACACAGTGGAAAAGAGAAAATCATGAAAAAGAATTGTTAAGCCGGTCAAATAATTAGGTCAGAGAGCTGAAAGAAATATTGAATTATTTGCAAACTGAGTCAAACCGGCGAGGGGCAATTTGGTCAATTGATCCTAAGAGCTGACTCCTGACCTAACTGTTAAATAAAATCAGAGAAAAGAAAATTTTGGAATCGGAAATTAAATTAAAGAACTAATGGAAAAATAAATAAAAAAAAGGAAAAAAGAAAAGTGAAGGGTGACATCATGCATGACATCATGCATGATGCAATAAATAAATAATTAATAAATTTAATTAATTTATTTTATGGTCTTCTTAAAGGATAAATCCATAAAAGAAAAAGAAAAGAAAAAAAAAAAGACTTATCTTCTTCAAAGTTGTTGTCCACCTCTCCTCTCTCATCTCTCTCATTTTTCTTAACTTCTTCCACTAAAGCTCACTAAAAAGCTTCTTAAACCCAAGATTTGAGCCATAGAATTTATAGATTTCTTAGTTAAAACTTGTATTTGAGTGTTGAGAAGAAGATTGAAGAAGAAAGAAAGAAGAAAGAAAGAAGAAAGGAAGAGGTTTGAAGAGGAAAAATTTTTTACACTAAGCTTAGTAAACTAAACTTGATTTGTTAGTTGAATTAATTGTGTTTATAGTTGAATAAACCTAGAATTATGCTTAAAATGAAATAAAAATAATTGTTGGAGGACCAAAGAAAAATTTAGCCAGCCTTTGAAGGGAGTGATTTGCTTGTGTTTTGATTGAATTAATTATGTTAGGAAGCTTAATTGAAGGTGGAAGTGATGTTGGTATGCTTAGAATTGATTAAATGTAATAAATATGTGAATTAGGATTTTGGCATCTAGGGTTTTAGAGACAAAAATGTGATAATGTATTAAATGGTGTGTTTGACCTTGTTTAAGGTGAGAAATGGTCATTTGTAACCAATTGGTATATGTTGAAGTGTTGGAACCAAATGCAAATTCGGATTGCTTAGCAGTAGGACCAAGGTCTCTTTTAGGGATCAAAACTGAAAATTTATAAATCCAATTGGTGTGAGGCTAATTGGGAATGAAAATAGACACAAAATGGAACATTTTATATTTAGGAAGCATGCCCAAAAAGTGACCAAAACCTAGTGAACAAATTGATCAAAGCTGGACTTAGGCAATCTGACCAGTACAAAAATGACCAAATGAACAGTATTTGTTCATTTGGCCATAACTTGGGTTAGGCAAGTCTAAATGACCTGAAATTTTACCAGTGGAAAGTTGAGATATAGATCTAAAACTTTCATGAAGAACACAAACCCAAATTATTTCCTTAACCAAGTCATTTGGCCACCAAAATTTGGTGACCTAAAACTGCCAGAACCAGAATTTGCCCAAAAAATCTGGGTAAGTCTAATCCGGCAGCCATGATTCAAATGGCTATAACTTGAGCTAAAAAAACTCCAAATGGAGTGATTCAGAAAGGAGAATAAAGTTAAGAAATTAAGGGACAATTTCTATGAAGAAAACTTAGCCAAATTCTAACAGAAAAATGACCAATGGAGCAGTGCAACATAAGAACTGAAAATTTGCAATTTTGCCTAAAAGACCTAAGTTTTGAGAAAACAACCAAAGCCAACAAAATTGGTGACCAAAATGTGGTATGTGAGTATAGTTGGAGTTCCCATATCTTTTACGTATAAGAAAGTCAATTTTTGAGTTGAATAGTACCATGAATGGTAACCTCAACATGAAATTTGCAAGAACGTAAGTTTAAACATATTGGAATTAGTTATTGGAATTGTTATGAAGTAAAGATACTCAGATACTATAAATTTTGTGTTTCAGCTGAAAAAGACTCAGAAAGTTTGAGAGACTGAGTCAAGGCCTAGAGACGACTCTGTTAGTAGTATGCCCTAGAGCATATCATTTAGTATGTATCTTGTATATACTTTTATTAATAAAAGGCATTTCCACTTTTCCGTTTACATAATATATTTATGTGTAATAGAAAAGGTCCATTGATATTTTGTTAGAAATATTATTCTTAAGTTGTTAAGAATATGAGTGACAATATTTCTAGCACAAAGTATTATAAATAGGTTCACAATCGAGGATACTTCACAATAAGGACATGACTTATCCAGAAAGATTGTATTCATGTTTGTTCCCAAGTTATTTATATGAGATATAAATAAGATGGAATGGTGAGTCTCATGCCATATGACAAACATGATAGGCACTTATAAATGATAAGTAGGCCGAACCAGTGACACTTATGACAAGCACATGGAGTTTACTCTTGTCAATGTTTTGTCATAAATCATATCAGTGCATATAATCTTTAGACCTGAGATAGCATAGTTATCTTGTATATAGGTAGTTTGAGTTTGATACTGCTTTCATACTTGTACTATGTATGGGTATATGGGCATGTGTTGGCTCCTGCTAGTTATATATGGAGGTAGGTGTTGATCAAGATGGAATCTGTTCCTCTAAGTAAATAGAGATAAAATCCTATGTTCATTTAATTGTTCTTGATGTTTCAAGTTCCTGGCCAAGACAGATAGATTTATTCGAAAGAGTTTCGATGAGAAAAATCTTTTAATCAAGAACTGGAATTAAAAGAGAACATAATATTCATAGCAAATGGAGTTTGACATAAACCATGACTCGGCTTGAGTTGAGATTTTATGTGAGAGAGATTCTAGTGCATGGTAACATATGATTATAGGTTCATTTAAGGTAAATCTTATTACTAATTGGGCGGCCATGGCATGCTATGCTAGGTGTTAACCATGGTCTATGAGGTTCATAAAATGATTTAGAGAAATCATTTATGGTAAGAAAGAGTTCTGATGATATTAAGAGTTGATATCATGTCTCATTGCCAATTAGTGATGAGCCTAGTAAGTCACACACATACACAAGTTATCACCTAATGAAATATGATTTAATTAATTAATTAAAGAGTTTAAATTGATTAATTAAATAGGTTTGGTTTGCAATTAGATTGCAAAGTCCCTAGCATGACTTGAAACCAAATCTAGATTATTGGATGTATAATATAAGTTAAATTTATATTTAAAGTGTTTAAATATGAATTTAATTGATGAGAAATTAATTAATAGAGATTAATTAATTAATTTATATTTGATATAAATTAATTAGAAGAAGAAAATAATTATTTTGGGTTAAGAACTCAAAATTAAGACACAGGGGCATTTTGGTCATTTCACAGTGTGACACGTGGCACCATGAGATGGTGACACATGAGATTACACATAAGCTTGCCAAATGTTTTTTAATCATGTAAGATGATTAAAATCAAGATTAAATATAGGTTTGACACTTGGCACAATGTGATTGGGTCACTTAAACCTAGAGCTAATCAAAGGGTGACATGTGGCAAGGGTTTAATGTGTTAACCTAGCTATTTAAGTGTTGTTATGAGAAAATAAAACACAACCAGCAGCCACACTCCTTTGTCACGCCACTTTGAGGGTTTTTATCTCTTCTTCTTCATCTCTCATTAATTCAAAGAGATTAGCCATCAATCTCTTGAATTAAGAACACTAGAAATTATTTCTAGTGTCCTGTTTACATCTCTAATCTCTTAAAAGGCAGAACTTGAATTTCTAATTAATAGAAAAAGCTTTAGAGGCTGTTCAAGGGCTGCCATAGGTGTTCTTGGTGTGGACAAGCTAGAGGGACAACATTTGGTGTCTTGAAGACGAATCTCAAAGGCGCAGACACGCTGCAGTGCATCAAGAGGTTAGTGTAATCGTTCTTGATTTAATCTAGGGTTCTAAAATTAATCTGGTTAATTTTAAAATCTTAAATGGCAAATACAGATCCAAAAACATATTAAAAGAGTTTTAATATATTGTTTATCATTGAAATCAAATAGATAAAAATAAATCTTGCATGGTGCATGTGACCCTAGGCGAAATTTTTTTGAATTCAATGGTATAATCTTGTGTTTTTCACGCTTCCGTTCCTTCAATTGGTATCAGAGCCACTATATTTGCCATTTAGATTGTTGATTATATGATTTAATTGTATGATTTAAGATCCATTTTATGTCTAATTAAATTGTTTGAATGTGATTCAAATATGAATTTTAAAAGTTGTTTGAATGTGATTCAAATCTGAATTTTTAAAGTTGTTTGAATCATATTTAAATCTGATTTTTTAAAATTGATTCAATAAAATTCAGATCTGATTTTTTAAAAAATATTTGAATGTGATTCAAATCTGATTTTTTAAAAAATATTTGAATGTGATTCAAATCTGAATTTTTGAAGTTGTTTGAATGTGATTCAAATCTGAATTTTTAAATTTGTTTGAATGAGATTCAAATCTGAATTTTTAAATTTATTTGAATCATATTCAAATCTGGATTTTTAAGTTGAATATGAGATATTCAATTTAATTTAAGTATGTATGTTTTATTTAATTGTTAAATAGTGATATGCATGATGGATGATCATAGACTATAAAAGACCAATGTGGATTTATTTCTTTTATGTTTCTTTGGGATTGTAAATTAATTAATTTATTTTAATTTATTTTGGGCATGTATTATTAAGTTTGTAATAATTTTTGGGTTGTAATTTTATTTATTTAAGTTCTTGTAAATTCGCCTTGGTATGCCAAGGATTACTATGTAATATTGGATTGCAAGAAGTTCAAGGAGGTCAAGAGCATTGGTGGGACCAATGGGAGGAATTCAAGATCAAGTGTTGATTATGTACTCCTTCAGCAACTCTTGTAAAATGAATGAATGAAATGCACCTAGGAATGCCCTGATTCAATTCTTGGTGGCTCAGAATTGAATCCCTTAGAAAGTCCATGATCATACCATATTTACTGCTTATCCATGAATGCATGAGATGTATGGGAATGTATGCAATTATATGATATATGCATGCTAAATGGATAATGTGCAAAGTGAGACCTTAATAGTAAATAGAATGACCATAAATTCTTCCAAACAAATGATTAAGTTGGAAATGCTATAATTAAAGTAATTATAACATAAGCCCTCCATTGGGGCAATTATTTTAAGAAATTTTAAATAGTTGCATGAGATGCAATTAATTTAAGAGATTTTCTTAAGAATAATTGTTAAGCATGAGATGTTGTAAATATGTAAATGGTTTGGTGGCCAATATTGGATGTACCTGAGGACAGTAAAATTATTTGCATAATTACTGACTCAATGGGATCAACTTAACTAATGCAAGATAAGTCAATAATGGATGTACCTGAGATTTTGAGCATTAGGGGCTAGGTAAAGGATTGAACCTCACATGAGATGTGATGGGCAAAGAGTTGCTCACTTATAGTTTATTGTAATTCCAATAATGGATGTACCTGAGGATGATCAATAGAATTATAAGAATTCAATCACCCACTAGAAATCCATCCAACTAGAATTTCCGTTTTCTACTTTGGAAGTGTAGGATTCGCTAAGTTAGTGGGAGGACCAATTTGATTAAAAGACCATAATTATTTTGGTTAATTACATAATACATTTACAAATTAATCTGGTTATTTTCTACAGTTAATTTTTTGATAAAAATGATCACAAAATAACCACCACCATCCAATATCCTTGCAAGCATACTTGATCACAATAGGTTGACAGGACCTAATCTGTCTGATTGGCTAAGAAATTTGAAACTTGTCCTGAACCTTGAACATATAGGATATGTTCTAGATTCAAATGTTCCTGGTCCCTTACCTCCAGAGGCCACACAAGAGGAACATGAAACTTTGGACAAGTGGAAGGAGCATGATATGAGAGCTAAGTGTTACATGCTTGCTTCCATGAGTAATGAGTTACAGAAGCAACATGAGAACATGAAGAGTGCGAGTGAGATCCTCCTTCACCTACAAGAGTTGTATGGTGAGCACAGCAGGAATGCTAGGTATGAGATATCTAGACAGCTATTCCGTATGAGGATGTCTGAGGGACAGAATGTTGGGGATCATGTCCACAAGATGATTCGGCTGATTGAGCAGTTGGAACATCTTGACTTCAACATGGATTTCCAACTACAAACGGATTTGATCCTTCAGTCCCTTCCTGAGTCTTTGGGGAATTTTGTGACAAATTTCCATATGACTAAACAGGAATGCACCTTAGCTGGTTTACTCAACATGCTGGTTATTGCCCAAAAGAATATGCCAGGCAATAAAGGAAAAGAGGTAGCTTTGGTTGCATCTTCTTCTGCTGGAAAGTCCAACAAGAAGAAGGGCAATAAGAAAAAGAAACCTCAGATTCCTGGTCCTTCTAAGAAAATAGCTAAACAGAAAAGGAAGACTAAAGCTGATGAAGGCAAAGGAAAGTGTTTCCACTACCAACAGGAAAGTGTTTCCATTGCCAATAAGAAAGTGTTTCCATTACCAGTAAGAAAGTGTTTCCACTGTCTAGAATATAGCAATCTAAATGAATGCAATGCCATGGTGAAAACCAAGTTCAAAATATATTTGGCACTTAAGGTTATGTCATGTTGCAGAAGATAGGATTGCAAAATTGGAGAAAATGGGGATTCTATCCTCATTGGGCTCTGAGCCTACTCCAACTTGTGAATCTTGCCTTCAGGGCAAAATGACTAGATCACCCTTTGTTGGACAGGGGCTAAGAGCTGAAAATATTTTGGAGCTAATACATAGTGATGTATGTGGTCCATTTAAAGAAATGGCTAGAGGAGGTTTTCATTATTTTATTACCTTTACTGATGATAAATCAAGGTTTGGGTATTTGTATTTGATGAAATACAAACATGAATCTTTTGAAAAGTTCAAAGAATTTAAATCTGAAGTAGAAAATCAAACAGGAAAGAATATTAAAGCTCTTGATCGGATCGTGGAGGTGAATATTTGAGTCTTGAATTTGATGAATACTTGAGAGAGCATGGCATTGTTTCTCACCGACTCCTCCAGAACGCCATACGGTGAATGGTGTATCTGAAAGGAGAAATCGTACCCTATTGGATATGGTACGTAGTATGATGAGCTATACTGATATGCCAATCTCCTTTTGGGGATTTGCATTAGAATCAGCTTTGTATATTCTGAATAGGATTCCATCAAAATCAGTTTCTTCCACACCTTATGAGATATGGCATGGAAGAAAACCAAGTCTTAAGCATGTTAAGATTTGGGGTTGTCCAGCTTATATAAAAAAGCTGAACACTGATAAATTGGAGACCAGATCAGAAAAGGGTCGATTTGTTGGATATCCAAAAGATAGTTTTGGATATTATTTTTATTTGCCTACTTTACAAAAGGTTGTGATAAGTAGAGATGCCACATTTCTTGAACAACAGTTTGTTCAAGAAGGAGGCAAAGGAAGGCAAATAGAGTTAGAATTGGAGAATTCTAACCAACCAACCGATCAGATGGATATAAATCCATCTAGTCAACCTATACCCATTGATGAAACATCTACAGCTATTCCTCGTAGAACAACCAGGGTATCTCACCCACCAGTGAGATATGGTTTTCTTCATGAAGAAGAACAAGAGTTGTTTACTCATGAAGAAGTAGATCATGGAGATGATCCACTTACCTATGAAGAAGCTATATTAGATATAGACTCTTCAAAATGGATTGATGCTATGAAATCCGAGATTGATTCCATGTATAAGAATCAAGTTTGGGATCTTGTTGACCCACCTGAAGGTATTGTACCTATAAGGAACAAATGGGTTTTCAAGAAGAAAATTGGTTCTGATGGAAAGGTAGAGACCTATAGGGCAAGGCTAGTAGCGAAAGGGTTTCACCAAAGGCAAGGAATAGACTATGAGGAGACTTTCTCGCCTGTTGCCATGCTTAAATCAATTAGGATTTTATTAGCAATAGCTGCATACTATGATTATGAGATTTGGCAGATGGATGTCAAAACAGCTTTTCTCAATGGATACATTGAAGAAAACATTTTCATGGAACAACCTAGGGGATTTGAATCCCAAGATGGTTCCAAGGTATGCAAGCTAAAGCAATCCATTTATGGGTTGAAACAATCTTCGAGGAGTTGGAACATCCATTTTGATGAAGCCATTAAATCCTTTGGTTTTATCAAAAATGAGGATGAGCCATGTGTATATAAGAAGGTTAGTGACAGTGCTATCACTTTCCTTGTCTTATATGTGAATGACATACTATTGATGGGTAATGACACAGGTATGTTGACAACTATAAAGGTATGGTTGTCAAATACATTCTCCATGAAAGACTTAGGGGAGGCAACCTATATTCTTGGGATTCGCATCTATAGAGATAAAGCGAAAAGAATAATTGGTTTATCCCAAAGTCTATAATTGGAAAAGGTGTTAAAGAGGTTTAACATGCTTGATTCCAAGAGAGGATTGTTACCATTGAGACATGGTATTCATCTTTCTAAAGAGATGTCTCCAAAGACACCTGAAGAAAGAGATAAGATGGCCAGGATTCCATATGCTTCGGCTATTGGAAGTTTAATGTATGCAATGTTATGTACTAGGCCAGATATCGCATATGCTATTAGTTTGACTAGCAGGTATCAATCCAATCCAGGTTTAGAACACTGGATAGCAGTCAAGAATATCCTTAAGTACTTGAGAAGAACTAAGGATTTATTCTTGATTTATGGAGGTGGAGACTTGCAATTAGATGGTTATACTGATTCTGACTTCCAATCAGATATCGATGATAGAAAGTCTACCTCTAGATATGTGTTCATTTGTAATGGAGGTGCAGTCATTTGGAAGAGTTCCAAATAGAGCACGACTGCAGATTCCACTACAGAGGCTGAGTATATTCTTTGCATCGAGATCTTTGCAAAGGAAGTCGCTTGGATAAAGAAGTTCGTGTGAGAACTTACAGTAGTTCCTTCCATTGAGTCGGCGGTTCCACTACCTTCGTGACAACAATGGAGCAGCGATCATCTGAGCTAAGGAACTAAGGTCTCACCCAAAATCCAAACACATAGAAAGGCACTACCACATTATCAGACATATAGTTGGGCGAGGAGATGTAGCCATGCAGAAAATAGCATCAGCTGAAAATCCAGCTGATCCATTCACTAAGCCTATGTCACAGACTCAGTTAGACCGACATCTTGAGAAGATAGGTCTAAGATATTGTAATGAATGGCTCTAGTGCTAGTGGGAGATTGTTAGTAGTATGCCCTAGAGCATATCATTTAGTATGTATCTTGTATATATTTTTATTAATAAAAGGCATTTCCACTTTTCCATTTATATAATATATTTATGTGTAATAGAAAAGGTTCATTGATATTTTGTTAGAAATATTATTCTTAAGTTGTTAAGAATATGAGTAACAATATTTCTAGCACAAAGTATCATAAATAGGTTCACAATCGAGGATACTTCATAATAAGGACATGACTTATCCAGAAAGATTGTATTCATGTTTGTTCCCAAGTTATTTATATGAGATATAAATAAGATGGAATGGTGAGTCTCATGCCATATGACAAACATGATAGGCACTTATAAATGATAAGTAGGTCAACTAGTGACACTTATGACAAGCACATGGAGTTTACTCTTGTCAATGTTTTGTCATAAATCATATCAAGGCATATAATCTTTAGACCGAGATAGCACGATTATCTTGTATATAGGTAGTTTGAGTTTGATATCGCTTTCATACTTGTACTATGTATGGGTATATGGGCATGTGTTGGCTCTTGCTAGTTATATATGGAGGTAGGTGTTGATCAAGATGGAATCTGTTCCTCTAAGTAAATAGAGATAAAATCCTATGTTCATTTAATTGTTCTTGATGTTTCAAGTTCTGCCAGACAGATAGATTTATTCGTAAAAGAGTTTCGATGAGAAAAATCTTTTAATCAAGAACTGGAATTAAAAGAGAACATAATATTCATAGCAAATGGAGTTTGACATAAACCATGACTCAAATTTGAGTTGGGATTTTGTAATGTAGAGATTCTAGTGCATGGTAACATATGATTATAGGTTCATTTAAGGTAAATCTTATTACTAATTGGGTGGCCATGGCATGCTATGCTAGGTGTTAACCATGGTCTATGAGGTTCATAAAATGATTTAGAGAAATCATTTATGGTAAGAAAGAGTTCTGATGATATTAAGAGTTGATATCATGTCTCATTACCAATTAGTGATGAGCCTAGTAAGTCACACACATACACAAGTTATCACCTAATGAAACATGATTTAATTAATTAATTAAAGAGTTTAAATTGATTAATTAAATAGGTTTGGTTTGCAATTAGATTGCAAAGTCCCTAGCATGACTTGAAACCAAATCTAGATTATTGGATGTATAATATAAGTTAAATTTATATTTAAAGTGTTTAAATATGAATTTAATTGATGAGAAATTAATTAATAGAGATTAATTAATTAATTTATATTTGATATAAATTAATTAGAAGAAGAAAATAATTATTTTGGGTTAAGAACTCAAAATTAAGACACAGGGGCATTTTGGTCATTTCACAGTGTGACACGTGGCACCATGAGATGGTGACACATGGGATTACACATAAGCTTGCCAAATGTTTTTTAATCATGTAAGATGATTAAAATCAAGATTAAATATAGGTTTGACACTTGGCACAATGTGATTGGGTCACTTAAACCTAGAGCTAATAAAAGGGTGACATGTGGCAAGGGTTTAATGTGTTAACCTAGCTATTTAAGTGTTGTTATGAGAAAATAAAACACAACCAGCAGCCACACTCCTTTGTCACGCCACTTTGAGGGTTTTTATCTCTTCTTCTTCATCTCTCATCAATTCAAAGAGATTAGCCATCAATCTCTTGAATTAAGAACACTAGAAATTGTTTCTAGTGTCCTGTTTACATCTCTAATCTCTTAAAAGGCAGAACTTGAATTTCTAATTAATAGAAAAAGCTTTAGAGGCTGTTCAAGGGCTGCCATAGGTGTTCTTGGTGTGGACAAGCTAGAGGGACAACATTTGGTGTCCTGAAGACGAATCTCAAAGGCGCAGACACGCTGCATTGCATCAAGAGGTTAGTGTAATCGTTCTTGATTTAATCTAGGGTTCTAAAATTAATCTGATTAATTTTAAAATCTTAAATGGCAAATACAGATCCAAAAACATATTAAAAGAGTTTTAATATGTTGTTTATCATTGAAATCAAATAGATAAAAATAAATCTTGCATGGTGCATGTGACCCTAGGCGAAATTTTTTTGAATTCAATGGTATAATCTTGTGTTTTTCACGCTTTCATTCCTTCAGACTCACGTCAGGTTTGTGCACAATAAACTCTATTTAACCATTTTATCGTTGAAAAATTGATTTAGTACGCATTATGAGTTTAAGAACTTTTGTGTTGCCACTTTGTGATGAAATTGTAACTTTAGAAATTGATTTGATTTTTGTATGCAATATTTGAATAAAATGTTTGAAATGGATTTCTGATTCACACTTAGCATGACAGTGTCTTATTATTCCTCTTCCATTTATGGGGTCGAGATCGATTATTTTCCTCCCTCTCTGGTTTACCAATTGAGGTTGTAGATTGGATGAGTACCTCATTAGATAGCTAGCCACCTCCCTCATTGATTTCGATTAGTGGGGTTATAGATTGCTTTATCGTGGTGTACAACATGGCATTGATCGAAAATTTTGTGTCGTGGCTTAAGTTGTGTATGAATTGGCAATACTGCGTTTATTAAATTATTCGACCAAAATTGTGCTATAATGAGTTTTGATAAATTGTGAAATGTGATTATAAAATATTCAAATTGTGAATTTTTCAAGGAATGTTTTATGTACTGCATTTTAATTTTTATTATGCACCACTGAGTATTTTTATACTCAGTGATAGCTTATTTTGTTATCGCAGATAAAGGCAAGGAAAATGCAGCAGAGTGAGCTGCTGGATTGGCAAGAACTTCTTTGATCACCTTTGTACGGGTATTTATTTATACCCTTGTAATTATTTGATGTAAACATTGTAATGTTTTATGTATCAATGTAAAGTTGAGCAGTTGTACAGTAACTTAAAATAATGGTATTTTAGATTTTCTTTTTGTAAATTAAGACCTGTATGTGTAAATTAAATTTTAAATGCAATGTGAATGAAATGACGAAATATTTTGAGATGAGAAACTTTGATTGAATTATGGAATTGATTTGAGTTATGTTGAATTGAGATTATTTAGAGGTTGGGAGTTGTGGAAAAATTTATTGGAAGTGTTTTTCTCAGGTATTTGAAGAACTGTTTTCTCAAAATACAGACGATACTCTACCGAAATTTTTATAAAATTTGCGGAAAAATAAAAAAGGCAAAAGTTTTAACTAGTTTTGAAACTTCAATTAAATGATTTTAATTCCTACCAAAACACTCACCACTTCCAAAATGTAAGAAATGGTTTTAAAATCCCTTGTAGTGTACTTAATGAATTATCAGTACGTAAAGTTTGGTAGTTCATTAGATATTTTACGGATCATGTTATGCCTTACAGAGGGTAAGGTGTGACAATTTGAAGGTAGTTGGGATACACTTGCCTTTGATTGAGTTTGCCTATAATAATAGCTATAAATCAAGCATAGGGATGCCTCCATATGAAGCTCTGTATGGCAGGAAGTGTAGAACTCCTCTGTGTTGGGATGAAGTGGGTGAAAGGAAACTGATTGGCCTAGAAATTGTTCAGCAGACAGAAGAAAAGATTAAACTTATCAGAAGTAGACTCAAGGCTGCATCAGATCGTCAGAAGTCCTATATTGCTTTGAAGAGGCGAGATATTAAATATACAGGGGGTGACAAGGTATTCCTCAAGGTTTCCCCTTGGAAGAGAATTATGAGATTTAACAGAAAGGGGAAGCTAAGTCCTCGTTTCATTGGGCTGTATGAGGTACTGGAAAGAGTGGATCCTCTGGCATACCGATTGGCACTACCTCTAGAGTTGGAAAAGATACATAATGTCTTCCACATATCTATGTTAAGGAGGTATCAATCAGACCCCTCACATGTTCTACCAGTAGAAGAGATTGAAGTGAATCCAGACCTCACTTACGAGGAAGAGCCCATAGAAATTCTGGCATATGAGATGAAGCAGCTGAGGAACAAGCAAATACCACTGGTTAAGGTGCTGTGGAACCACCATTCAAACCAGGAGGCTACTTGGGAGCGTGAGGAGGACATGAGGAGGCAGCACCCACAATTGTTAAGAAATTAGTATCAGGTAAAATTTTGAGACAAAATTTATTTCAAGGGAGAGAGAATTGTAACACCCCTATGTTCAGTAGTTCGGTACATTCCACTGTTCCGGTGACCAGTGTCTGCTCGGACAGTTGGGATGTGTAAAACAATATCTAAGTCACCTAGAAAAGCCATGAAAAAAAAAATTAATAACAATTATATGAAGGTAAAATGGAAATGAAGAAAACAAAGCATAATGGGTTAAATGAGCTGAGGTCACAGTGATGGGTGACCGCACTGGGAAGTGACTGCGAGCTCAATCGCTACCCTGATTTCGTGTGGGACCCTATGGCACCCTAGGCCTAAGGATAATTTTCAAGCTAATGGTAATGTGAAAACCACAGAAAAGAATAGAGAACCAGCTAAAATAATTGAACTAAAGTTTCGAAAGCAATTTAGTGCTATTGGAAAAACGGATCAGACCGATAAGGGGCAAAATGGTCAATTCACCCTTAGAGGTGACTTTTGACCTAATGATCCATTAAAATGTATGAAATTAAAATTATGAAAAATAATTAAAAACATAAGAGGTAAATGAAAGGAAAAGATAGGAAATTTAAATGAGGAAATTTATGACATCATGCTTAGGCAAACATGATACAATAATAAATTATAATTTTAACTTTTGAAATTAGGAGATAATAACAACATAAAAGGCAAGTGAAAAAAAAAAGTTAAAATTACCCATCTTCTTCAAATGTGCCAAATTCACTCTCTCTCATCTCTTTTTTTTTTTTTTTTTCCTCTTCCTCCATGAAAGCCCATCTCAAGCTTTGGTAACCCTAAATTTAGCCACAAATCCCATATCTCCCTTAAGTAAACCTTGCTTTTGGACCTTGGTAGAGTGATTGGGAGCAAAAAGGAAGAGGGAAATTGGAAATTCAAAAAAAAAAAAAAAGGTTTGTGAAAATCCTTCTATTCCTCTCTTTCAATTCATATTTGGACATTTAATTTGAGTGAGATTTGTTAAAATTGAAACAAAAATGGTATGTTAGGGAACTTGGGTAATTTCAGATAGCCATGGATTCGTGAGGAAATAATATGTTTTTGATCCAATTAATTGTGTATTCACGCTTAGACGAGTAAGAATAGGTGATTACTACATCTTAATTTCATGAATTTTGGCAATTGGACAATTAGGGTTCTTGGCCATTAGGATTTTGGGGAAATTTGGGGATTTTGGTAAATTGATGACCAATTGACAATGTTGATGTTTAAATTGGTCAATTGGTGTGCTTATGAGTGTAATTGAATGCATGGAATTAAATTAAAGTATGTAGGTTTAATGCCCAAATCTGGACAGCTTGACCCTTACCCACTCAAATAGCTAGAACTAGAATTTTGTTGCTCCAATTGGTGTGAGGCGAATTGGAGGTGAAAATTAAGACCAAAGCAACAATTTTCATATAGCAACCTTGTCCTAAAACTGACCAGAAGTTGGTGTAAAATTAGGTTGAATCCGGATTAGGTACCCTGCCACTAGACAAAACTGACCATATGAATAGTACTTGTTCAAATAGTCATAACTTAGTGTAAAAAGGTCCACATGACCTGATTTTTATGCCAATGAAAATCCTAAACATAGTAGAACAATTTTCATGAAGAACAGAAACCCAAATTCGGACTATAACCTAGCCAAATTGCCAAACAAAGTTGACTCACCAAATCTGCCAGAACCTAAATTGCCCAGAATTTCTGGGATTTGACCAGTCTAGCCAGCCTAAGTAAAAGTGGCATAACTTGAGCTACAAAACTCCAAATGGAGTGATTAAAAAAGGGAATTAAAACTAAGACATTAAGGAACAACTTTGGTGAAGAAACGTTGGCCAAATTTCCACTGTAGATAGATCTAATGGAACAATAAACTTTGGAAATAAAAATTGAAAAATTGGAATTGCTCTTAGGAAGTTTTGAATTTCAATTGGCAATCAATGCCAACATAATTGTAACCCAAAATGTGGTATGTGAGTGTAATCAGAACTAGTATACCTATTAAGTATGAAAAAGTTAACATTTTACCTAATTAGTCAAATGAATTGTTACCACACCTTACCCCTCTGTAAAGCATAACATGATCTCGTAGAATACCTAATGAACTACCGAACTTCACCTACCGATAACTCATTAAGTACCCTATAAGGGATTTTAAAACCATTTTCTTATATTTTTAGAAGTGGTGAGCATTTTCTTACATTTAATAGAAGTTTAGAAACTAGTTCAAATTTTTGTCCATTTTATTTTCACGCAAATTTTTTAGAAAAATTTCAGCAAAGTGCCGTCCGTATTTAAAGAAAACAGTTCTTCAAAAACCTGTAAAAACACTTTCAATATCTCATTTCATCAAAGTCATTACAACCTCAACACAATTCAATATCATTTCTCAATTCAATTGTCGTAAAAAATAATACTCAATAATTCCATTCATTTTTCATTAAAGTAAAATCACATTACATTCATTATCCAAAATATACATGAGAAAATCCAAATTAATATTATTACAAACTCTATACAACTACTCATGACCAGTTATTACATGTACATACAGTTACATACACAAATATAAACATTGCATTTAGGCTATAAAATTATACCCGACAAAACTTCAGGAAAGGTGCCTCCAAGATCCTCAGCAGCTCACTTTGTTGCTCCACTAGTCTTTATATCTGTGACAGCAATAACAGCCATCGGTGAGTACTATGACTCAGTGATGCATAACATACTAAAATAACATTTATGCAAAATTCAAATCACATTTATTCAAATATTGAGCTGAACATGAAAAATATATACAAAACATGATTTATAAATTTTTAGTTCAAACACTTTCATTTAGGAAGTCTCAAAATGAATTTCATAAAAACACACAGTTATATCATGCCATTCGAAACAATATTCTTCTCAATAGCCGAAGGCTTATGAGAAATCACAAGGCTAACTAGCTCAAATATATGGGTACCCATTCAAATTTCTTCTTCTACTGGCACACACCTCAACACTTCAGCCAGAGAAGGAATCAAAATTCATAACTAATTCTTCCACTAGTCCTACTAGTGAGACATTCAAATATATGGTCATGACACTGTGGTTTCAAAACTGTCTTAGCAATTTACTAAACATTTATTGCCATTTCAAACAAATACAAGTAAACTTTTCAACAATTTAAGTGAAAAGCATAATAAACATTTCAAAACAATTAAGTTATAATTTATTCAAAACAATTTGCAAAAGAAAATTTACAAAAATTTCTATGTTGTGCACAAACCTTATGCGAGTCGCCTCTTGGCCTTGAATCGATGCCTCGAGTTCTTTCCTGGTATTCTTTTCAACTTAAACACACAATTTCACAGTGTTTCAGTATCATAATTTATAATTAATCCAAAAATAATTTCAAATCTATTTATGACACTATTCAAGTCAAATTGTTGACTTTCTAATGCTTAACAGGTATGAGACTTTTAATTTCACCCACATACCACATTTTGATTACCTAACTTGTTGGTTTTAGTTGTTTTCCTCAAATCTTAAGTCTCCTAGTTGAAATTCCAAAATTTCAGATTTGGTATCCTGTTTTACACTGTTCCATTAGTCAAGTTACTGTAGTACTTTGGCCAAGTTTTCTTCATAGAAGTTATTCCTTATTGTCTTAACTTTATTTCCCTTTTTGAATCACTCCATTTGGAGTTTTGTAGCCCTAGCTATGGTCATTTGAACATGGCTAGGCAGACTTGGTGTTACCCAGAATTCTGGGCAAATTCTTGGTTATTGGCAGTTTTTGTGGGTTGACTGTATGTGGTTTTTCAAACAGGTTATGGTCAAAATTTGGGTTTGTTTTCTTCATGAAAGTTGTAGGGCTATGTCTCAGCTTTCTATCGGTATAAAATTCAGATTATTTGGACCTTCCTAGACCAAGTTATAGTAATTTATGTAACTACTATTCATTTAGTAATTTTTGTACAGGGCAGTGTGCCCAATTTTAGATTTGGCCTAATTGTTCACTAAGTTATGGTCACTTTCTGGGCATGATTCCCGAATGAAAAATGTGCCATTTTGTGTCTAGTTTCATTCCCAATTGGCCTCACACCAATTGGGGTGGTAAATTTTTAGTTTGGGTCCCTGAAAGGGACCTAGGTCAAGTTGTCTGCAGATTGACCCTAACCAATCCGAATTGGAACTTGGTTTTAACAATTCATACACACCACAAATGGTTACAATTGACCATTTCTCAACTCAAATAAGGTCAACTACATCATTTGGCTAATTCTCAAATTTTTCTTCAATTTTTCACTTGCTCAAAACCCTAGCTACACATAAAGTTCAATCTAATGCATTTCAAAGTGTACATTCATGATCTACACACCTAATTCACCTTAAATAACCATTCAAAACCATGAAACTTGTGACACCTCTTACCCGTGTACAGTATACCCGAGTAAGTATGCCACACGGTGTACCGGCACACTCTAATATTCCTCAATTAATTTATACAATGCTTTTGCATATAATTTACGAAATACAATTTATTTAAACCCTTTATCAAAAGTATCATTCATTTAAGGTTTCAAAAATTTTTAAAGAAAATCCGGTGGAGTACCGGCTAAAAATGGAGAAAACCATTCTTCGAAACCTGTTAAAAACACTTCCAATATTTTTATTTCATCATCTCAAACTCCAATATCCAAAATCTCAACAATATTTCTCAAACATCCATTATCAACACCAAACTCAATATCAAGATTTCCACATTTCAATTTCCATTTTCATTCATCATTCACATGTGATGTTCGCATATAAATCACAAGTAAACATTTACTATTCCATTAACAAATACAATTTCCATAATTTACATATACATCAATATACATTACACAAGTTTAATTACATATGAAGAAAAATCTGCTACAAAATATCAAAATGACAAAATGACACCTAGTGCCCTACCAATGCACTGCAGGTAGTGAGGTGACACGGACACTAAGCAGAACTATCAAATGGACTCACCCAGTCTGTGGTCTACTGGGCTCACGATCGGGATCTCTAGTACCTACGCGTGGCAAAAGCAACGCGCTAAGCAATAATGCTTAGTGGTGCAATAATATAATAGAAGAAAATAGCAAGAAAATAAATGTATAGTGAATGTGTATGATTCATTTGTTTAGTATGGTTATATATACATTAATTCAGTAACTTGGTTCATTTCATTCATTTGGTTGCCCAAGTAACATACACTAGACGACTGGACTGGATAATGGGTAAACTGGCACTGGGTACCTAGTACCTCGGGCCGTCACACCATCGGTCACATATGTATCTCCCCAGGCAAATGTAACAACAAGTCAGAATAATATCGTGCACAAGGCCAAGTCTCAATACAAAGTCGAATGGCTAAAAGCCATGAAATCACAGAATGGCATTTTTGCCATGTGCAAGATCTTGCTAATCGAACCCTCTTGGCATGCAAAACTATCCAAACCAATCTTGTTAGGTATACTAGGGCATTTGAAACTCTTAAATTTGTCAATTTGTGAATTTCAACTTTTTTGGTGTCACTATTCATCATTGGTCAACAAAAATGTTGACTTTTGAAATAAAAATGTGTACATTGCCTTTGGCACTCCCAACATACCACATTTGGTGTTTAAAACTTGTTGGCATTAAGTGTTAATACCATTTTAAAATGTAACCCACACAAGCAGAAAATTTCAGTTTTGGTGAGTCAACTTCACTGTTCCATTGGACACTGTTACTGTTGGAATTTGAAGAAATGGAAAACATGAAAGTTGTTCCTTATTTTGTCTAGTTGAATTTCCTTTTTTGAATCACTCCATTTGGAGTTTTGTAGCTCCAGATATGGCTCAAAAACCCAAGCTGTCCGGATATGCAGTCTGAAGAAATTTACCATATCTACAGTGCATGAACAGTGACTTGAGTCACTTGGTTGAATGGGTTCTGGCCATAATTTGGGGTAGGTTCCTTCATGAAAGTTGTTTGTCTATGTCTTAACTTGTTGCTGTAAAAATTTCAGACCAATTGACCAAATCTACAGTGACTTATGGCCAAATGAACAGTTACTGTTTATTTGGTCAAATTCTGCAGAGGCAGTTTCAGGGTTCCGGATTGTGGCTGAGTTTTGACCCTTTGGCTTTGGTCTTTTGGGCATGGTTTCTTCAGCAAAAATGTGCCATTATAAGCCTAGTTTCATGTCCAATTGGCCAAACATCAATTGGACAAGCACAGCCCAAGTTATGGCAGTGCAAAGGGACTGAAATTTCAGTCCCTATGCTGCTGTCCATAGGGCAGTTTATACTTTCACTTTACCATCCCATTTTTCAGTTCTAATTAGGGTCAACCTACCTAAAATGGTCACTAATTGACCATTAAAAAGTCCTCTAACCATTTCCAAAGCTAAGTCACCATTTCACCTTCCCAAACCCTAATGTTCAACTAAATTTACTCATAAACCTTGTCTAACATACTTAGTTCAATCTTCATGCATTTTAATACCTTAACCATGATTTCCAACCACTCTAAGTTTGTTAAACAATCGAACTCAATCTCCCATAGGGCTGCCAAAAATTGAAAATGCCCTTAACACATGTAATTTATTTCAATTTCTTAAAATCTCTTTGCTCAAAATGATGTTTTAACTAAAATTAAAAGAGGGAGAACAAAAGTGTAGCACTAACCTTAATTTAGCCAAGTCTCTTTCTTGCCAACTTCAAGATTCTTGCTTCCTTTTTACTTCCAAGCACTCTAGCAAGGGTAGATATTCAGTTTTTATGAAGCTAATTATGGGAAATATGGTGAGATTTTAAGGAAATTTAAGCTTAAAGTGAGTAACAATGGTGGAAGGCTTTGGGAAAGAAAGGGCTACGGCTGAAATGAAGAAGAAGCTGCTGGAATTTGTGGTTATTTATTCTTCATTTTGTCTTTTTATTTATTAGTCAATTGATGGCTTAATTTGTGATTGGTCAAAATTTTTAAATGATGTCATTTTTGCTTTATTTTGGATTTTCTTTTTCTTTTCTTTCACTACTCATTTCAAATTTAATTTCTAGCAATGTTTCTTCATATTTTATGTTATATTAATTATTTACTCAACTGGGCAAGTCGGCCAAAAATCACCTCTGAAGGCGAAATGACCAAAATGCCCTCCGTTTGGCTTAACGGGTCAAAATTGTCTGTACCGATAGAAAAATTTTTCTAGGTATTTTCTTGGCATTCTAATGCCATGGGAACCTCAATTACCCTTCTCTGGAGTCCCAAAAATTATTTTATAATTTTTCCCCCTGGTCTAGGGCTCCTCGTTGCGAGAACCGCAACTTCCCTCCGGTTACCCATCGCTTGGGCACCGGCTCGTTTTACTTGATTGTATTTTATTTCTAAAATTTTTACTAAGTGTTTCTTATTAATATTTGAGTTAATTATGGTTTCTGACTTTAGTTTAATTATTTTTCCGAACGTTCTAGCTGTCCGGACCGACACTGGTCACCGGAACAGTAGGATGTACGGAATGGTTACCGGGAGGGTGTTACAACTCTTCCCCTCTAATTTAAATTTCGTCCTCGAAATTTACCTGATGCAAACAGTTGAGGGAACTGTTGCCTCATCGTTTCTTCACTTTCCCAAGTTGCCTCCTCGGTGTTGTGGTGCCTCCAAAGCACTTTCACCAATGGAATTTGCTTGTTCCTCAATTCTTTTACTTCCCGAGCCAGGATCCATAGAGGTTCTTCTTCATATGTCAAATCCGGCTGTATTTCAATTTCTTCTCTGGAGATGACATGTGAAGGGTCTGAGCGGTATCTTCTGAGCATGGACACGTGGAACACATTGTGGATCTTGTCCACTCGTGGTAAAGCTAGCCTATAGGCCACTGGACCCACACGTTCAATGACTTCATATGGGCCAATGAACCTAGGGCTCAACTTACCTTTTCTTCCAAACCTCAACACTTTCTTCCATGGTGACACCTTGAGGAACACTTTGTCGCCAACCACATATTCTATTTCTTTTCTCTTCAGGTCGGCATAAGATTTCTCATGTCTGAGGCAACCTTCAAGTTGGCTTTGATTATTTTCACTTTTCCTCACTGTTTCACCGTGTC
Organism: Hevea brasiliensis; assembly: GCF_030052815.1. Lineage (NCBI taxonomy): Eukaryota > Viridiplantae > Streptophyta > Magnoliopsida > Malpighiales > Euphorbiaceae > Hevea > Hevea brasiliensis. The sequence continues at coordinate 41,540,645 of NC_079501.1, forward strand.
CGCCCTACCGCTTGTCTTCTCCCAATTCACCCAAAGACACCTGAGTTCTACATTTTCTCCCATACAGAGCTTCATACGGGGCCATTTGGATACTAGCTTGGTAGCTATTGTTGTATGCAAATTCGCGATGGAAGATATCTATCCCAACTTCCTCAAACTCAATGACACAACTCCTCAAAGATATCCTCAAGGACGACAAGTATTTCACGTTATTGTTATCATTTCAATTCAATATTTGTATCAATTTCATGGGTTTCAATTGTTTACCCGATTACTCTTTTCGATTGCCCATCCGTCTCGAGGATGGAAAGTCAGGCTGAAATGGAGTTGTGTACCCAAGGACTCATGTAACTTCTTCCGAATCTCGATGTAAACCTTGGGTCTCGGCCGATATGATGGAAAGTGGAATTCCATGCGCCTAACTATCTCACCGATATACACCGCTAACTTCTCCAAAGGAGTAGTCACCCTAATCGCGTAAAGTGTGCCGACTTTGTCAATCTATCAACTATCACCCATGCTGCATCATGTTTCTTCCGGGTGAGAGGTAGCCCACTTACAAAATCCATGGTGACCCGATCCCATTTCCATTCAGGTATGCGTATAGGCTGAGCAAACCTGATGGAACTTGATGTTCTGCCTTGACTTGCTGACATGTCAAGCATTTAGTCACATAGTCACCGATATCTCTCTTCATACTGTGCCACCAATATCAAGCTTCAGGTCATGATACATCTTTGTACTTCCTGGGTGCATAGCATATACACTGGTGTGTGCCTCTCTTAGAATACTAGCTTTCAATTCTCCATCATTTGGTACACACAGTCTTTCTTTGTAGTACAGACACCCATCTGCTTTCACCCCATAGTCGCTGCTTTTCCTCCGAGATCTTGCTCATAATAGCCATTAACTTTTCATCCGCTTTGCCCATCTAAAATCTGTCAGAGGTGTTTGGCCTCACTTGCAACTCACCAAAATAGCTCCATCTCAACCAAGGATAGACGGGCATTCAATGATCTCAAAGTCGTGATGGACTTTCTCGCCAAAGCATCTGCAACTACATTTGCCTTCCCGTGATGGTAGTCAATTACAGTCATAATCCTTCAGGAACTCAATCCATCGCCTCTGTCTAAGGTTGAGCTCCTTCTGGGTTGGCAAATATTTCAGGCTCTTGTGGTCTGTGTAAATGTAGCACTTTTCCCCATACAAGTAGTGCCTCCATATCTTCAGTGCAAAGATAATTGCTGCAAGCTCTAGATCATGGGTAGGGTAGTTATACTGATGTGGCCTTAGCTGTCTGGAAGCATATGCGATCACTTTCCCCTCTTGCATCAATACACACCCTAACCCATTATAAGAGGCATCACCAGAGACCACAAAGTCCTTCCCGACATCGGCCGTGTTAACACCGGTGCCTCTGTCAACATAGCCTTCAACTTCTCAAACTGGTCCGACACTTGTCATTCCAACAATCTGACATTCTTGTGTAACAGTTTAGTCATTGGAGCAGCTATTAGGGAAAATCCCTTCACAAATCTCCTGTAATACCCAGCTAGCCCCAAGAAACTTCTGACCTCAGTTGTATTCCTAGGAGGCTTCCATTCCATCACTGCCTCTATTTTCTTGGGATCCACCCTAATCCCATCAGCTGACACTATGTGTCCAAGGAATGCAATCTCATCCAACCAGAAGTCACACTTGGACAACTTAGCATACAGCTTCTTTTCTTTCAGGGTTTGCAGAACAATCCTCAAATGCTCATCATGTTCTTCCCTGGTCTTGGAGTACACCAAAATGTCATCAATAAAGACCACTACGAACCGATCTAATTGTGGATGAAAGATACGGTTCATAAGGTCCATGAATGCCGCTGGTGCATTTGTTAAGCCAAAGGGCATCACCAGAAACTCATAATGCCCATACCGGTCCCGAATGCGCCTTTAGCACATCTCGCATCCTTCACCTCACCGATGATACCGATCCGAGATCAATCTTGGAAAATACTCTGCTTCCCTTCAACCGATCAAACAGATCATCAATTCTAGGCAACGGATATTTATTCTTCATACCACTTTATTCAACCGCCAATCGATGCATAGTCTCAAAGTCCCATCCTTCTTTTTCACAAACAAAGACCTTGAGCTCCCCATGGTGACACATCAGGCGTATGAACCCCTTATCAAGAAACTCTTGCAATCGAAGTTTTCAACTCCTCAATTCGATGGGTGCCATCCTAGAAGGAGCAATGGAAATGGGTGCTGCATCTTGCAGTTGTCTCAATAGCAAATTCAACTTCCCTTTCTCGTGGCAAACTGTAACTCTTCAGAAATACCTGCGGAAGTCTCTCACTGTGGGTATGTCACTCAGGTTTGGCTTAGCCTGCCTAGTATCCACCACATGAGCTAGGTAGGCTTCACAGCCTTTTTCTCATCATTCTTCTTGCAACTGTGGCTGAGATGACATTGGACAAGAAATCTGTCCTTTCCCCCACAACTGTGATCTCATTACCCTCTGAAGTTTTTAGAGAAATTCTCTTCAATTTGCAATCAACTATTGCCTGATGACGTGACAACCAGTCCATTCCCAAAATCACGTCAAACTCATGGAAAGGTAACTCAATCAGGTCTGCCAAGAATTCATACCCCTGAATCCTTAAAGGGCAACCCTTGTACACTTTGTTCACTACCACACTGTGGCCCAATGGATTAGTGACCAGAATATGTTGGTCACTCTCCCCTACCAATATCCCCCTTTCTACGGGTAGGTTGATACAGATGTATGAATGAGTGGATCCTAGATCCACCAATGCATGCACAGGTGTAGTGTAGAGGGAGAACGTACCCCTGATGACGTCCGGGGCATCTTGCTCCTCCTGAGCTCTCAAGGCATAATTTCTGGCAGGTGGTCCATTATCCGCCTTCTCGCTGGCTCGATGCAGCCTCGAGATGGTCCCACAACCGGATTTACGGACCTTCTACCCCTTGGTGGTGCAGAGCAGTGTCTGTCGCTTGTGTTGGAGCAACAGTAGTTGTTCTGCGTGGGCGCTTCTTCAATCGATGCTCTGTTGACCCACATCTCAAGCAGTGCACCGCTACTCTCCAACACTTCTTATGCCATTTTTGACAAGGTGGACATGCGAAGATGCCGGCTGGTCCTCAACCCCATCCCAGGAGAGCTGCCCACTGATGGTGTGGACTGACCTCTCCTAGGGGTGAACTGTGGCCTGGGCCCCTGAGACTGACCCTGGCCCTGTGGCTGACCCGAACTCTGTGCAGGAGGACCCTTAAACTTCTTCCCTGATGCAGGAGCTGAACTAGACTGACCCGGTCCCCTCTTCTGTTGTCTCTCTCTTCTAGTCCACTCACTAATTCTCACTTTTTCAACCTTTATGGCAGCTTCCACTAACTTGGTAAATTCGGTGATTCCCAAGGCAGTGAGCTGGATCTTGATGTGATAATTTAGTCCCTCTTCAACTCTCTTGCATCTTTCAGCTTCATTTGGGACTATCTCCCTTCCGTAGCGGCTTAATCGGACGAATTCTTTCTCATATTCGGCCACTGACATTTGTCTCTGCCTCAGGTTAATAAATTCCCTTCTTCTCTCTTCTAGGTATACAGTACCCACATACTTCTTCTTGAATTCCGAGAGAAAGAAATCCCAAGTTACAGCTTCTGGCTGCACTTCACTGGACACAGTGTCCCACCATTCATAAGCATCGTCTTGTAGTAAAGAGATGGCAGCTTCCAGGTTTTGCTCTGGAGTGCAGTGAAGTTGTTTTAGTACTCTGCTGCCTGCTCAACCAATTCTACCGCAATGCAGTCATCTTCTCTCTTACCATAGAAATCCACCGCCCCAAATTTTCTTAACCTTTCCAGTGTGATTTACTGTGTGGAGTGGTGGTGGTGGTGGTGCTGGCATTACCCCAGCCATCTGTCTAAAGAAGTCGGCCATTTGTTGGAACATGGCCTGTGGAGGCTGAGCAGGCTCTGCTTGAGCTGGCGGAGCAGATTCTCTCATGCCCCCAGTCTTAGCTGCTGCATGTGAAGCATGACTCTCCACTTCCTCCTCGACTGCCCTCTGCGATGAAGGGTCCATATCTTATTTAACAAAGACAAACAGATCTGCGTTAGTGTCACCTCGACTCTTACAAATGTAATGCATGGTATGGACTCAATCTAGGCCCAGAAACGCCTAAACCGTGCTCTGATACCACTAAATGTGACACCCCTTACCCGTGTACAGTATACCCGAGTAAGTATGCCACACGGTGTACCGGCACACTCTAATATTCCTCAATTAATTTATACAATGCTTTTGCATATAATTTACGAAATACAATTTATTTAAACCCTTTATCAAAAGTATCATTTATTTAAGGTTCCGAAAATTTTTAAAGAAAATCCAGTGAGTACCTGCTAAAAATGGAAAACCATTCTTGAAACACTAAAAACACTTCCAATATTTTTATTTCATCATCTCAAACTCCAATATCCAAAATCTCAACAATATTTCTCAAACATCCATTATCAACACCAAACTCAATATCAAGATTTCCACATTTCAATTTCCATTTTCATTCATCATTCACATGTGATGTTCGCATATAAATCACAAGTAAACATTTACTATTCCATTAACAAATACAATTTTCATAATTTACATATACATCAATATACATTACACAAGTTTAATTACATATGAAGAAAAATCTGCTACAAAATATCAAAATGACAAAATGACACCTAGTGCCCTACTAATGCACTGCAGGTAGTGAGGACACGGACACTAAGCAGAACTGTCAGATGGACTCACCCAGTCTGTGGTCTACTGGGCTCACGATCGGGATCTCCAGTACCTACGCGTGGCAAAAGCAACGCGCTAAGCAATAATGCTTAGTGGTGCAATAATATAATAGAAGAATTTAGCAAGAAAATAAATGATACTTTTGATAAAGGGTTTAAATAAATTTTATTTCGTAAATTATATGCAAAAGCATTGTATAAATTAATTGAGGAATATTAGAGTGTGCCGGTACACCGTGTGGCATACTTACTCGGGTATACTGTACACGGGTAAGGGGTGTCACAAAACTCATTCAGATCAAACCCTAACCCCAGCTGGACTAATTTTTATTTGGTCCCTCAATAATTGTTTTTGTTTGATTTTAAGTTGATTTCTAGTTTAATTGAACTATAAACATAACATATAAACTAAGATTTTCAAATTCAATCACTTACCTCCACTTGAATCTCAACTTTTCAATTTCTTCTATTTTCCTCTTTTCTTTTCTTCTTCAATCACCTTCTCAAGTTGGTCTAACAAGTTCTAATTGAAAATTTTAGGGCAAGGTTAGGTTTAATGGGTGAAATCAAGCTTTGTCCAAGCTTTAATGGAGGTTTTGAAAAATGGAGATGTGAGGGAGAGAGGAAGCTGGTTGGTTATGGTGAAGATGAGAGTGTTTTCTTTTCTTTTTTTTTTTTATGTTTTTTTTATCTTTAACTATCTATTTAACTTAGTCCAAAGTTGTAGGCAAAATTAAATTAATTTTGACATCATCCATGATGTCATCTAAGTGATGTAATAACACTTTTTCCTTTTTTTTTCATTTATTTTTCCATTAATTCTTTAATTTAATTCTTGATCCCGAAATTTTCTTTTCTCCAATTTTATTAGACAGTTAGGTCAGGTGTCAGCTCTAGGGGTGAATTGACCAAATTGCCCCTTGTCGATTCGATCCGGTTTGTAAGTAATTCAATATTTCTTCTGGATCCCTGATTATAACACCCCGAACCTCCGAGTTATGAATAGTATCATTTTTGGTCCGTGGCTAGTACTATTCAAAGATACCTTGAAGATAAAAAATAAATAGAAAATTAATTGAGATAGACACAATAAAAATTCAAGTGAACCAAAGACCTAAGGATTTAATGGGTATCAAAAAAAAAGAAAAAAAAAAGAAGGATTATGACCCGATAAGGGGCATTTTGGTCAATTCACTTCAAGAGTTGACTTTTGACCAAAATATAAATTAAATTAAATAAAACAAAATATTGAATTATGAAGAAATATTGAGGGAAAAATTAGAGTAAAAGTGAAAAGAAAATAAAAGAGGCAAAAATCTAGAATTTAAATTCCATTTTTTGACCTAATTAAAATTGAAGGGACCAATGGGCTTTGTACAACTCATTAAATGAATTAAAAAGGAATAAATAAGTATAAAAGAAGACAAAACCCTCCCTTTCTTTCCCATTTAGTTACCACCCACTCTCTTTCCTTCTCTCTTTCTTTCTTTCTTCTTCTTCCTTCTTTCTCCATTGATACCCATTCTTAAAACTCAATTCCTTGCTTTTCCTCTATGGGTTTTTCATCTAATTGGTAGAGAGCATCAAATTAATATTTGATTTAAAGATTAAAAGCAAGGGGAAACAATAGATTAGAAGAAAATTGAAGATTTGGGGAGTTGGAAGGAAGTCATCAAGAGGTAAGTTCTTTAATGCTCATTTTATTATACAAACCTTAAATTAAGTTAGATTATAATGAAATTTCATAAGAAAATGAAAGGAAACATGCATGGAACCTAAACTAGAGTTTTGGCCAAATTGGAGAAAAATTAGGGTTTGATATATTTCTATGAAAATGATGATGAAATCAAGCTTAGTTGAAGTAGTATGCATGATTAGAGCAAAGAAATTGCATGAAATGTGTATAAATTTAATTATGGGAGATTAGGTTTCATGAGAAAATTGGGTTTTGGTGCTAGAGAGTGAAATTGGTGTGTGTAGTGTTAAATTATGATCATTTGAGGTTTATTTAGTTTGAATTGATATTGGGTTGATGAATGGAGGTAATAAAATGGTAGGATTAAGGAAATTGCAAACTTCAGTGTTTGAAAATTATAGGTTTTGTGCTAGGAAGTGCCATTGATGTGTTAATGCTAAATTGTAGTCATTTTGGGTAAATTAAATGTGAATTGAGGTTGGTTAGTGGAAGTAATTGAATAAATGAAAATTTGAACTTAGGGCAGAATTTTACACACTGAATTCAGTGTGTTTGGAAGCCTATAACTTAAGCTACACAACTCCAATTGGTGTGAAACCAATTGGAAACGAAACTTAAGACATAGGGCTAGAATTTTCATGAAGATACCTTGCCTCGAAAACAGACTTAAGCTATTTGAAATGAGCCTTGAACTTGGAGATAGAAATCTGGAACCTGCAGAATTTGACCATATGAACAGTAAAATTTGCATGGTCATAACTCTCTCTAGAAAACTCTGATTTAGGCGATTCTTAAACCGATGGAAACCTAAGACATAGTAGAACATTTCATATGCAGAACTTGAGGCTAAATTATGGACTTAACCCAATCAAATTGGTGAGCAAAGTTGAATTATCGAATCTGCAGAACTGCAGATTTACCATATGAATGGTAAATTTGCATGGCCATAACTCTCTCTAGAAAACTCCGATTTAGGCGATTCTTAAACCTATGGAAACTTAAGACGTAGTAGAACATTTCATATGAAGAACATTAGACCAAATTATGGACTTAACTTGATCAAATTGCTGAACGAATTCGGATTGATAAATCTGCTAGAGCTGATTCTGCAGCATGAATAGTGACGTAAATAGTAACCATATTTTGGTCATAACTTGAGCTACATAGCTCCGAATTAAGCGATTCAAAAAGGAAAATAAAGTTAAGACCTAAATGAACAATTTTCATGAAGAACACCTCATCAAATGATCATCGAAACTAGGTAAAAATTGAGTTCAAAGATTAGGGCACCAAGCTGTCCCAAAACCAAAATATTCTAAAATTTTCAAAGCTAACTTGGGATGCATTAGACATGCATGTAATGAGTTCTTGGCAGCAATTGAGATTGGTATTGAGGTATTCTATTTGTGTATTTTTAGTAGAAAAAGAAGTTGGAACAGACAAGGAGAAGTAGGTAACAAGAAAGGAGAGCATTGAAGGTTTGTGCACAACTAACATTTTCTTCATTTTTAAACTTGTAAATTGCTTGGAATGTGTTTATTTGAATGAGTTTGCTTCGAACAAGTTTACTTTGACTGAAATGTGGTTGATCTCTTGTATTTAAGATATTTGGGTGTTGCCACCTTTATTTAGATATTATGATGAATTTAAATGTGTTCATTGGTTTATCAATGTGATTGTTGAGTGAAAAAAATTTTGGAAACTGTTTTGAAACCACAGTTAGCATGACAGTCCCTTCCGGAACTCCCCAGTAGTAACGGCTACTTGGGGTTGATAATTGATATTGATTATGTCTCCCATTAATAACGGTTAGTGGGGTAAGACTACATGAGTACTTATTAGCTAGCTAGCCCTTCCCTCATTAATAACGGTTAGTGAGGTTGAGATTGCTTTGTCGTGGTGTTCAACACGGCACTGATCATGAAATTTTGTGTCATAGCCTGAACTGTGTGTTGATGTTGGCAACACTAATGCTTTGTGAATTGTGATTTATGAGGCATGATTTCTTATTTGAAATGTTATTCCAATAAATGGCTCTTATGAACTTAGAACTATTATGAAGTTTTCATGCTTAAGAAAAATGTGATTTATTATGCTTTGACAAATTGTGTTTTACCTTAAGTTTTAAAGTTATTAGTTGTGCACCACTGAGTTATATACTCAGCGATAGCTTCTTTATGCTGTCGCAGGTAAGGGAAAGGAGAAGGCTGCCGAGTGAGAGACTTGGAAGCAGCATTTTGGTATTGTTTGTGGGTATATATTGTAGTTATACCCCTGTAATTTCCTTTTGATGTATTTTGCACCTATATACATGGATGTATGGACATTGAGCAGTTTGTATTTAATAGCATTGCATTGCTATCACATTTTTAGTTTGTAACTATTTTGTATTTTACTTTGAGACTTATGAAAATGTAACTTTTGCAATATTTAGTCTATCATTATTTTCAATGACTATTTACATGGAATTTTAACTATTCTCATACAGTTTTCCGCAAAAGAATTGATAAGATAAAAAGCTATGGTTTGTTTTAAAATCCTTTGTAGCATAACTAATGGGTTATCGGTAGGTGGAGTTCGGTGATTCATTAGGTATGCTACGGGAATATGTCATGCCTTACAAGCGATAAGGTGTGACACTGACTGTAACACCCTCCCGGTAACAACTCCGTACATTCTACTGTTCCGGTGACCGGTGTCAGTCCGGACAGCTAGAACGTCCGGAAAAATATTTAAACTAAAGTCAGGAACCATAGTTAACTCAAATATTAATAAGAAAAATTTAGTAAAAATTTTAGAATTAAAATACAATCAAATTAGACGAGCCGGTGCCCTAGCGATGGGTAACCCAGAGTGAAGTTGCGGTTCTCGCAACTAGGAGCCCTAGACCCGGGGGAAAAATTATAAGATAATTTTTGGGACTCCAGAGAAGGGTTGTTGAGGTTCCCATGGCATTAGAATGCCAATAAAATACCTAGAAAAATTTTTCAATCGGTACAGACAATTTTGACCCGTTAAGCCAAACGGAGGGCATTTTGGTCATTTCGCCTTCAGAGGTGATTTTTGGCCGACTTGTCCAGTTGAGTAAATAATTAATATGACATAAAATATGAATAAACATTGCTAGAAATTAAATTGAAAATGAGTAGTGAAGAAAAGAAAAGAAAATGAGGAAAAAGGCTTATTTATGACATCATGGTGATGTCATTAAAAGCTATAACCAATCACCTTTAAACAACTAATTAACCAACTAATAAAAGAGACTAAATGAAGACCAAAATAACCAAAAATACAGCAGCCATCTCCCTCCCCAATAACCAGCCGAAACCCTTGCAATACCCAACCTCCATTAAAGCTTCAAGCAAGCTCCCTTTCTCCCATTGTTACACCACTAAACCCTAAACCCCTTTCATTAGAACTTGACCACATCTCTTGGGAGAGTGTTTGGCAGCCTAGAAAAGGAAAGAAAGTGAAGATTTAAATTGGGAAAAATCTACCACTTAAAGGTTAGTGCATCTATACACCTAAAACTCATTACTTTCATGATTAAGGACTTGAATTTAGTGAGAAATTGTAGTTTAAATGAATAAAAGTTGTGTGTATGGCCACCATAAATTTTGGCTGTCCTATTGAAGGAATAGAAATGGAGTGTTTTGATGGACTTAAGGTGGATTAGAGGTTATGTTTAAACCATCTATGCATGTGGTTAGTGAATGGGTTAGTAATTAAGGTGTGTTGTGAAAACCTATAATGGGAACTAGGGTTTTAAGGGTGAAAATTGGACTTGGCATTTGAATTGATTAATGGACCTTCTAATGGTCAATTAGTGACCATTTAAGGCAATTTAATCATAATTTGAAGTGAGTTAATGCATGGCAAAACTGAAATGGAAGGCTGCCTAAAGACAGCAGAAATGAGGTTGAGATTCCAGCCCACTTAGACAGCCATAACTTTGGCTGTGTAGGTCCAATTGGTGTTTGGTCAATTGGACATGAAACTAGACTTATAATGGCACATTTTTTCTGAAGAAACTATGCCCAAAAGACCAAAGAAAGTGCACCAAAAGTTGGCCCCAATCCGGATACCCTGCAACAGCACTTGCAGAAATGACCAAATGAATGGTAACTGTTCATTTGGCCATAACTCACTGTAGAAATGGTCAATTGACCTGAAATTCTTACAGCAACAAGTTAAGACATAGACAAACAACTTTCATGAAGAACCCTACCCCAAATTATGACCAGAACCTAACCCAAATGGCAGTCACAGTCACTGTTTATGGTACTGTAGATTTGGTAATTCTGCAGTTTTGGCAATCCGGCCAGCTGTGGTTTTTGGACCATATCTGGAGCTATACAACTCCAAATGGAGTGATTCAAAAAAATAAATTCAACTAGACAAAATAAGGAACAACTTTCATGTTTACCATTTCCTCAAATTCTCACTGCAACAGTGCTCAATGAAATAGTAAAGTTAGGCTTCAAAATCTGAAAATTTTGCCCTTTTGATTTAAGCCTAGAAATGGTAATGGTAATCAATTCCAACAAGTTTTAAATGGAAAATGTGGTATGTTGGAAGTGTCAAAACCAATGTACCTATTTTCTATCCAAAAGTCAACATTTTTGTTGACCAATGAGGTGAATAGTGACACCAAAACTTGAAATTCACAAAGTGAAGAATTTAAAAGTTTCAAATGCCCTAGTATACCTAACAAGATTGGTTTGGATAGTTTGGCATGCCAATAGGGTTCAGTTAGCAGTACTGCACATGGCAATATGCCATTCTGTGATTTATGGCTTTTAGCCATTCTGACCTTGTATTGAGATTTGGCCTTGTGCCTGATGTATTTACAGCTTGTTAGCTGTTCTGTTGCACACCGGGAGATGCATATGTGACCGATGGTGTGACGGCCCGAGGTACTAGATACCCAAGTGCGGTTACCGTTATCCATCCGATGTCTAGTGTAGGTTACTTGGGGCAACCAAATAAATAAAAGTGGACAAAGTAAATGATATACAAATACCAAACAAATAAAACATATACATTCGTTACATATTTATTTCTTGCTGTTTCTTTTATTTTATTATTGCACCACTAAGCATTATTGCTTAGCGCGTTGCTTTTGCCACGCGTAGGTTCTGGAGATACAGATCGTGAGCCCGATGACCGCAGACCGGTGAGTCCATCCTGCAGCTTACACGATGTCCATGTCACCTCAACTTCTGCAGTGCATTGGTAGGAGACTAGGTGTCATTTTAATATTTTGTAGCTAATTTTTACTTTCTCATATGTATTTGAACTTATGTAATGTATTCTGATGTTCATGTAAATAATGAAAGTTATGGCTATGAATGCAAAATTTGAGCATTTATTTATTGTTTGTATATGAGTATTATGAGAAATGGATGTTTGAGAAATGAAAAGGTTATTGAGAACTGAAATTGAAAATTGTTGAGATTTTGATATTGGAGGTTAAGAATGAGGAGATATGATTATTGGAAGTGTTTTTAACAGGTTCCGAAGAACGGTTTTCTCCATTTTTAGCCGGTACTCTGCCGGATTTTCTAAAAAATTTTTGGAACCTCAAATAAATTATAATTTCAATAAATGACTTAAATAAATTATATTTCACAAGTTATATTCAAAATTATGATGAAAATTAATTAAGATAAAATAGAGTGTGCCGGTACACCGTGTGGTATAGCTTGCTCGGCTACACTGTAGACGGGTAAGGGTGTCACACTGACCTAATTATTTAAACTGCTTAACAATTCTTTTCTGTGATTTTCTCTTTTCCACTGTGTTCAAAATGGTCCTAAGGATCGCAGCGTCACATTTTATGGTTCGAAATTTGAGTTTAGACTGACCTCACAGTCATTCCCGAGAAGGTTACCCATCGCTGTGACTCCCGGCTCGTTTAAGTTCTTGTGTTATGTTTTTCTTATTTATGCTTTACTATTTGAAAATTACTAATTATTTGCGTTCAAGGCTTATTTAGGTGTCTTAGATGTGATTTTAATCCTCTTAATTGTCCGGACCGATACCGATCGCCGGAATAGTGAAACATACCAAGCTATGCAAATAGAGGTGTTACCATTCTCCCCCTCTTAAAATAAATTTCATCTCGAAATTTTACCTGGTATCAGTCTCTAAACAGCTGTGGGTGCTGTCTCCTCATGTCCTCCTCTCGTTCCCAAGTGGGCTCCTGGCCCGAATGATGGTTCCACAGCACTTTTACCAATGGTATTTGCTTATTCCGTAGCTGCTTCACCTCATAAGCCAGAATCTCTATGGGTTCTTCCTCATATGTGAGGTCTGGATTCACTTCAATTTCCTCCACTGGTAGTACATGAGATGTGTCTGATCGATAGCTCCTCAACATAGACACATGGAAGATGTTATGTATCTTCTCCAACTCTGGAGGTAGTGCCAAACGATATGCCAAAGGACCCAATCTTTCCAGAACCTCATATGGCCCAATGAAACGAGGACTCAGTTTCCCCTTTCTGCCAAATCTCATATATCCTTGAGGAATACTTTGTCACCCACTGCATACTCAATATCCTTTCTCTTCAGATCAATATAGGACTTCTGACGATCTGATGCAATTTTGAGTCGATCTCTTATCAATCTGATTTTCTCCTCTGTTTGTTGAATAATTTATGGCCCAATCAACTTTTTTTCACCTACCTCATCCCAACACAATGGGTTTTACATTTTTTGCCATACAAAGCTTCATATGGAGGCATTCTAATGCTTGATTGGTGGCTGTTGTTGTAAGCAAACTCAATCAAAGGTAAGTGTGTGTCCCAACTGCCCTCAAACTCAATTACACAAGCCCGTAGCATGTCCTCCAAGATCTGAATTACTCTCTCAAACTGGCCATCTGTCTATGGGTGGTGTAACACCCTCCCAGTAGCAACTCCGTACATTCTACTGTTTTGGTGATCGGTGTCGGTCCGAACAGCTAGAACGTCCGGAAAAATATTTAAACTAAAGTCAGGAACCATAATTAACTCAAATATTAATAAGAAAAATTTAGGAAAAATTTTAGAAATAAAATACAACCAAGTTAAACGAGCCGATGCCCAAGCGATGGGTAACCAGAGGGAAGTTGCGGTTCTCGCAACGAGGAGCCCTAGAACCGGGGAAAAATTCATAAAATAATTTTTGGGACTCCAGAGAAGGGTCATTGAGGTTCCTATGGCATTAGAATGCTAAGAAAATATTTAGAAAAAATTTTCAATCGGTACAGACAATTTTGACCCGTTAAGCCAAATGGAGGGCATTTTGGCTATTTCGCCTTCAGAGGTGATTTTTGGCCGACTTGTCCAGTTGAGTAAATAATTAATATGACATAAAATATGAATAAATATTACTAAAAATTGAATTGAAAATGAGTAGAGAAAAGAAGAAAAGAAAATGAAGGAAAATGTTTAATTATGACATATGATGATGTCATTTAAAAGCCCCCTCCAATCACCATTTGACAAACCAATAAAAAGAGATAAAAAATGACTTAAAATGAGATAAAAAAAACAAAGGAAACCAGCAGTTTCCTTCTTCATACGGGCTGGAATAAGAAAGAAAGAGAAAGAAAAAAAGAAAGAGACCTCCATTGAAGCTCTTGTCTCAAGCTTGATTCCCTTCACTCCCCACTATAAAATCCCTTCTTCTCTTCATTAAAACTTGTCCACTCATCTTGGGAAAGTGTTTGGCAGCCTAGAAAACGAAAGAAAAAGAAGTTTGAGCTTGGGAAAATCTGCCCTACAAGAGGTTAGTGCACATATATACCTTAAACCCTTTATTTCTATGTTAGAAACTTGAAATAGGTAAGAATTTGTGAATTAAATGAACCAAATATATGTGTATGTCCACCATGAATTTTGGCAGCCCTAAGGAAGGAACAATGATGGAGTGTTTTTGATGGTTTTAATGGACTTAAAATGAATTAGAGATTATGTTTAAGGTGTATGTACACAAATAGAATGAATGAAAGTGCTTAACTAGGTGTATGGGTGAATTGAAAGGGAAAATTAGGGTTTTGGGAGTGAAAAATTGGACTTGGCTTATGAAATGATTAATGGACATTCTAATGGTCAATTAGTGACCATTTGAGGCAAGTTAATTATAATTTGAAGTGAACTAATGCATGGCAAAGTGAATGAGTATGCTGCCTAGTGAGTGCAGCAGGGTGGCTGAGATTTCAGCCCACATAGACAGCCATAACTTTGGCTGTGTAGGTCCAATTGGTGTTTGGCCAATTGGACATAAAACTAGACTTATAATGGCACATTTTTACTGAAGAAACCATGCCCAAAAGACCAAATTAAGTGCACCAAAAGTTGGCCCCTATCCGGATACCCTGCAACAGCACCTGCAGAAATGACCAAATGAACAGTGGCCATAACTCATTGTAGAAATGGTCAATTGACCTGAAATGCTTACAGCAACATAAGACCTAGACAAACAACTTTCATGAAGAAACCTACCCCAAATTATGACCAGAACCTAGCCAAAATGGCAGTCACAGTCACTGTTCATGGTACTGTAGATTTGGTAATTCTGCAGTTTTGGCAATCCGGCCAGCTGTGGTTTTTGGACCATATCTAGACCTACAAAACTCCAAATGGAGTGATTCAAAAAAAGAAATTACACTAGACAAAATAAGGAACAACTTTCATGCTTACTATTTCCTCAAATTCCCACTGCAACAGTGCTTAATGGAACAGTAAAGTTAGGCTTGAAAAACTGAAAATTCTGCTTCCCTTGGTTTAAGTTTAGAAATGGTATTAATGCTTAATGCCAACAAGTTTTCAATGCAAAATGAGGTATGTTGGGTGTGTTAAAACCAATGTACCTATTTTCTATCCAAAAGTCAACATTTTTGTTGACCAATAAGGTAAATAGTGACACCAAAACTTGAAAATTCAAAATTTGAAATTAGAAATGCATCTAGGGGACTTTAAATTGCAATTGGCAATTAATACTAGCAAATGTAAAACTAAAAATGTGGGATCTTGGTGTAATTAGAATTAATATATCCATTAAGTATAAAAAGGTCAACATTTTGGGTTGACTAGTAAGGTGAATAGTAATTAAAATGATTAGTAAATTAAGATGAAGACCTAGAACCAATTCTAAGCTTAAATGCTTAGAATTGTATGACAAATGTGGACTATGCATCCTAGTCAAAATTGTTAAAAAGAAATTAAGGCCATAAATTTGAAATCCATGAAATATTTATGGATTACTTGAAACGTGAAAAATAAGTCACCAAATTGATGTGAATAATTAGTTAGGGCTTATATGCCCATCACAAATGGAATTCATAACATATTAATAACTCAACTTTAAATATAAAAATTGTAATTACATGAGTATATTCTTGAATGTATAAATGAGAAAAGAAAAATGTTTTGAGTACAATGGTATAAAAGGATAATTGATGTGAATTGTGATCATATAAATGATCAAATGAATGTATGAATTATAATCGAAATTTATCATGAAATAATGAAGTCATAAAACACAACATATTAATATTTAATGATATTATGTGCCCTTGTATTGCCTAGACATGTGTGTCAGATTGGATAGTTTGGCATGCCAATAGGGTATTGTTTTAGCAGTACTGCGAAAGGCTTTATGCCTGTATTCATAGCTTTATGCCTGCATTCATGGCTCTTATTCCAACATTCATGGCTTTTATGCCCGATTATGTGTTATCATGGCTTTTTAGCCATATTGACTGCATACGTGGTTGACGTTCTGCGTCCCATGGTATGACGACCCGAGGCACCGCGGTGTCCAGAGCCAATGACCCGTTATCCAGTTTAGTCAGCCTGTCGTAGGTTACTTGGGCAGTGTAATTTATTAAAATAAATTAAGACTATTAGTAATTAAAAATATTAGAAATCAAATAAATGAGTTAATAAGACTTCAAAAGAATTTGTTACAATTATGAAATGATCCAAACCACATAAAAATTGTTAAGTAAAATGATAAAAGAGTTGCAAAAATAGGTATAACTTAACTAAATATTTTAAATGTACCTTCTATTGCCATATAAATATAAACTGAGTATTTTTATTAATTCTGTATGTTATACATTATCCCTGTGAATTTCGGAATTAAACACTTGCAAAGCGAAACAAATGAGAACAAAAGATAATTAATATTGGACACATTGTATTAAATTAAATTGATTCTTAAATATTCAAATTATGCTTCGTTCTTTCTTTATTTGTATATTATGCTTCGTTCTTAGCGCGATGGATTTGTTTCCTCGCGCAGGTACTTTGACTAAGATTTTTGGAGTCCAGATCTGCAGAAGTGCCTGAAGTATTCAAGGTTGTCACCTCCTCAGCAATGCATGTAGATAGGGCCCATATAGATCATATCTTGTATTTAGTATAAAATGCTAGATATTGTATTATAATGTAGATTATGAGCAGGTAATTAATAGAAATGTAATGTAATTTAATAAATTAGCTTTTTCATATGTAATTAATTTATATATCATGTAAATTATGAAATTATGTAAATTAAAGAAATTTGAAAATTTTACTTATGTGATTTGAGCATGAATGAGATTGTATGGATTCGAAGAAAGATTTGAAATATATAGATAATGCATGGAAATGAATATGAAATTGAGATATATGAATGAGATGTGAATTATGAGATGGTTATGAAAATAATTGATGAGATTTTATTTGTAAAATATTATTGAAATTTTCAAATAGGTAAATAGTAAAATACGTCAACTGGTAATAAAATAGGGGAAACTCCGCTGGTTTCTCCGTCGAAAAATTTATTAATATTAAAGTAAGATAAGATAAGGTGCTCCGGCACCGAATGTAGCACACTTTGCTCGGCTACACTGTAGTCGGGTAGGGGTGTTGCAGGTGGAATGTTGTGCTAAAGTTCAATCTAGTTCCTAGGGCTCTCTAAAGACTACCCTAGAATCTAGAAGTGAACCTAGGATCTCTGTCTGATATAATGGATACTGACACTCCATGTAGTCTCACAATCTCATCTATGTATAACTTGGCCAATCTTTCTAAATTGTAGTCCATCTGGACAGGCAAAAAATAAGCAGACTTGGTTAATCTGTCAATTATAACCTATACTGCATCATGACTCTTCTGTGTCCTCGAAAGTCCCATCACAAAATCCATAGTTATTCTCTCCCATTTCCATTCCAGTACTGATAATGGATGTAACAAATCAGCTGGTACTTGATGCTCTACCCTCACTTGCTGACAAGTTAGGCATTTGGAAACAAATTCTGCTACATTTCTTTTCATACACATCCACTAGTAATGCTCTTTCAGCCCTCTATACATTTTTGTGCCACGAGGGTGCATAGCAAAAGAAAACTGATGTGCTTCCTTCAAAATGATCTATCTCAATTTAACATCATACAGTTTTCCATAAAAGAATTGATAAGATAAAAAGCTATTGTTTGTTTTAAAATCCCTTGTAGCATAACTAATGGGTTATCGGTAGGTGGAGTTCGGTGATTCATTAGGTATGCTACAGGAACATGTCATGCCTTACAAGGGATAAGGTGTGACATGTTTTAGTGGTATCAGAGCTTTGGTTTTTATACAAGTTTTGAAATTGCATGTTTGAAAATTTTTGATAAGTACAGCTGCTCAATTGTCATTATTGATACATATAGTGCATTACATCATAAATATGGACTAATGGAGGGAAATCTCCTAATGTTGGTTGTTCAGGGAGTAGAATTCCTTGTGATTCAATATCGAAGAGGGGGATCACACAGTAGAGCATTCAGTAGCGGCTATGGTACAGGGGGAAGCCCCAGCTCCTCAGAATGGCAGTGGATCAGCTGCACCCATCCCACCCATGCAGTTTCCTGCTCAGTTCGCTCAGCAAATGGCTGCACTATTTCAACAAATGGCTGGCAATATACCAGTCCAAGCTCCTATGCAAGCGCCTCCCGTGTAACCACCATCCCCAGCCAGACAATATGACAAGTTAATGAAGTATGGGGCAACAGAGTTCAAGGGTACAGTGGACCCATTGGAAGCTGAGCAATGGTTAGAACGGATGGAGAGGGTCTTCAAGAAATTGCACTACACAGATGAGTTGAAGTTTGAATATTCAATTTCCTTGCTGCATGGAGATGCATATGAGTGGTGGAAGACCATTCCCCACAGTTTGGCTAAGCCGCCAGTGCTGACATGGGATGACATTCTAAGGAAGTTTAGACAGAAGTATGTTTCTGATACCTATGTGGATATGAAGCTACAGGAGTTTCTCAGTTTGAAGCAAGGGAACAAGACTATAGCCGAGTATGAGAGAGACTTTTCTCGCCTCAGCCACTATGCTGGAAGCCTACTCTCTACCAGTAGAGACAGATGCAAACGGTTTGAGGTCGGTTTGGGGCCTAGTTTGAGATTGCAAGTGGTTGGGTTTCAACATGACAACTTCTCTGGGTTGATATCACAGGCCCTTGAATTGGAAAGGATAGAACTGGAAGGGGCATCTGAGAAGGTCATCACTGAAAAAGAGAAGAGCAGTAAGCCTACAGGTCAGAGTCCAAGTAACAATTCGGGTAAGAGGAAAAGCTTTGGGGGACCAAGTAACAAAGGATCTAGTAGGGAAAGATTCTCAAGGCAGAGGCCACCTAGATCTGGACAGCAGACATCTAGGGGTTCCTTTCCTACCCGTGCTTGTGAGACTTATGGCAGGACTCATGGAGGAGTATGTTATAAGGCCATAGGAGCCTGTTACAACTATGGTGGAAGTGGGCATTTTGCTAGAGATTGCACTAGTGCCCGCAGATCTGGGCTTCCTACTACCACTGAGGGATCTGTTCAAGGTTTTGCTTCCAGAGGACAACAGACAATTAGTAGAGGCAGAGGCAGGAGTAGAGGTAACACTTCTGGCAGCCAGGGCACAGTGAGCCAACCAGAGCAGAGTGGTGCACCAATCAGGGTGTACACCATGCACCAGAGGGATGAAACTGAGACATCAGATGTTGTGGCTGGTACTTTCTCCATTTTTGATAGAGATGTATATGTGTTGTTTGACCCTGGTTCTACACATTCTTATGCTAGTGCCAGTATTGCATGCTCTGTTGCTATTCCTTGTGTGAAATTGGATTATGATGTGCTAGTGACTAGTCCTTTAGGACAAGGGGTTAGGGTGAACAAATTGTATAAGGATTGTCCTCTGGTGATCCAAGGACATACATTCTTGTCAGACTTAATTGACATACCCTTCCGAGATTATGATATCATCTTGGGCATGGATTGGTTAGCCGGGCATGGATTGGTTAGCCAGGCATCACGCCATGATCGACTGTAGACTGAAGACAGTCACTTTTGGTCTTCCCGAGTATGCAGACATAGTAATACACGGGGAGAGGCAGTTATTGCCATCCAATATCATTTCAGCTGCACTTGCTAGAAAGATGATTAGAAAGGGATGTGAAGCTTATGTAGCTCATGTGATAGACACCCAGGTGGGGACTCTAGATCTTAAAGATATTCCTACGGTATGGGATTTTATGGATGTCTTTCTGGAAGAATTACCGAGATTACTTCAAAAAAGAGAGGTGCAGTTTGAAATTGAGACTATGCCTGGTGTGGAGCCAATCTCCATCACTCCTTATAGGATGGCACCTGCTGAGTTGAAACAGTTGAAGGTGCAATTGCAGGAATTGTTAAATAAGGGTTTCATCTGCCCTAGCGTGTCACCTTGGGGAGCACCAGTATTATTTGTGAAGAAGAAGGATGGTACTCTCCGTCTATGCATAGACTACAGACAATTGAATAAAGTAACCATAAATAATAGATATCCTCTACCACAGATCGATGATTTGTTTGATCAATTGAAGGATGCAACTGTATTATCCAAAATTGACTTGAGATCAGGCTACTACCAGTTGAGGGTGCAGGAGCAAAGTATTCCTAAAAATGCCTTTAGGACTCGGTATGGCCACTATGAGTTCTTGGTAATGCCATTTGGGTTGACTAATGCTCCAGCTGCTTTTATGGGCATGATGAACACTATCTTCAGGCCATATTTGGACCAGTTTGTTGTGGTGTTCATTGATGATATTTTGGTGTACTCAAAGAATGCAGAGGAACATGACAAGCACTTGAGGATAGTATTGCAGACTTTGAGGGAGAAGCAGTTGTATGCCAAACTGTTGAAATGTGAGTTTTGGCTAAAAGAGATTACATTTTTGGGGCATATTTTATCTGCAAAGGGTATCCAGGTGGATCCTAGCAAAGTAAAAGCCATTATTAATTGGAAGCCACCTAGAAATGTCACGGAAGTTCAGAGTTTCCTTGGTTTAGCCGGGTATTACAGAACGTTTGTGAAGGGATTCTCCATGCTAGCATCTCCACTGACTAAGCTACTTAGGAAGGATGTAAACTTTCAATGGACTGATCGGTGCCAGGAAAGTTTTGATGAGTTAAAGAGCCGTTTAACTGAACCTCCAGTCTTAACCTTGCCCACTTTGGGTAAGGAGTATACCATATACAGCATGCTTCTCATAACGGATTGGGCTGTGTGTTGATGCAAGATAGGAATGTCATTGCCTATGCTTCATGCCAGCTTAAACTGCATGAGAGGAATTATCCTACACATGACTTGGAGCTAGCAGCAATTGTCTTTTCCTTGAAGATCTGGAGACATTACTTATATGGAGAGAGATGTTATATATACACAGATCATAAAAGTTTGAAATACTTGGGCACACAGAAGGAATTAAATTTAAGGCAAAGGAGATGGTTAGAGCTGATAAAAGATTATGATTGCTTGATAGACTATCAGCCTGGAAAGGCAAATGTTGTAGCTGATGCTTTAAGTCGCAAGACTATGGCTGGTTTGAGGGTTTCTCTTTTGTCCATGGTGCATGAATTAAGGGCATTGCATGCTAATTTGGAGATTAATGAAGATGGGCAGATAGTAGCTACTTGGCAAGTGAAGCCAATGCTAGCAGAACAAATTAAAGCAGTTGCACAGAAGGATGATAAGTATGTGAAGTTGATGGAAGAGGCTCGGGATGGCAAGAAACAAGAATTATCAGTAAATGATGAGAGTTTGTTGTTATATAAGGGCAGAATGTGCATTCTTGAGAATGTTGAACTGAGACAGACCATTTTAAAGGAAGCACATGATTCACCTTTTGCAATGCACCCTGGTGGAACCAAAATGTATAGAAGTGTGAAAGAGCACTATTGGTGGAGAGGAATAAAGAAAGACATTGCAGAATATGTTGCCAAATGCCTAACTTGTCAGCAAGTAAAGGCAGAACACCAAGTGCCTGTAGGGTTGCTACAGCCATTGCCAATTCCCAAGTGGAAATGGGAAAGAATTACTATGGATTTCGTGATAGGACTTCCACGTACACAAAAGAATCATGATGCAGTTTGGGTTATTGTTGATAGATTGACCAAGTCTGCACACTTTTTGCCAAATGGATTACAACCTGAAAAGATTGGCCAAACTATACATTGACGAAGTGGTGAGGTTGCATGGAGTGCCAATGTCTATTGTGTCTGATAGAGATCCTAGGTTCACTTCTAGATTCTGGGGTAGTCTCCAAAAAGCCCTAGGACCTAGACTGAACTTTAATACAGCATTCCATCCACAGGTAGACGGCCAATCCGAAGGGATCATTCAGATTTTGGAGGATATGCTTCGGGCTTTTGTGATTGAGTTTGAAGGGAGTTGGGACACACACTTGCCTTTAATTGAATTTGCCTACAACAACAGTTATCAGTCAAGCATCGGAATGCCTCCATACGAAGCACTTTATGGCAGGAAGTGTAGAACTCCCTTGTGTTGGGATGAAGTGGGCAAGAGGAAATTGATTGGTCCAGAATTAGTGCAACAGACAGAAGAAAAGGTTAAGCTCATTAGAGACAGACTCAAAGTTGCAACGGATAGACAGAAGTCCTACATTGACCTAAAGAGAAGAGATATTTAGTATAGTGTGGGTGACAAGGTGTTCCTGAAAGTTTCCCTATGGAAGAGAATCATGAGGTTTGGTAGAAAGGGAAAACTAAGCCCTCACTTCATTGGGTCGTATGAGGTTCTGGAAAGAGTGGGTCCATTGACATATAGACTTGCATTGCCTCCGGAGTTGGAAAAGATTCACAGTGTCTTCCATGTCTACATGGGAGCGTGAGGAGGACATGAGGAGACAGCACCCACAACTATTCAGAGACTGAGACCAGGTAAATTTCGAGGATGAAATTTATTTTTAAGGAGGGGAGAATTGTAATACCTCGAACCTCCAAGTTATGAATAGTACCATTTTTGGTCCATGAGTAATACTATTCAAAGACACCTTGAGGACCAAAAATAAATAGAAAATTAATTGAGATAGACACAATAAAAATCCTAGTGAACAAAAAAGCTAAGGACTCATCGGGTATTATAAAAAGAAGGATTATGACCAGATGAGGGGCATTTTGGTCAATTCACCTCAAGAGTTGACTTTTGACCAAAATGTCAATTAAATTAAATGAAATTAATGAATAGAATTATGGGGTAAAAATTGAAGAAAAATTCAAGTAAAAATATGTAAGGGAAAATTTATGAAATGAAAACTTAAACTTTCATTTCCATTATGACAAAATTAAAATGAAAGACTTATGGGCTTTTGATAGTTAAATTTAATTATTTAATTAAAAGGAAAAATTTAGTGTAAATGTAAAAAAAAAAAAAAAAGAATAAAAATTTAAGTTTAATTATCCTTATGACACAATTAAAATTTATAATTTTAATAAGATAATTTTAGGGATAAATATATATATATATATATATATATATATATATATATATATATAAGAAGACAAATGCCTTCTTCATTTCTTTTTTTTCATAAGATGCCACCACCCTCTCCTCTCTCTTCCTCTCTCTCTCTCTTTTTCTCTTCTTCTTCCACTTCTTCCCCTCATTGATTTCCCCTCCCAAGTTTTAATTCCCTTAAATTCCCTTCATAAATTCCATAGCCCACTAAAAGATAACATCAAAGACATCTTTGATTAAGAGATTAAAAGCAAGGAGAACAAGAATTGGAAGAAAAGTGAAGTTGGAAAGAAATCAACAAGAGGTCAGTTTCTTTTCATGTTAGATTAGTTGTATAAACTTGGAATGAAGTTAATTTATGATGAAATTTCATAAGAAAATGAAAGAAAACATATATGGAGCCTAAACTAGGGTTTTGACCAAATGAGAGAAAAATTAGGATTTGATGTATTTTTAGTTAAATTGATGATAAATCTAAGTTAAAGTGAAGCAGTATGCATAATTGGAAGTAGTAAGATTTCATGGGATTGCATAAATTGAATTATAGAAGATTAGGGTTCATGGGGAAATTGGGTTTTGGTGCTAGAGAGTGAAGTTAGTGTGTGTAGTGCTAAATTATGATCATTTGAGGTTTATTTAGTTTGAATTGACATTGGGTTAATGAATGGAAGTAATGAAATGATAGGATTAGGGAAAATTACAAACTTTGGTGTTTGAAAATTATGGGGTTTGTGCTAAGAAGTGCCATTGATGTGACAATGCTAAATTATAGTCATTTTTGGTGAATTAAATGTGATTTGAGGTTGGTTAGAGGGAATAATTGAAGAAATGAAAATTTTAAACCTAGGGCAGAATTTGCACACTGAGTTTAGTGTGTTTGATAGCCCATAAATTAAGCTACACAACTCCAATTGGTGTGAAACTAATTGGAAATGAAACTTAAGACATAGGGCTAGAATTTTCATGAAGAGACCCACCCCAGAAACTACCCAGAAAATGCCTAAACCTTGGCTTGAACTTAGAGACACAATTTTGGAACCTGCAGAATTTGACCATATGAACAGTAAAATTTGCATGCCATAACTCTCTCTAGAAAACTCCAATTTAGGCGATTCTTAAACCAATGGAAACCAAAGACATAGTAGAACATTTCATATGAAGAACTTGAGGCCAAATTATGGACTTAACCCAATCAAATTGCTGAGCAATTTGAGTTATCAAATCTGCAGAATTGTAGATTTGCCATATGAACAGTAAAATTTGCATGGCCATAACTCTCTCTAGAAAACTATGATTTAGGCGATTCTTGAACCGATGGAAACCTAAGACATAGTAGAACATTTCGTATGAAGAATATTAGACCAAATTATGGACTTAACTTGATCAAATTTCTGAACGAAGTTGGATTGACAAATCTGCCAGAGCTTATTCTGCAGCATGTATAGTGACGTGAACAGTAACCATATTTTGGTCATAACTTGAGCTACACAGCTCTGAATTAGGCGATTCAAAAAGAAAATAAAGTTAAGACCTAAATGAACAATTTTCACGAAGAACACCTCACCAAATTATGATCGAAACTAAGTAAAAATTGGGTTCAAAGATTGGGGCACTAAGCTATCCCAAACCAAAATATTCTAAAATTTTCAAAGCTAACTTGGGATGCATTAGACATGCATGTAATGAGTTCTTGGCAGCAATTGAGATTGGTATTGAGGTATTCTATTTGTGTATTTTCAGTAGAAAAAGAATTTGGAATGGACAAGGAGAAGTAGGTAACAGGAAAGGAGAGCATTGAAGGTTTGTGCACAACTAACATTTTCTTCGTTTTTAAACTTGTAAATTTCTTGGAATGTGTTAAATTGAATGAGTTTGCTTTGAACAAGTTTACTTTGACTGAAATATGGTTTTTCTCTTGCATTTAAGAAATTTAGGTGTTGCCACCTTTATTTGGATATTATGATGAATTTAAATGTGTTTATTAGTTTATAAATGTGATTATTGAGTGAAAAATTTTTGGAAACTGTTTTGAAACCACAGTTTGCATGACAGTCTCTTTTGGAACTCCCCAGTAATAACGGCTACTTGAGCTTGATAATTGATATTGATTATGTCTCCCATTAATAACGGTTAGTGGGGTAAGACTACATGAGTACTCATTAGCTAGCTAGCCCTTCCCTCATTAATAATGATTAGTGAGGTTGAGATTGCTTTGTCATGGTGTACAACACGGCACTGATCGTGAAATTTTGTGTCATGGCCTGAACTGTGTGTTGATGTTGGCAACACTAATGCTTTGTGAATTGTGATTTATGAAGTATGATTTCTCGTTTGAAATGTTATTCCAATAAATGGCTCTTATGAACTTAGAACTATTGTGAAGTTTTCATGCTTAAGAAAAATGTGATTTATTATGCTTTGACAAATTGTGTTTTACCTTAAGTTTTGAAGTTATTAGTTGTGCACCACTGAGTGATATACTCAGCGATAGCTTCTTTATGTTGTCGCAGGTAAGGGAAAAGAGAAGGCTGCTGAGTAAGAGACTTGGAAGCAGCATTTTGGTATTATTTGTGGGTATATGTTGTAGTTATACCCCTCTAATTTCCTTTTGATGTATTTTGCACCTATATGCATGGATGTACGGACATTGAGCAGTTTCTATTTAAAAGCATTGCATTGCTATCACATTTTGAGTTTGTAACTATTTTGTATTTTACTTTAAGACTTACGAAAATGTAACTTTTGCAATATTTAGTCTATCATTATTTCTAATGAATGTTTACATGGAATTTTAACTATTCTCATACAGTTTTCTGCAAAAGAATTGATAAGATAAAAAGCTATGGTTTGTTTTAAAATCCTTTGTAGCATAACTAATGGGTTATCGATAGATAGAGTTCTGTGATTCATTAGGTATACTACGGGAACATGTCATGCCTTACAAGGGATAAGGTGTGACAGAGAATCTCTATATAGTGAAATGGAGGAAGGAGACCGCTCTATTGAACAATTAGTTGAAGCTGAAGCATAAGGGGAAGCCCCAACTTTACAGAATACTAGAGGCTCAGCTACACCAGCTCTACCCATGCCGTAGTTTCCTGCTCAGTTCGCTCAGCAGATGGCTATATTATTTCAACAAATGGCTGGAAGTATGCCCACCCAAGTCCCAACTTAAACACTAGCAGTGCAACCCCAATCTCCAGCCAGACAGTATGATAAGCTGATAAAGTATGGGGCTATTGAATTTAAGGGAACGGTGGATCTGCTAGAAGCTGAGTAGTGGTTGGAGAGAATGGAAAGGGTGTTTAAGAAGCTACATTGTATAGAAGAACTAAAGTTCGAGTAAACTGTTTCTTTGCTGTAAGAGGATGCATATGAGTGGTGGAAGACCATCCCCTACAGTCTAATGGAGCCCCCAGTCCTCACATGGTCAGATTTTCTGAGAAAGTTTCGGCAGAAATGGGACCCCGACACATATGTTGACATGAAGTTGCAAGAATTTTTGAGCCTGAAGCAAGGGAACAGAATAGTGGTAGAATATGAAAGGGACTTCTCTAGGCTGATTCACTATGCAGGAAGCCTGATTGCTACTGCTAGAGATTGGTGTAAACACTTTGAGGCCGGGTTAAGGCCTAGCTTGAGAATGCAAGTAGTGGGGTTCAGACATCAAAATTTTTCAAAATTAATTTCGCAAGCCTTGGAGCTAGAAAGAATTGAATTGGAAGGGGCACCTAAAAAGGGTATAGATGAGAAAGAGAAAAGTGGAAAGACTACTGGTTAAGCTTTTGATAGTGGGTTAGGAAAGAGAAAAATATTTGGAGGATCCAGTTCATGTAAGTCTGGTAGAGGCAGATCTTCTAGACAGAGACCACACCAATCTGGTCAGTAAACTCAGCAGACACCCAGAGATGCACTATCGGTTCAACTTTGTGAAACTTGTGGTAAGACACACAATGGGGCATGCTATAGAGCTACAGGAGCATGTTTTAACTATGGAGAGACCGGTTATTTTGCTAAGGATTGTATGAGTGCTCGCCATTCTAGACCATCTACTATGTTAGAGGGATCTGTCACACCCTACCCCTCTGTAAGGCATAACATGATCCCGTAGTATACCTAATGAATTACCAACTTCGTCTACTGATAACCCATTAAATATACTACAAGGGATTTTAAAACTTTTCTTACTTCTTTTTACAATGGTGAGCACTATTTACAGGTGTTAAAAAGCTTTTTTGAAGTGAAGTGAAACAGCTAACACATTTGGACTATTAGGGATTTCTGTAAAAATTTTGGCAGAGTGCCATCTGTATTTTGAACAAAACAGTTCTTTAGAAAACCTGTAAAAAAACACTTCCATATTTTTCTCAATCTCAAGCTCCAACATAATTCAACACAATAAGTTTTTTAACTTGAATCTACAATAATTTTTCAAAGACTGAGATAAAAGAAATACAGTACAATTTTTTTACAAGCCAAAATAACTCATAATTTGTTTTACATCTTCAATGTACAATTTTAATTTACAACTGCTCAAAATCAAGAACAATATATACATACAGTGAACATACATTACAGTAAAAAAATGCAAATGTGGTAGACTCAATATACCCGATGATCTCTCGCTGAATGCACTAGCAGCCTAGTCTGCTGCCCTATCCGTCTGTCTACCTGCGACAGCAATAAAAAGCTATCGCTTGCACAACATTAACCAAATACAACTTTAAATCACAATTCATAAATCATATAAATGATGGATACGTAAAACCATAATTAGATTCAAGACAATGAATGTCATAAGGAATTTAAACTCTATTTCACAATATCACAATAAATCTCAATAGTCAAAACATGGTTAAATTCAAAGGACAGTGAATGTCAATAAGAATTTAAACTCCATTTCACAAATTATCAAAGCTCATAATAACACAATTTAGTCAAATAATTTAAGAATACAGTATTGCCAATTCATACACAACTTAATCCATGACACAATTTTCTGATCAATGCCGTGTTGTACACCACGACAAAGCAATCACAACCCCACTAATCGAAATCAATGAGTACTCATCCGATCACCTCAACTGGTAAACTAGAGAGAGAGAAAAATAAACGATCACAACCCCATAAATGGAGAAGGAAAATAAATGATCACAACCCCATAAATGGAGAAGGAATGATGTGATACTGTCATGCTAGGTGTGAATACAAAATCAATTTCAAACATTTTATTCAAATGATTCGTAAGAATCTAATAAATTTCCAAAGTTATAATTTCATTCACAAAATGGCAACACAATTCATAATTAACTTCAATTTTCACAAATCACACCAAATCAATTTTTCCACAGTTTCAAACCATTTACAATGCTTTTCAAGCAATAAGTATCCATTCAAACACATTTCCATAATTGAAAACAATAATATATAAATAGTCATAATTTATTTCAATTGAAAAATTCAAAAGAAATAAATGTTGTGCACAAACCTTTGATAACTGTCTCCTGGCCTTGACTCAGTGTTTCCTTCCCTTTCCCTGAGTCTTTGCTAACTGAGAAACACAATTTGAGGTGTTTCAGTACTAATTTAAACTGTCTCTAACGATAATGCTTGATAATTAATTCACTGAATTCTATTATTTGCTTAGTCAACCTAACATGTCGACCCTCGATGCATTCTGGGTAAATTAGGTTTTAATGTTACTAATATATCACATTCAATAGTCTTTTAGGGTTGGTACATGTTACCAAACTCATTTCCATGTATCTTGCATTTGCTTGCAATTTGCTGGATTCCGGGATACTTGTTTGACCTAGCCGGACGACCTAGTTTCCTCAGTTTTCGAGTTTGAGTCAAAACTAAAAACTTGTAGATATATGTCTTATTGCACTAGGTGCAAAATTTCAGGTCATTCTGAGTTATGTAGACCAAGTTATGGTCATTTTACTATTGCTGGTTAAAGTGCATCAAAATTGGTCACTTTAGGTCATTTTAGGTCAATTTTTGGTTTGGCCAGTTTTTGGATCCGAACTTGTGCAAGTTTTTTGACTTGCTTATGGTCATTTCTGGGCTTTGGTGTCTTCATAAGACTTGTAGATATAGGTCTTAAATATTCATGGTCAAAATTTCAGGTCAATTGGACCTGTTTTGAGTGAGTTACGGCCTAAACACTAACTGCTGCCCAAATGGTCAATTTTCAGGCCTTAATTGCACTAATCCGGATTTGGTCATTTTTCAAGTTACCTTACAAGCAGAATTTTGGCAAGCTTCCTTCATGAAAGTTGGCACATTTTGTGCCTAGTTTCACCTCCAATTGGTCTCATACCAATTGGAGCCATACATTTAAGGTTCTAAGCCCAAAACACAAACTACCCTATTGCATTTTCTTCATTTCTCATCAAAGGTCACTTTTAGCATTGCCAAACTCCACATTCATGTCAACTTTGGTTTGTACCATAATCTAAACATATTTTATCACATATTGTTGATCATTTTGGCAGCTTACAATCACATTCAACATACACCATAAAGTGCAGAATTTGTCAAACTCAATTACAATAATTTAATCACCTATTAATGCTCATTTACATGTCCACTATCATAACATATATCTTCACCACTAACTAACATACATATTTGGCAACTTTAGGACCACAATTCATTAAACAACTTCATGAATTCCAGCATCCTTCAAAGAGTTAACAAGCTGCCAAATTTGTCAAGCCTCCATAATTGCCTTCAAACACAAATTTCCACTTGGTCCACCATTACATATGCATGAAGTTAACTTACCAACACTTTAATTCACATTAGTCAACATTAATTCTTCACAATACCTGTAATAATATTTCATTTAGTGTACAATTTCATGGTTGTCCATTTAGGCATTCACGCATAGAATTTCAAATTCAACAAAATTTCCAACTCAAGTGCTCAACTTTAACATACACCAAGAATTAACCTACTAAAACTTTTATTCACTTTAATCAACATCAATACCCATCAATTGCATGTGAACAATAATTCAAACTCTTTAATTACCATGGCTGCCTAAACTAGTGCATAATAACAACTCACCAAAACCTCAAATTTTCTTCATCAATTTGTTCATCTCAAGCTTCCCATAAACTTTACTTAAGAAATAAATCAATTTAAACACTTACCTATTGTTGGGGCTTGTTAAATCTTCACCAAAACTCCTCTTTCTTGCTTCCTACATGCTGCCCATGATGTGTAGACCAAGTTTAATGAAGATACTTATATGGAATCATGGCTTGATCAATGGTGCATGGAGCTCTTGTATGGACGGTAATGGAGGAATTAGGGAGAAGGACCATTCGGCCATGGATGGTGAAATGATTGAAATGAGATTTTTAAGTGATGGAATCTGTCCATATGTACTTATATACTCCACTAGCTTTAGGTTAATTAATATAATATACTCCACTAACTTTAGGCTAATTAATATTATATGTTAAAGTTTGATTATTCAAGTTATATCTCATTTCTTTCATTATTTATATTATGTACCACAATTTTAAATTTTCATGACATTTTCCAAGTGTGATATTATTTATTTTTAATGGACATTTAGGTCAAAAGACAACTCATGGTGTCAAATGACCACAATGCCCCTGTTCGGGTTGCATTCCCAATTTTTCGGTAACACCGGGTTTTGTCCGTTTTTCGATTTCTCACTTTTCTTTATACTGATTAATTATTTTTTTCTTTGATATTTCTAATGATATTTATACTTCAATTGATGTCTCTTTAAGTCCTAAAAATATTTTTCAGGGTTCCCCGTGGTCCACGGCTAGTCAATGGTCCACGCCGTGACTTCCCGGTGCGGTCACCCATCGCTAGGGTTCTCGGCTCGCTTAACTTGGTTACATTTCTTTGCTATTATTTTTCCTTTGTTTTTCTTGTATTTTCTTTTCTTGTATTTTATTATGTTATGTCTCCTCACTCATATCAAAGTGTAGTTCTAGGCATCCTAGCTGTCCGGACAACACTAGTCACCAGAACAGTAGAACGCACTACCTAGCATTAGTCTCTGAACAGCTGTGGGTGTTGTCTCCTCATATCCTCTTCACATTACCAAGTAGCTTCCTAGCCTGAATGATGGTTCCACAGCACTTTAACCAGGCGTATCTGTTTATTCCTCAGCTGCTTCACCTCATAAGCTAGAATTTCTATGGGTTCTTCCTCATAGGAGAGGTCTGGATTTACCTCAATCTCTTCAACTGATAGTACATGAGATGGGTCTGATCTGTACCTCCTTAACATGGACACATGGAAAACATTGTGTATCCTTGCTAACTCTGGAGGTAATGCCAATCGATATGCCAAAGGACCCACTCTTTCCAGAACCTCATATGGTCCGATGAAAAGAGGACTCATTTTCCCCTTTCTGCCAAATCTCATAATCCTCTTCCAAGAAGAAACTTTGAGGTATACCTTATCACCCACTGCATATTCAATATCTCTTCTCTTCAGATCAACATAGGACTTCTGACGGTCTGATGCAGCCTTGAGTCTATCTCTAATCAATATGATCTTTTCCTCTGTCTGCTAAACAATTTCTGTCCCAATCATCTTCCTTTCACCTACTTCATCCCAACATAAGGGAGTTCTGCACTTTCTGCCATACAAAGCTTCATATGGAGGCATCCCAATGCTTGATTGGTAGCTGTTGTTATAAGCAAACTCAATCAAAGGCGAGTGTGTATCCCAATTACCTTCAAACTCAATCACACAAGCTCGTTGCATATACTCCAATATCTGAATTACCCTTTCGGACTAGCCATCTATCTGTGGGTGGAATGCTGTGCTGAAGTTCAATCTAGTTCCTAGGGCTCCCTGAAGACTACCCCAGAATCTAAAAGTGAACCTAGGATCTCTGTCAGACACAATTGATACTGGCACTCCATGCAATTTTACAATCTCATATATGTACAATCTGGCCAATCTTTCTAGGCTATAGTCCATTTGTCACACCCTACCCCTCTGTAAGGCATAACATGATCCCGTAGTATACCTAATGAATTACCAACTCCGTCTACTGATAACCCATTAAATACACTACAAGGGATTTTAAAAACTTTTCTTACTTCTTTTACAGTGGTGAGCACTATTTACAGGTATTAAAAACTTTTGTGAACTGAAGTGAAATAGCTAACTCCTTTGGGTTATTTCGAATTTCTGTAAAAATTTTGGCAGAGTGCCATCTGTATTTTGGACAAAACAGTTCTTCAGAAAACCTGTAAAAAAGCACACTTCAATATATTTCCAAATCTCAACTCCAACATACTTCTCAACACAACATTTTTCTCAATTCAAATCCATAGAAATTTTTCAAAGTTTGAGATAAGGAAATATGATACAATTTTTACAAGTCAAATAACTCATAATTAATTTACAACTTCAAGGTACAATTTGAATTTACAACTGCTCAAAACCAAAACAAAATATACATACAGTGAATATACATTCTGAGACAAAATGTCAACGTGATATACTCACTATACCCAAAAATCTCTCATTGGCGGTACTAGCGACCTAGTGCATCTGTCTACTGCGGCAAAGAATAAAAGCTATCGTTGAGACAATGTCTCAGTGGTGCACAAAATTAACCAAATACAACTTTAAATCACAATTCATAAACCATATAAATAGTGGATATGTAAAACCATAGTTAAATTCAAGACAATGAATGTCATAAGGAATTTAAACTCCAATTCACAAATTATCAAAATTCATAATAACACAATTTAGTCAAATAGTTTAAGAATACCGTATTGCCAATTCATACACAATTTGATCAAATTACTGAATAACACAGTGTTGCCGATCAATATCACAATTTGATCAAATAACTGAATAATATTGTTTTGCAAATCAATAACACAATTCGATCAAATAACTGAATAATATCGTTTTGCAAATCAATAACACAATTCGATCAAATAACTGAATAATATCGTTTTGCAAATCCGTTTTGCAAATCAATAACACAATTCGATCAAATAACTGAATAATATCGTTTTGCAAATCAATAACACAATTCGATCAAATAACTGCAGAATACAGTGTTGCCAATCAATATCACAATTTAAGCCATGACACAATTTTTTTCATACATGCCGTGTTGTACACCACGACAAGACATACTCACCCCAATAATCGAAATCAATGAGGGAGGAAGCTAGCTATATAATGAGTACTCATCCACACTCACCTCAGACTGACAAGTCAAAGAGGGAGGAACATAATCATACTCACCCCAGACTGATAAGTCAAAGAGGGAGGAATAATCACACTCACCCCATTAATGGAGGAGGAACATAGTATTAGTGTCATGCCAATTGTGAGTCAAAATAATTCCAAACATTTTATTCAAATGATCCGTAAGAATCCAATAAATTTCCAAAGTTATAATTTCATTCACAAAATGGCAACACAATTCGTAATTCACTTCAATTTCCACAAAAACCATTTATAGTGCTTTTCAATCAATAAGTATCCATCAATATCATTCAAACAATTTTTCACAGTTTCAAACAATTCACAATGTTTTTCAATCCATTCACAATGTTTTTTAATCAATAAGTGTCCATCAAACACATTTCCACAATTTAAAACAATAATATACAAATAGTCAATATTTATTTCAATTGCAAAATTCAAGAGAAATAGTTGTTGTGCACAAACCTCTGATGACTGTCTTCCTGGTCTGGACTCAGTGTTTCTTTCCCTTTTCCTGAGTCCTTGTTAACTGAGAAACACAATTTGAAGTGTTTCAGTGCTAAATTAATTTGCCTCTAACGATAATGTTCGATAAAAAATTCAGTGAATACCTTTATTTGCTTAATCACCTAATATACCGACCCTCGATGTCTTCTAGGTAAATTAGGTTTTAGTGTCATTAATGTGTCACATTCGATAGGGTTTTAGGTTTGGTACACGTTACCAATTTCATTTCTTTGTTTAGTGCATTTTATTGCAACTTACTGGATTCCGGGATACTAGTTTGACCTAGCCGGACGGCCTAGTTCCCTCGGTTTTCGGGTTTCGGTCAAAACTAAAAACTTGTAGATCTATGTCTTATGGACCGCGGTGCAAAATTTTAGGTCAATCCGAGTTAAGTAGACCAAATGGCATCAAGTTAGGTCATTTTTAGGTCAATTTGGTCAACTTTGGTTCGGCCAGTTTTTGGACCCGAACTTTTGAAAGCTTTTTGACTTGCTTATGGTCATTTCTGGGCTTTGGTGTCTTCATAAGACTTGTAGGTATGGGTCTTAACTATTCATGGTTAAAATATCAGGTCAATTGGACCTGTTTTGAGTGAGTTATGGCCTAAACACTCACTGCTGCCCAATTGGTCATTTTTCAGGTCCTAATTGCACCTAATCCGAATTGGTCATTTTCTTAGGTCACCTTGCAAGCAGAATTCTGGTATGTTTTCTCAATGAAAGTTGGCACATTTTGTGCCTAGTTTCACCTCCAATTGGTCTCATACCAATTGAGGTTACACATTTAAACTTATTGGCTAAAATGTACACTGCCCTTGGTTACCTTGCTTAAACACACATCCATGACACATTTACCTTGCAATATGTTTACTTTCCTACCATTTCTGTTTTGGTTCATTACCAAAACCACATCCCACTTCACATTAACATCTCTTTGGGCAGATTACAATTATCTTCAATACACCAAATATAACTCTAATTCCCAAAGTACATGTAACACCCCTCACCCGACTACAGTGTAGCCGAGCAAGGCATGCTACAATCGGTGTCGGAGCACCCTATCTTATCTTACTTTATTCCTTTCATAATTTGATCTCGTTATATTTTAATATTAATTATTTTTTTTTCGACGGAGAAACCAGAGGAGTTTCCCCTATTTTATTACCAGTTGATGTATTTCACTATTTACCTGTTTGAAAATTTCAATAATGTTTTACAAATAGAATCTCATCAATTATTTTCATAACCATCTCATAATTCACATCTCATTCATATATCTCAATTTCATATTCATTTCCATGCATTATCTATATATTTTAAATCTGTCTTCGAATCCATACAATCTCATTCATACTCAAATCACATAAGTAAAATTTTCAAACTTCTTTAATTTACATATTAAAATACTTACTTTGAGTAGCTCCCACAATTCATAGGTTAATTACATGAGTTTATTTTGTACAAGATATACAAATAATTTACAATGTGCTAGGAATGAACAATATACATAACATGTATAAAATGAGCCCTATCTACATGCATTGCTGAGGAGGTGACAATCTTGAACTCTTCTAACACTTCTGCAGATCTGGACTCCAAAAATCTCAGTCGACAGTCTGCTGGTTTTTACCTTCAGTACCTGCGCGAGGAAGCAATTCCATCGCGGTAAGCATTTCTGCTTAGTGGTGCAATAATATAACAAGAAATAATATATACAAATAAAGAAAGAACAGAGCATAATTTGAATGCTTAAGAATCAATTTAATTTAATACAATGTGTCTAATGTTAATTATCTTTTGTTCTCATTTGTTTCGCTTTGGAAGCGTTTAATTCCGAAATTCACAGTGATAATGTACGATATACATAATTAATAAAAATACTCAATTTATATTCATATGGCAATAGAAGGTACATTTAAAATATTTAGTTAAGTTATACCTATTTTTGCAACTCTCTTATCATTTTACTTAACAATTTTTATGTGGTTTGGATCATTTCATAATTGTAACTAATTCTTTTGAAGTCTTATTAACTCATTTATTTGATCTCTAATGTTTTTAATTACTAATAGTCTTAATTTATTTCAATAAATTACACTGCCCAAGTGACCTACGACAGGCTGACTAAACTGGATAACGAGTCGTTGGCACTGGACACCGCGGTGCCTCGGGCCGTCATACCATGGGACGCAGAACGTCAACCATGTATGCAGTCAGTATGGCTAAAAAGCCATGATATCACATAATCGGGCATAAAAGCCATGAATACGGGCATAAAAGCCATGAATACAGGCATAAAGCCTTTCGCAGTACTGCTAAAACAATACCCTATTGGCATGCCAAACTATCCAATCTGACACACATGTCTAGGCAATACAAGGGCATATAATATCATCAAATATTAATATGTTGTGTTTTATGTCTTTATTATTTCATGATAAATTTCATAATTTGTACATTGATCATAATATTCATACATTCCTTACATCATTCCTATTGATCACAATTCACAATAATGGTATTCATATACCATTGTACTCAAAATATTTCTCCTCTCTACAATAATGAGAACTAATGTCTCATTCATACATTAATATGGTTTATTTATCCATTCATTATGTTTTTCATATTGATCACAATTCTAAACAATGGTTCACATGTACCATTGTATTCAAAACATTTTTCCTTTCTCATTTATACATTCAAGAATCTACTTATGTAATTACAAATTTTATATTTCAAGTTGAGTTACTAATA
The DNA here is from genome assembly GCF_030052815.1 of Hevea brasiliensis. Classification (NCBI taxonomy): domain Eukaryota; kingdom Viridiplantae; phylum Streptophyta; class Magnoliopsida; order Malpighiales; family Euphorbiaceae; genus Hevea; species Hevea brasiliensis. The sequence goes on from NC_079501.1 coordinate 41,577,460, forward strand.
TTTTATGAATTCCATTTGTGATGGGCATATATGCCTTAACTATCTATTCACATCAATTAGGTGACTTATTTTTCATGTTTTAAGTATTCCATGAATATTTCATGGATTTCAAATTTATGGCCTAATTTCTTTTTAACAATTTTGACAAGGATGCATAGTCCATATTTGTCATACAATTCTAAGCATTTAAGCTTAGAATTGGTTCTAGGTCTTCATCTTAATTCACTAATCATTTTGATTACTATTCACCATACTAGTCAACCAAAATGTTAACCTTTTTATACTTAATGGATATATTAATTCTAATTACACTAAGATCCCATATTTTGAGTTTTACGTTTACTAGTATTAATTGCCAACTGCAATTTAAAGTCCCCTAGATGCATTTCTAATTTCAAATTTTGAATGTCAAGTTTTTGTGTCACTATTCACCTCATTGGCCAACAAAAATGTTGACTTTTGCATAGACAATAGGTACATTGGTTTTAACACTCCCGATGTACCACATTTTGCATTTAAAACTTGTTGGAATCAATTACCAAATCCATTTCCAAGCTTATTTCAAGTTTTCATGTCACTATTCACTTCATTAGTCAACTAAAATGTTCACTTTTGCATAGAAAATATGTACATTGACTTTGGCACTTCCAACATACTACATTTTTCATTTAAAACTTGTTGGTTTTGGTCACTTTCTCAAAGCTTAGGTCATTTTGGCAGAATTACCAATTTTCGGTTTTTGGCGCTCCGAAGTTGCACTGTTTCATTGGTCGATTTACTGTTGGAATTTGACAAAACTTCCTTCATAGAAAATGTTCATTATTTTGTCTAGTTGAATTTCTTTTTTTGAATCACTCCATTTGGAGTTTTTTAGCTCAAGTTATGGCCAAAATAAGTTTATCGCTCACGTGTAATCGCTCTCGCTGAAATTTTGGGTTTTGGCAGATTTTGGTCCGACTTTGGTCAGTAATTTGACCAAGTTAAGTTCATAATTTGGTCTAACTTTCTTCATATGAAATGTTCTACCATGCCTTAGGTTTCCATCAGTTCAAGAATCGCCTAAATCCGAGTTTTCTAGAGAGAGTTATAGCTATCCAAACATTACTGCTCAAATGAAAATTCTGGAAATCTCAGTACAGTAAACTTCACTTTGCTCAATGATTTGATTAGGTTCTGGTCATAATTTGGGGTAGGTTTCTTCATGAAAGTTGTTTGTCTATGTCTTAACTTGTTGCTATAAAATTTCAGATCAATTGACCATTTCTACAGTGAATTATGGCCAAATGAACAAGCCATCGCTCATTTGGTCATTCTCAGGGTCGCTTTGTGGTATCCGGATTGGGGCCAACTTTTGGTCCTCTTGCTTTGGTCTTTTGGGCATGGTTTCTTCAGTAAAAATGTGCCATTATAAGCCTAGTTTCATGTCCAATTGGCCAAACACCAATTGGACCAACACAGCCCAAGCTATGGCAGTCCAAGTGGACTGAAATTTCACTACCCCGCACAGACTCACAAGGCAGCATGCTCCTTCACTTTGCCATGCTACATTTCAGTCCAATTTATGGCCAACTTACCTAAAATGGTCACTAATTGACCATTAAAATGTTCTCTAACAATTTCCCAGGCTAAATCCAAGTTTCACTCCCAAACCCTAGCTCACTTTCAAGGATTACACCAATTACCTTAGTTAGCACACCAATTCATCATACATATATATATATACCTTAAACATCATCTTTAGTCCACTCTAAGTCCATCAAAAACACTTAATCTTGTTCCTCCCTAGGGCTGCCAAAATTCATTGTATACATACACATAAATTCCATTCATTTAATTCACAAATTCTTGCTTATTTTAGGTCTCTAATCATGGAAAGAGAAAGATGTATGCATAATAGGCACTAACCTCTTATAGGGCAGAATTTTCCCAAGCTTGACTTCACTATCTTTCACTTTCTAGGCTGCCAAACACTTTCCCAAGAGCTATGGACAAGTTTTAATGAAAGGGGTTTAGGGTTTAGTAGTGGAAACAAGAGAGAAATGAAGCTTAAAGGAGCTTTAATGGTGGAACCTCTTCTCTCTCTCTCTCAACGTTTTTTAGGCTGCCCAAGGTTGAAGATGCAGATTGGTTTTTCATATTTTTGGTCTCTTTTATCTCTTTTAATAAATTTAACAAATTGTGATTGGTGGAGGAAATTTAAATGACATCATATGATGTCATAATTAGCATTTTCTTTCATTTTCTTTTCTTCTCTTCTCTACTCATTTTCAATTTAATTTTTAGCAATATTTATTCATATTTTAGATCATAATAATTATTTACTCAACTGGACAAGTCAGCCAAAAATCGTCTCTGAAGGCGAAATGACCAAAATGCCCTCCGTTTGGCTTAACGGGTCAAAATTGTTTGTACCGATTGAAAAATTTTTCTAAATATTTTCTTGGCATTCTAATGTCATAGGAACCTCAATGACCCTTCTCTCGAGTCCCAAAAATTATTTTATAATTTTTTCCTGTGTCTAGGGCTCTCGTTATAGAACCGCAACTTCCCTCTGGTTACCCATCGCTTGGGCACCGGCTCATTTGACTTGGTTGTATTTTATTTCTAAAATTTTTACTAAATTTTTCTTATTAATATTTGAGTTAATTATGGTTCCTGACTTTAGTTTCAATATTTTTCCGGACGGTCTAGCGTTCCGGACCGACACCGGTCACCGGAACAATAGAATGTACGGAGTTGCTACCGGGAGGATGTTACAACTCTTCCCCTCTTATTTAAATTTCGTCCTCGAAATTTATCCGGTGTAAATAGTCGAGGAGCTATTACCTCCTTATTTCTTCACCTTTCCGTGTTATCATACTTCACTTTCTCCTAGTCTCAATCCTATCCTCAAACAGTTATGTACTCATCCTTTTTTCATCTTAAATACAGTCTGGTTCTCATCTCCATTCGCTATCTCATTGTCTCTTCACTTTCTTATTCCATACCTTAACTTAAAATAAACGGGAAATACAGATCTGCAATAGTGTCACCTCGACTCTTATGAATGCAATGCATGATATGCAATCTATCTAGGTCCAGAAACGCCTAAACCGCGCTCTGATACCAATAAATGTAACACCCCTCACCCGACTACAGTGTAGCCGAGCAAGGAATGCTACAATCGGTGCCGGAGCACCCTATCTTATCTTACTTTATTCCTTTCATAATTTGATCTCGTTATATTTAATATTAATTATTTTTTTTCGACGGAGAAACCAGAGGAGTTTCCCCTATTTTATTACCAGTTGATGTATTTCACTATTTACCTGTTTGAAAATTTCAATAATGTTTTACAAATAGAATCTCATCAATTATTTTCATAACCATCTCATAATTCACATCTCATTCATATATCTCAATTTCATATTCATTTCCATGCATTATCTATATATTTCAAATCTGTCTTCGAATCCATACAATCTCATTCATACTCAAATCACATAAGTAAAATTTTCAAACTTCTTTAATTTACATATTAAAATACTTACTTTGAGTAGCTCCCATAATTCATAGGTTAATTACATGAGTTTATTTTGTACAAGATATACAAATAATTTACAATGTGCTAAGAATGAACAATATACATAACATGTATAAAATGAGCCCTATCTACATGCATTGCTGAGGAGGTGACAATCTTGAACTCTTCTAACACTTCTGCAGATCTGGACTCCAAAAATCTCAATGATACCATCTGTTTTTACCTTCAGTACCTGCGCGAGGAAGCAATTCCATCGCGGTAAGCATTTCTGCTTAGTGGTGCAATAATATAACAAGAAATAATATATACAAATAAAGAAAGAACAGAGCATAATTTGAATGCTTAAGAATCAATTTAATTTAAAACAATGTGTCTAATGTTAATTATCTTTTGTTCTCATTTGTTTCGCTTTGGAAGCATTTAATTCCGAAAATCAAAGAGATAATGTACGATATAAAGAATTAATAAAAATACTCAATTTATATTCATATGGCAATAGAAGGTACATTTAAAATATTTAGTTAAGTTATACCTATTTTTGCAACTCTCTTATCATTTTACTTAACAATTTTTATGTGGTTTGGATCATTTCATAATTGTAACTAATTCTTTTGAAGTCTTATTAACTCATTTATTTGATCTCTAATGTTTTTAATTACTAATAGTCTTAATTTATTTCAATAAATTACACTGCCCAAGTGACCTACGACAGTCGACTAAATCGATAACGGGTCGTTGGCACCGACATCGCGGTGCCTCGGCCGTCATACCATGGGACGATAACGCCAACCATGTATGCAAGATGGCTAAAAAGCCATGATATCACATAATCGGGCATAAAAGCCATGAATACGGGCATAAAAGCCATGAATACAGGCATAAAGCCTTTCGTAGTACTGCTAAAACAATACCCTATTGGCATGCCAAACTATCCAATCTGACACACATGTCTAGGCAATACAAGGGCATATAATATCATCAAATATTAATATGTTGTGTTTTATGTCTTTATTATTTCATGATAAATTTCATAATTTGTACATTGATCATAATATTCATACATTCCTTACATCATTCCTATTGATCACAATTCACAACAATGGTATTCATATACCATTGTACTCAAAATATTTCTCCTCTCTACAATAATGAGAACTAATGTCTCATTCATACATTAATATGGTTTATTTATCCATTCATTATGTTATTCATATTGATCACAATTCTAAACAATGGTTCACATGTACCATTGTATTCAAAACATTTTTCCTTTCTTATTTATACATTCAAGAATCTACTTATGTAATTACAAATTTTATATTTCAAGTTGAGTTACTAATATTTTATGAATTCCATTTGTGATGGGCCTATATGCCCTAACTATCTATTCACATCAATTAGGTGACTTATTTTTCATGTTTCAAGTAATCCATGAATATTTCATGGATTTCAAATTTATGGCCTAATTTCTTTTTAACAATTTTGACTAGGATGCCTAGTCCATATTTGTCATACAATTCTAAGCATTTAAGCTTAGAATTGGTTTTAGGTCTTCATCTTAATTCCCTAATCATTTTGATTACTATTCACCATACTAGTCAACCAAAATGTTGACCTTTTTATACTTAATGGATATATTAATTCTAATTACACCAAGATCCCATATTTTGAGTTTTACATTTACTAGTATTAATTGCCAATTGCAATTTAAAGTCCCCTAGATGTATTTCTAATTTCAAATTTTGAATTTCAAGTTTTGGTGTCACTATTCACCTCATTGGTCAACAAAAATGTTGACTTTTGCATAGACAATAGGTACATTGGTTTTAACACTCCCGATGTACCACATTTTGCATTTAAAACTTGTTGGAATCAATTACCAAATCCATTTCCAAGCTTATTTCAAGTTTTCATGTCACTATTCACTTCATTAGTCAACTAAAATGTTCACTTTTGCATAGAAAATATGTACATTGACTTTGGCACTTCCAACATACTACATTTTTCATTTAAAACTTGTTGGTTTTGGTCACTTTCTCAAAGCTTAGGTCATTTTGGCAAAATTGCCAATTTTTGGTTTTTGGTGCTCCGAAGTTGCACTGTTTCATTGGTCGATTTACTGTTGGAATTTTACAAAACTTCCTTCATAGAAAATGTTCATTATTTTGTCTAGTTGAATTTCTTTTTTTGAATCACTCCATTTGGAGTTTTGTAGCTCAAGTTATGGCCAAAATAAGTTTATCGCTCACGTGTAATCGTCTCGCTGAAATTTTTGGTTTTGGCAGATTTTGGTCCAACTTTGGTCAGTAATTTGACCAAGTTAAGTTCATAATTTGGTCTAACTTTCTTCATATGAAATGTTCTACCATGCCTTAGGTTTCCATCGGTTCAAGAATCGCCTAAATCCGAGTTTTCTAGAGAGAGTTATAGCCATCCAAACATTACTGCTCAAATGAAAATTCTGGAAATCTCAGTACAGTAAACTTCACTTTGCTCAATGATTTGATTAGGTTCTGGTCATAATTTGGGGTAGGTTTCTTCATGAAAGTTGTTTGTCTATGTCTTAACTTGTTGCTGTAAAATTTCATATCAATTGACCATTTCTACAGTGAATTATGGCCAAATGAACGATTCATCGCTCATTTGGTCATTCTCAGGGTCGCTTATGTGGCATCCAGATTGGGGCCAACTTTTGGTCCTCTTGCTTTGGTCTTTTGGGCATGGTTTCTTCAGCAAAAATGTGCCATTATAAGCCTAGTTTCATGTTCAATTGGCCAAACACCAATTGGACCAACACAGCCCAAGCTATGGCAGTCCAAGTGGACTGAAATTTCAGTCACCCTGCTGCACTCACAAGGCAGCATGCTCCTTCACTTTGCCATGCTACATTTGAGTCTAATTTATGGCCAACTTACCTAAAATGGTCACTAATTGACCATTAAAATGTTCTCTAACAATTTCCCAAGCTAAATCCAAGTTTCACTCCCAAACTCTAGCTCACTTTCAAGGATTACACCAATTACCTTAGTTAGCACACCAATTCATCATACATATATATATATACCTTAAACATCATCTTTAGTCCACTCTAAGTCCATCAAAAACACTTAATCTTGTTCCTCCCTAGGGCTGCCAAAATTCATTGTATACATACACATAAATTCCATTCATTTAATTCACAAATTCTTGCTTATTTTAGGTCTCTAATCATGGAAAGAGAAAGATGTATGCATAATAGGCACTAACCTCTTGTAGGGCAGAATTTTCCCAAGCTTGACTTCACTTTCTTTCACTTTCTAGGCTGCCAAACACTTTCCCAAGAGCTATGGACAAGTTTTAATGAAAGGGGTTTAGGGTTTAGTAGTGGAAACAAGAGAGAAATGAAGCTTAAAGGAGCTTTAATGGTGGAACCTCTTCTCTCTCTCTCTCTCAACGTTTTTTTAGGCTGCCCAAGGTTGAAGATGCAGATTGGTTTTTCATATTTTTGGTCTCTTTTATCTCTTTTAATAAGTTTAACAAATTGTGATTGGTGGAGGAAATTTAAATGACATCATATGATGTCATAATTAGCATTTTCTTTCATTTTCTTTTCTTCTCTTCTCTACTCATTTTCAATTTAATTTTTAGCAATATTTATTCATATTTTAAATCATAATAATTATTTACTCAACTGGACAAGTCGGCCAAAAATCGTCTCTGAAGGCGAAATGACCAAAATGCCCTCCGTTTGGCTTAACGGGTCAAAATTGTTTGTACCGATTGAAAAATTTTTCTAAATATTTTCTTGGCATTCTAATGTCATAGGAACCTCAATGACCCTTCTCTCGAGTCCCAAAAATTATTTTATAATTTTTTCCCCAGGTCTAGGGCTCCTCGTTGCGAGAACCGCAACTTCCCTCTGGTTACCCATCGCTTGGGCACCGGCTCATTTGACTTGGTTGTATTTTATTTCTAAAATTTTTACTAAATTTTTCTTATTAATATTTGAGTTAATTATGGTTCCTGACTTTAGTTTAAATATTTTTCCGGACGGTCTAGCGGTCCTGACCGACACCGGTCACCGGAACAGTAGAATGTACGGAGTTGCTACCGGGAGGATGTTACAGTCCAAACACAATTACACATACACATAACATTACTAGTTTTTACATACTCTTTACACAACAAGTTCATATACATATCCATCAATCCTTCTATGTCAATATTCTGCCAACACTTCCATGAATACATACATTTATCCAAGTGTCCCCAAGCTGCCGAAAATTGTCCTTCAACACCAAGTGTCCTACAATTCATTAAATCCCATTCCAAGTGCAAAAATCACCTTATACATGTGAAGTAATTCACTAGGTTATTAAATCACCATAATCAACATAATTTCTCATCAATATATGTACAAATATTTCATCAAATACATAACTCCATGGCTGTCCAAAATGAACATCTCAATAACTCTTCAAACCTAAAATTTTTCTTCACAAAACCAACACCCATAACATGAACACAAAGTTTAACAAAGTAATCTTCAAAAATACAAACTTACCTTATGATTGGAACTTGCCAAAACTTGATTAAACTTCTTGATTTTGGTATCAAGTTCTTCCTTATGATGTGTAGACAATTTTTGATGAAGAAATCTAAGTGATTGGAGGTGGAATGGAGGGGTGGATCAAGCTTGAATGAAAATGGCCATGGTGGTTTCTTCACTTCTTCAATTCGGCAATGTTGAGGAACCTTAGAGAAGATGAAGTTTGATGGAAGCAATCTGCCCACTTAGCATATATTTTAATCCCATAGTGCCCCACTTACTTAAGAAAAATGATTTAATAAGATTTAAGTGCTAATTACACAATTTTCACTCCACTTTTGGCTATTTACATTAGGTACCACTAAACTAATTTTTCATTTTATTTTCTAAGTATAATGTTATTTATTTTTAATGGACATTTAGGTCAAAAGACACTTTGGGATGTCAAATGACCATAATGCCCCTGTTCGGGTTGCATTCCCGATTTTTCGGTAATACCGGGTTTTGTCCGTTTTTCGATTTCCCACTTTTCTTTGTACTAATTATTTAATTTTTCTTTGATTTTTCTAATGATATTTATACTTCAATAAGGGTCTATTTAAGTCCTAAAAATATTTTCCAGGGTTCCCCGCAGTCCAGGGCTAGTCAACGGTCCACGCCGTGACTTCCCGGTGCGGTCACCCATCGCTAGGGTTATCGGCTCGCTTAACTTGGTTACATTTCTTTGCTATCATTTTTCCTTTGTTTTTCTTGTACTTTCTTTTCTTGTATTTCATTATTTTATGTCTCCTCACTCATATCGGGCACGTTCTAGGCATCCTAGCTATCCTGACAAAGATCGTCATCGAATAAGAGAACGCACTACCGTACTTAGGGGTGTTACACCATTCGAACTGGCAAAAAGTGAGCAGACTTGGTCAATCTGTCAACTATAACCCATACTGTATTATGACTATTCTGTGTTCTTGGAAGTCCTGTAACAAAATCTATAGTTATTCGTTCCCATTTCCACTCTAGTACTGGCAAAGGATGTAACAAACCAGCTAAAACTTGATGTTCTGCCTTTACTTGCTGACAAGTTAGGCATTTGGAAACAAATTCAGCTATATCTCTCTTCATACCCATCCACCAGTAATGCTCTTTCAGCCCTCTATACATTTTAGTTCCACCAGGGTGCATAGCAAAAGGAGACTCATGTGCTTCCTTCATAATGATCTGTCTCAATTCAGCATCATTAGGAACCCACATTCTGCCCTAATGTAGCAATAAACCATCATCTTTCACAGAAAATTCAGGTTTGTTGCCCTGCTGGACTTCTTTTAGTAGCTTCTGATATTTATCATCATTCTGAACAGCCATTCTGATCTGATCAATCAATACTGGCTGTACATGCCATGCATCTACTATCTGTCCCTCATCATCAATCTCTAAACTGGCATGTTGTGCTTTCAATTCATATACCATGGACAAAGGAGAAACTCTGAGACTTGCCATAGTCTTCCTCACATTCGTAACATTTCTTTGTTATATCTGAACCAACTGTTCGAATTTTTACGTCCATAACTCTTTTTATCTGTCAATATTCTATAACTTACTTCCTTTTGTACTGACTATAACCTTTTGATATTCTAACTTTTGAGTTTTAGACCCCTAAGTAGGACTTTTAAATTTATTTCTAACAATTAAATTATGTCCTGGCATAACTATACCAAAACAGATGCCGTTGGCAACTATTCTCATCTAGGTGTATTATCGGGTAGTAGTAACTCTACACAATAATCTCAAGTCAGTACTGTAATCTTCAGCTTACAGTATAAACATCAAGAACATTGCATAGTTACTACGATACATCCCAATAGATCAAACTTTCCTATCTTTTATCCTTTTCGAATTCACTGATATCCGAAATTTATTCTGATTATAATATCCATTAACAACTACTAACAGTAACATTTCTGCCTTCATCTAGAACAATTCTATTATCACATCTTACTTTTACGTCCTCTTGCCTTACATTAAGTAGGCTTGCCATTTAGCTTTATAATTTATGGTGTGTTAGAAAATACTTTTCGCCTATAAACTCTTTCAAAACTAATTTCACTTATTATCACAATCCTTATCTTAAAGGACTAATCACTAATGCATTAAAATTTATTCCCCTATAAAGGAATAATAACAGAACATATAGTTCTAACACTAACATAAAAGTATGCAGGTTCCAGGTCAAACAATACATAAACGAAGAGTGCCATCCTTCTTCTTAACAAAAATACTGGTGCTCCCCAAGGTGACACACTAGGGCGGATGAAGCCCTTTGCAAGTAGTTCTTGCAACTGTACCTTCAACTCCTTTAACTCTGCTGGTGCAATTCTGTATAGTGTTATGGAGGTTGGATCCACACCAAGCATAACATTAATTTCAAATTGCACTTCTCTTTCCGGAGGTAATCCTGGCAATTCATCAGGAAATACATCTGGAAAGTCATGTACTGTAGGGATGTCTTTCAATGCTGGACTCCCCACTTGGGTGTCTACCACATGTGCCAAGTATGCTTCACACCCCTTTCTGATCATTTTTCTGGCTAGTGTAGCTGAAATGATGTTTGATGGCAATAGCTACCTCTCGCCATGTATTACCACATCACTGTACTGAGGGAGACCAAAAGTGATTGTCTTCAGTCTACAGTCAATCATGGCATGATGCCTGGCTAACCAATGCATGCCCAAGATGATATCATAATCTCTGAAGGGCATTTCAATGAAATCAGATAGAAAAGTGTGTCCTTGGATCACCAAATGACAATCCCTATACATTTTGTTAACCCTAACCTCCTGTCCTAACGGACTTGTTACTAGCACCTCAAAGTCCATTTTTGTACATGGAACAACAATGCAATCAATGATGCTAGCACTCACATAAGAATGGGTAGAACCCGGATCAAATAATACAAACACATCTTGATTAAAAGTAGAGAAGGTACCAGCCACAACATCAGATGTCTCGGCCTCTTCTCTCTGTCTCATTGCATAGATTCTGACTGGAGCACTATCTTGCTCTGAATTTTTCACTGTGCCTTGCTCTGAATGTTTCTCTGTCTCATTACATATTTTACCACATATTGTTGATCAATTTGGCAGCGTACAATCACATTCAACATACACCATAAAGTGCAGAATTTGTCAAACTCAATTACAACAATTTAATCACCTATTCATGCTCATTTACATGTCCACTATTGTAGCATATATCTTCACCACTAACTAACAAACATATTTGGCAACTTCAGGACCACAATTCATTAAACAACTTCATGAATTCCAGCATCCTTCAAAGAGTTAACAAGCTGTCATATTTGTCAAGCCTCCATAATTGCCTTCAAACTCAAATTTCCACTTGGTCCACCATTACATATGCATGAAGTTAACTTACCAATACTTTAATTCACATTAGTCAACATTAATTCTTCACAATACATGTAATAATATTTCATTTAGTGTACGATTTCATGGCTATCCATTTAGGCATTCACGCATAGAATTTCAAATTCAACAAAATTTCCAACTCAAGTGCTCAACTTTAACATACACCAAGAATTAACCTACTAAAACTTTTATTCACTTTCATCAACATCAATACCCATCAATTGCATGTGAACAATAATTCAAACTCTTTAATTACCATGGCTGCCTAAACTAGTGCATAATAATAACTCACCAAAACCTCAAATTTTCTTCATCAATTTGTTCATCTCAAGCTTCCCATAAACTTTACTTAAGAAATAAATCAATTTAAACACTTACCTATTCTTGGGGCTTGTTAAATCTTCACCAAAACTCCTCTTTCTTGCTTCCTACATGCTGCCCATGATGTGTAGACCAAGTTTAATGAAGATACTTGCATGGAATCATGGCTTGATCAATGGTGCATGGAGCTCTTGTATGGACGGCAATGGAGGAATTAGGGAGAAGGACCATTCGGCCATGGATGGTGAAATGGAGGAAATGAGATTTTTAAGTGATGGAATCTATCCATATGTACTTATATACTCCACTAGCTTTAGGTTAATTAATATAATATACTCCACTAACTTTAGGCTAATTAATATTATATGTTAAAGTTTGATTATTCAAGTTATATCTCATTTCTTTCATTATTTATATTATGTACCATAATTTTAAATTTTCATGACATTTTCCAAGTGTGATATTATTTATTTTTAATGGACATTTAGGTCAAAAGACAACTCGGGGTGTCAAATGACCACAATGCCCCTGTTCGGGTTGCATTCCTGACTTTTCGGTAACACCGGGTTTTGCCCATTTTTCGATTTCCCACTTTTCTTTGTACTAATTAATTAATTTTTCTTTGATATTTATAATTATATTTATACTTCAATTGATGTCTCTTTAAGTCCTAAAAGTATTTTTCAGGGTTCCCCGTGGTCCAAGGCTAGTCAACGGTCCACGCCGTGACTTCCCGGTGCGGTCACCCATCGCTAGGGTTCTTGGCTCGCTTAACTTGGTTACATTTCTTTACTTTTATTTTTCCTTTGTTTTCTTGTATTTTCTTTTCTTGTATTTCATTATTTTATGTCTCCTCACTCATATCAAAGTGTAGTTCTAGGCATCCTAGCTGTCCGGACAACACTGGTCACCAGAACAGTAGAACGCACTACCGAATATAGGGGTGTTACAGGATCAACCCAAGCTACTACCCCCAGAGGTTCACCATCAATTAGTAAAGGTAGAGGTAGAGGTAGGGGTAGTACACTTGGTAGCCAGAGTACAGTGAACCAGCCAAAATAGGGTGGTACTTCAGCTAAAGTGTATACTATGAAACAGAGAGAAGAGGCTGAGATTTCTGACATAGTTGCTGGTACTTTCTAATTCTTTAACCAAGATGTGTTTGGATTGTTTAACTTAGGGTCTACATACTCTTATGTCAGTACCAGCACTGCTTACTTTACTGTTGTTCCTTGTATGAAAATGGATTTTGAGGTGTTAGTAACTAGTCCTTTGGGACAAGAGGTTAGGGTAAACAAGATGTATAAAGATTGTCCTTTAATGATCCAAGGACATACTTTTTTGTCAGATTTGATAGAAATGCCCTTCAGAGATTATGATATCATCTTGGGCATGGATTGGTTAGCCAGGCATCATGCTATGATTGACTGTAGACTGAAAACAGTCACTTTTGGTCTCCCTCAGTATGGTGATGTGGTAATACATAGGGAGAGGCAATTATTGCCATCAAATCTCATTTTGGCTGCACTAGCTGGAAAAATGATTAGAAAGTGGTGTGAAGCATATTTGACCTATGTGAGAGACACCCAAGTAGGGAGTCCGGCATTGAGGGATATTCCTACAGTATGTGACTTTTTGGATGTATTTCCTAAAGAATTACCATGGTTACCTCCGAAAAGAGAAGTGCAGTTTGAAATAGAGGTTATGCCTAGTGTGGACCCAATCTCTGTTACTCTGTATAGAATGGCACCTACTGAGTTGAAGGAGTTGAAGGTGCAGTTTCAAGAATTGCTTGATAAGAGCTTCATTCGCCCTAGTGTGTCACCTTAGGGAGTGCCAGTACTGTTTGTTAAGAAGAAAGATGGTACTCTCCCTCTGTGTATTGATTACAGACAGTTGAATAAGGTGACCATAAAGAATAGATATCCATTGCCTCGCATAGATGACTTGTTTGATCAATTGAAGGGTGCAACTGTGTTTTCTAAAATTGATTTTAGATCGGGCTATTATCAGTTGAGGGTGCAAGAGCAGAGTATCTCAAAAACTACTTTTAGAACTTGTTATGGCCACTATGAGTTTCTAGTTATGCAATTTGCATTAACCAGTGCTCCAGTTGCTTTTATGGACCTGATGAACACTATTTTCAGGCCATACCTCGATCACTTTGTGGTTGTGTTTATTGATGACATATCAGTATATTCGAGGAATATAGAGGAGCATGATAGGCACCTACAGATTGTGCTACAGACCTTAAGGGAGAAATAGCTGTATGCCAAATTATCGAAGTGTGAATTTTGGCTGAAAGAAATTTCTTTCTTGGGGCACATTGTGTCAGCTAAGGGCATTAAGGTAGATCCCAGTAAGATTGAAGCTATCCTTAATTGGAAGCCACCCAAGAATGTTACAGAAGTTCATAGTTTTTAGGGTTTAGCTGGATACTACTACCATTTTGTTAAGGGGTTTTCTATGTTGGAATCTCCACTAACCAAGCTATTTCTGAAAGATGTAAAATTTTAGTGGACTGATAAATGTTAGAAGAGTTTTGATAAATTGAAGAGGTGTTTGACTGAAGCTCCAGTCTTGACTTTACCTACACTGGGTAAAGAATACACTATCTACAGTGATGCTTTTCACGATGGGTTAGGCTGTGTGCTAATGCAAGATCAAAATGTCATTGCTTATGCATCACGTCAGTTGAAACTGAAGGAGCAGAAGCGTGAAAAAACACAAGTTTATACCATTGAATTCAAAAATTTTCACCTAGGGTCACATGCATCATGCAATATTTATTTTTATCTATTTGATTTCAATAATAAACAACATATTAAAACTCTTTTAATATGTTTTTGGATCTGTATTTGCCATTTAAGATTTTAGAATTAATCAGATTAATTTTAGAACCCTAGATTAAATCAAGAACAAACACACTAACCTCTTGATGCACTGCAATGTATTTGCGCTTTTGAGATTCGTCTTCAGGACACCAGATGTTGTCCCTCTAGCTTGTCCACACCAAGAACACCTATGGCAGCCTTTGAACAGCTTCTAAAGCCTTTTCTATTATTTAGAAAATCAAGTTCTACCTTTTAAGAGATTAAAGATGTAAACAGGACACTAGAAACAATTTCTAGTACTTTTAATTCAAGAGATTGTTTGCTAATCTCTTGGAATAGATGAGAGATGAAGAGGAAGAGAGAATATGAGTCTCAAGGGTGGCGGCACACAATGGGAGGCAGCAGCTTGTATTTTTATTTTTTTACAACAACACTTATATAGCTAGGTCACCACTTAAACCCTTGCCACATGTCACCCTTTGATTGGTTCTAGGTTTAATTGCCCCAATCACATTGTGCCAAGTGTCAAACAGATATTTAATCTTGATTTTAATCATATTACATGATTAAAAGACATTTGGAAAGCTTATGTGTAATTCCATGTGTTACCATCTCATGATGCCACATGTCACCCTGTGAAATGACTAAAATGCCCCTGTGTCTTAATTTTGAGTTCTTATCCCAAAATAATTATTTCTCTTCTTCTAATGAATTTATATCAAATATAAATTAATTAATTAATCTCTATTAATTAGTTTCTCATTAATTAAATTCATATTTAAACACTTTAAATATAAATTTAACTTATACTATACATCCAATAATCTAGATTTGGTTTCAAGTCATGCTAGGGACTTTGTAATCTAATTACAAACTAAACCTATTTAATTAGTTAATTAAACTCTTTAATTAATTAATTAAATCATATTTAATTAGGTGATAACTTGTGTATGTGTGTGACTTACTAAGCTCATCACTAATTGGCAATGAGATATGATATCAACTCTTAATATCATCAGAACTTTTTCTTACCATAAATGATTTCTCTAAATCATTTTATGCACCTCATAGACCATGGTTAACACCTAGCATAGCATGCCATGGCCACCCAATTTATAATAAGGTTTACCTTAAATGAACCTATAATCATATGTTACCATGCACTAGAATCTCTTTGTTACAAAATCCCAACTCAAGCTGGAGTCATGGTTTATGTCAAACTCTATTTGCTATGAATATTATATTCTCTTTTAATTCCAGTTCTTGATTAAAAGGATTTTCTCATCAGAAACTCTTTTCTGATTAAATCTATCTGTCCTGGCCAGGAACTTGAAACATCAAGAACAATTAAATGAACATAGGATTTTATCTCTATTTACTTAGAGGAACAAATTCCATCTTGATCAACACCTACCTCCATATATAACTAGCAGGAGCCAACACATGTCCATATACCCATACACAGTATAAGTATGAAAGTAGTATCAAACTCAAACTACCTATATACAAGATAACTGTGATTGGATTTATTTCTTTTATGTTTCTTTGGGATTGTAAATTAATTAATTTATTTTAATTTATTTTGGGTATGTATTATTAAGTTTGTAATAATTTTTGGGTTGTAATTTCATTTATTTAAGTTCTTGTAAAATCATCTTGGTATGCCAAGGATTACTATGTAATTGGATTGTAAGAAGTTCAAGGAGGTCAAGAGCATTGGCGGGACCAGTGGGAGGAATTCAAGATCAAGTGTTGATTATGTACTCCTTCAGCAACTCTTGTAAAATGAATGAATGAAATGCACCTAGGAATGCCCTAATTCAATTCTTGGTGGCTCAGAATTGAATCCCTTAGAAAGTCCATGATCATACCATATTTACTGCTTGTCCATGAATGCATGAGATGTATGGGAATGTATGCAATTATATGATATATGCATGCTAAATGGATAATGTGCAAAGTGAGACCTAAATAGTAATTAGGATGACCATAAAATCTTCCAAACAAATGATTAAGTTGGAAATGCTATAATTAAAGTAATTATAACATAGGCCCTCTATTGGGACAATTCTTGTAAGAAATTCTAAATAGTTGCATAAGATGCAATTAATTTAAGAGATTTTCTTAAGAATAATTGTTAAGCATGAGATGTTTTAAATATGTAAATGGTTTGGTTGCCAATATTGGATGTACCTGAGGACATTAAAATTATTTGCATAATTACTGGCTCAATGGGATCAACTTAACTAATGCAAGATAAGTTAATAATTGATGTACCTGAGATTTTGAGCATTAGAGGCTAGGTAAAGGAATGAACCTCACATGAGATGTGATGGGCAAGGAGTTGCTCACTTATAGTTTATTGTAATTCCAATAATGGATGTACCTGAGGATGATCAATAGAATTATAAGAATTCAATCACCTACTAGAAATCCATCCAACTAGGATTTCCGTTTTCTACTTTGGAAGTGTAGGATTCGCTAAGTTAGTGGGAGGACCAATTTGATTAAAAGACCATAATCGTTTTGGTTAATTACTTGATACATTTACTAATTAATCTGGTTATTTTCTGTAGTTAATTTTCTGATAATAATGAGCATAGAACAACCACCACCATCCAATATCCTTGCAAGCATACTTGATCGGAATAGGTTGACAGGACCTAATCTCTCTGATTGGCTAAGAAATTTGAAACTTGTCCTGAACCTTGAACATATAGGATATGTTTTAGATTCAAATGTTCTTGGTCTCTTACCTCCAGAGGCCACTTAAGGGGAACATGAAACTTTGGACAAGTGGAAGGAGCATGATATGAGAGCTAAGTGTTACATGCTTGCTTCTATGAGTAATGAGTTACAAAAGCAGCATGAGAACATGCAAAGTGCGAGTGAGATCCTCCTTCACATACAAGAGTTGTATGGTGAGCACAGTAGGAATGCTAGGTATGAGATATCTAAGCAGCTGTTCTGCATGAGGATGTCTAAGGGACAGAATGTTGGGGATCATGTCCACAAGATGATTCGGCTGATTGAGCAGTTGGAACATTTTAACTTCAACATGGATTTCCAACTACAGACGAATTTGATCCTTCAGTCCCTTCCTGAGTCTTTTGGGAATTTTGTAACAAATTTCCATATGACTCAACAGGAATGCACCTTAGCTGGTTTACTCAACATGCTGGTTATTGCCCAAAAGAATATGCCGGGCAATAAAGGAAAAGAGGTAGCTTTGATTGCTTCTTCTTCTACTGGAAAGTCCAACAAGAAGAAGGGTAATAAGAAAAAGAAACCTCAGATTCCTAGTCCTTCTAAGAAAATAGCTAAACAGAAAGGGAAGACTAAAGCTGATGGAGGCAAAGGAAAGTGTTTCCACTACCAGAAGGATGGGCACTGGAAAAGGAACTGCCCATAGTATCTTACTTCTCTGAAGGACAAGAAGGATAGACCTTTGGAAGGTATGTCCATATCTTATTATTTAGATTCTGATGATACTCATAGTTCATCTACAGCTTGGGTTTTAGATACTGGTGCCAGTTCTCACATTTCTAATGATATGCAGGGACTAGCAAGTAGTAGTAGCTTGCGTTCTCAAGATGTTAGAGTCCAAATTGGCAATGGCTCAACTGTTGAAGCTTTAGCCATAGGATCTAAATCTTTTTACATGTTTGGACATGTTTTGTGTTTGGATAAAATTTTATATGTACTTGATGCTTTTAAGAACATCATTTTTATATCTAGTTTAACTAGAAATGGCTATGAATTTCAGTTCACAGATGATGTTTGCAATATTTATTTTGGAAATAAATATATTGGTTTGGGTTATATGAATGATGGTCTTTATTATTTGGATAATAATGACAAACACAAAATGAATGCAAGTGATCTAAATGAATGCAATGCCATAGTGAAAATCAACTGAAGTTCAAAATATATTTGGCACTTAAGGCTATGTCATGTTGCAGAAGATAGGATTGCAAAACGGGAGAAAATGGGGATTCTATCCTCATTGGGCTCTGAGCCTACTGCAATTTGTGAATCTTGCCTTCAGGGCAAAATGACTAGATCACCCTTTGTTGGACAAGGGCTAAGAGCTGAAAATATTTTGGAGCTAATACATAGTGATGTATGTGGTCCATTTAAAGAAATGGCTAGAGGGGGCTTAAATTATTTTATTACCTTTACTGATGATAAATTGAGGTTTGGGTATTTGTATTTGATGAAATACAAACATGAATCCTTTGAAAAGTTCAAAGAATTTAAATCTGAATTAGAAAATCAAACAGGAAAGAGTATTAAAGCTCTTCGATCAGATCATGAAGGTGAATATTTGAGTACTGAATTTGATGAATACTTGAGAGAGCACGGCATTGTTTCCTAGCTGACTCCTGCAGGAATGCCACAACTAAATGGTGTATCTGAAAGGAGAAATCGTACCTTATTGGATATGGTACGTAGTATGATGAGATATACTGATATGCCAATCTCCTTTTGGGAATTTGCATTAGAATCAGCTTTGTATATTCTGAATAAGATTCCATCAAAATTAGTTTCTTCCACACCTTATGAGATATGGCATGGAAGAAAGCCAAGTCTTAAGCATGTTAAGATTTGGGGTTGTCTAGCTTATGTCAAAAAGCTGAACACTGATAAATTGGAAACCAGATCAGAAAAAGGTCGATTTGTTGGATATCCAAAGGATAGTTTTGGATATTATTTTTATTTGCCTACTTCACAAAAGGTTATGATAAGTAGAGATGCCACATTTCTTGAACAATAGTTTGTTCAAGAAGGTGGCAAACGAAGGCAAATAAAGTTGGAATTGGAGAATTCTGACCAACCAACAGATCAGATGGATATAGATCCATCTAGTCAACCTACACCCATTGATGAAACATCTACAGTTGTTCCTCGTAGAATAACTAGGGTATCTCACCCACCAGTGAGATATGGTTTCCTTCATGAAGAAGAATAATAGTTGTCTACTCATGAAGAATTAGATCATGGAGATGATCCACTTACCTATGAAGAAGCTATATCAGATATAGACTCTTCAAAATGGATTGATGCTATGAAATCTAAAATTGATTCCATGTATAAGAATCAAGTTTGGGATCTTGTTGACCCACCTGAAGGTATTGTACCTATAGGGAACAAATGGGTTTTCAACAAGAAAATTGGTTCTGATGGAAAGGTAGAGACCTATAAGGCAAGGCTAGTAGCGAAAGGGTTTCGCTAAAGGCAAGGAATCGACTATGAGGAGACTTTCTCGCCTGTTGCCATGCTTAAATCAATTAGGATTCTATTAGCAATAACTGCATACTATGATTATGAGATTTGGCAGATGAATGTCAAAACAGTTTTTCTCAATGGATACATTGAAGAAAACATTTTCATGGAACAACCTAGGGGTTTTGAATCCCAAGATGGTTCCAAAGTATGCAAGCTAAAGCGATCCATTTATGGGTCGAAACAAGCTTCGAGGAGTTGGAACATCCGTTTTGATGAAGCCATTAAATCCTTTAGTTTTATCAAAAAAAAAATGAGGATGAGCCATTGTATATATGAAGGTTAGTGACAGTGCTATCACTTTCCTTGTCTTATATGTGGATGACATACTGTTGATGGGTAATGACACACGTATGTTGACAACTGTAAAGATATGGTTGTCAAATACATTCTCCATGAAAGACTTAAGGGAGGCAACCTATATTCTTGGGATTCGCATCTATAGAGATAGAGCAAAAAGAATAATTGGTTTATCCCAAAGTCTATACTTGGAAAAGGTGTTAAAGAGGTTTAACATGATTGATTCCAAGAGAGGATTGTTACCAGTGAGACATGGTATCCATCTTTCTAAAGAGATGTCTCCAAAGACACCTGAAGAAAGAGATAAAATAGCTAGGATTCCATATGCTTCGGCTATTGAAAGTTTAATGCATGCAATGTTGTGTACTAGGCCGAATATCGCATATGCTATTAGTTTGACTAGCAGGTATCAATCCAATCCAGGTTTGGAACACTGGATAGCTGTCAAGAATATCCTTAAGTACTTGAGAAGAACTAAGGATTTATTCTTGATCTATGTAGGTGGAGACTTGCAATTGGATGGTTATACTGATTCTGATTTCCAATCAAATATCGATGATAAAAAGTCTACATCTAGATATGTGTTCATTTGTAATGGAGGTGCAGTCAGTTGGAAGAGTTCCAAACAGAGCACGACTGCAGATTCCACTACAGAGGCTAAGTATATTACTGCATCAGATGCTGCAAAGGAAGCTGTTTGGATAAAGAAGTTTGTGACAGAACTTGTAGTAGTTCCTTCCACTGAGTCAGCAGTTCCACTACACTGTGACAACAATGGAGCAGTCATACAGGCCAAGGAACCAAGGTCTCACCAAAAATCCAACCACATAGAAAGGCATTACCACATTATCAGAGATATAGTTGGGCAAGGCGATATAGCCATGCAGAAAAATAACATCAGCTGAAAAATCTAGCTGATCCATTCACTAAGCCTTTATCACAAGCTCAGTTAGAC
This sequence comes from Hevea brasiliensis, assembly GCF_030052815.1. Lineage (NCBI taxonomy): Eukaryota > Viridiplantae > Streptophyta > Magnoliopsida > Malpighiales > Euphorbiaceae > Hevea > Hevea brasiliensis. The sequence goes on from NC_079501.1 coordinate 41,598,629, forward strand.
TGACATCTTGAGAAGATGGGTCTAAGGTATTGTAATGAATGGCTCTAGTGCTAGTGGGAGATTGTTAGTAGTATGCCCTAAAGCATATCATTTAGTATGTATCTTGTATATGTTTTTATTAATAAAAGGCATTTCCACTTTTTCGTTTACATAAGATATTTATGTGTAATAGAAAAGGTCCATTGATATTTTGTTAGAAATTCTATTCTTAAGTTGTTAAGAATATGAGTGACAGTATTTCTAGTATAAAGTATCATAAATAGGTTCACAATCGAGGATACTTCATAATAAGGACATGACTTATCTAGAAAGATTGTATTCATGTTTGTTCCCAAGTTATTTATATGAGATATAAATATGATGGAATGGTGAGTCTCATGCCATTTGATAAACATGATAGGTACTTATAAATGATGAGTAGGCCGAACCAGTAACACTTATGACAAGCACATGGAGTTTACTCTTGTCAATGTTTTGTCATAAATCATATCAGTGCATATAATCTTTAGACCTGAGATAGCACAGTTATCTTGTATATAGGTACTCTGAGTTTGATACTGCTTTCATATTTGTACTGTGTATGGGTATATGGGCATGTGTTGGCTCCTAGCAGTTATATATGGAGGTAGGTGTTGATCAAGATGGAATTTGTTCCTCTAAGTAAATAGAGATAAAATCCTATGTTCATTTAATTGTTCTTGATGTTTCAAGTTCCTAGCCAGGACAGATAGATTTAATCAGAAAAGAGTTTCTGATGAGAAAATCTTTTTAATCAAGAACTGGAATTAAAAGAGAACATAATATTCATAGCTAATGGAGTTTGACATAAACCATGACTCCTGCTTGAGTTGGGATTTTGTAACAGAGAGATTCTAGTGCATGGTAACATATGATTATAGGTTCAATTAAGGTAAACCTTATTACTAATTGGGTGGCCATGGCATGCTATGCTTGGTGTTAACCATGGTCTATGAGGTGCATAAAATGATTTAGAGAAATCATTTATGGTAAGAAAGAGTTCTGATGGTATTAAGAGTTGATATCATATCTCATTGTCAATTAGTGATGAGCCTAGTAAATCACACACATACACAAGTTATCACCTAATTAAATATGATTTAATTAATTAATTAAAGAGTTTAATTGATTAATTAAATATGTTTGGTTTGCAATTGATTAATTAAATAGGTTTGGTTTGCAATTAGATTGCAAAATCCCTAGCATGACTTGAAATCCAATCTAGATTATTGGATGTATAGTATAAGTTAAATTTATATTTAAAGTGTTTAAATATGAATTTAATTAATAAGAAATTAATTAATAGAGATTAATTAATTAATTTATATTTGATATAAATTAATTAGAAGAAGAAAAATAATTATTTTGGATTAAGAACTCAAAATTAAGGCACAGGGACATTTTGGTCATTTCGCAGTGTGACACGTGGCACCATGAGATAGTGACACATGGCATTACGCATAAGCTTGCCAAATGTCTTTTAATCATGTAAGATGATTAAAATTAAGATTAAATATATGTTTGACACTTGGCACAATGTGACTGGGTCACTTAAACCTAGAACTAATCAAAGAGTGACATGTGGCAAGGATTTAATGTGTTAACCGAGCTATATAAGTGTTGTTATCGGAAAAATAAAACACAACCAGCAGCCACACTCCTTTGTCATGCCATTTTGAAGCTCTCCCTCTCTTCCTCTTCATCTCTCATCAATTCAAAGAGATTAGCCATCAATCTCTTGAATTAAAAATACTAGAAATTGTTTCTAGTGTCCTGTTTACATCTCTAATCTCTTAAATGGAAGAACTTGAATTTCTAATTAATAAAAAAAGCTTTAGAAGCTGTTCAAGGGCTGCCATAGGTGTTCTTGGTGTGGACAAGCTAGAGGGACAACATTTGGTTTCCTGAAGGCGAATCTCAAAGGCGCAAATATGCTGTAGTGCATTAAGAGGTTAGTGTAATCATTCTTGATTTTATCTAGGGTTCTAAAATTAATCTGGTTAATTTTAAAATCTTAAATGGCAAATACAGATCCAAAAACATATTAAAAGAGTTTTAATAGGTTGTTTATCATTGAAATCAAATAGTTAAAAATAAATCTTGCATGATGCATATGACCCTAGGTGAAATTTTTTGAATTTAATGGTATAAACTTGTGTTTTTCACCCTTCCGTTCCTTCAGCCTCTGGAGGTAAGGGACCAAGAACATTTGAATCTAGAACATATCCTATATGTTCAAGGTTCAAGACAAGTTTCAAATTTCTTAGCCAATCAGAGAGATTAGGTCCTCTCAACCTATTGTGATCAAGTATGCTTGCAAGGATATTGGATGGTGGTGGTTGTTCTGTGCTCATTATTATCAGAAAATTAATTGCAGAAAATAACCAAATTAATTAGTAAATGTATCAAGTAATTAACCAAAATGATTATGGTCTTTTAATCAAATTAGTCCTCCCACTAACTTAGCGAATCCTACACTTCCAAAGTAGAAAACGGAAATCCTAATTGGATGGATTTCTAGTGGGTGATTGAATTCTTATAATTCTATTGATCATCCTCAGGTACACCCATTATTGGAATTACAATAAACTATAAGTGAGCAACTCCTTGCCCATCACATCTCATGTGATGTTCAATCCTTTACCTAGCCCCTAATGCTCAAAATCTCAGGTACATCCATTATTCACTTATCTTGCATTAATTAAGTTGATCCCATTGAGCCAGTAATTATGTAAATAATTTTAATGTCCTCAGGTACATCCAATATTGGCCACTAAACCATTTACATATTTATAACATCTCATGCTTAACAATTATTCTTAACAAAATCTCTTAAATTAATTGCATCTTATGCAACTATTTAAAATTCTTAAAATAATTGCCCTAATGGAGGGCCCATGTTATAATTACTTTAATTATAGCATTTCCAACTTAATCATTTGTTTGGAAGATTTTATGGTCATCCTAATTACTATTAAGGTCTCACTTTGCACATTATCCATTTAGCATGCATATATCATATAATTGCATACATTCCCATACATCTCATGCATTCATGGATAAGCAGTAAATATGATATGATCATGGACTTTCTAAGGGATTCAATTCTGAGCCACCAAGAATTGAATCAGGGTATTCCTAGGTGCATTTCATTCATTCATTTTACAAGAGTTACTGAAGGAGTATATAATCAATACTTGATCTTGAATTCCTCCCACTGGTCCCACCAATGCTCTTGACCTCCTTGAACTTTTTGCAATCCAATATTACATAGTAATCCTTGGCATACCAAGGCGAATTTACAAGAAGTAAATAAATGAAATTACAACCCAAAAATTATTACAACCTTAATAATATATGCCCAAAATAAATTAAAATAAATTAATTAATTTACAATCTCAAAGAAACATAAAAGAAATAAATCCAATCACATTGGTCTTTTATAGTCCATGATCATCCATCATGCATATCACTATTTAAAAATTAAATAAAATATACATACTTAAATTAAATTGAATATCTTATATTCAACTTAAAAATCCAAATTTGAATATGATTCAAATAAATTTAAAAATTCAGATTTGAATCTCATTCAAACAAATTTAAAAATTCAGATTTGAATCACATTGAAACAACCTTAAAAATTCAGATTTGAATCACATTCAAACAATATTTAAAAAAGCAGATTTGAATCACATTCAAACAATTTTTAAAAATTCAGATCTGAATATTATTTAAACAACTTTAAAAAATCAGATTTAAATATGATTCAAACAACTTTAAAAATTCAGATTTGAATCACATTCAAACAACTTTTAAAATTCATATTTGAATCACATTCAAACAATTTTTAAAATTCTGATTTGAATCAAAATTTAATTGTGTGATTAAAATTCTAATTAAACAATTTAATTAGACATAGGATGAGCTTTTAGATCATACGACAATTGCAAATTAAAAAGCCAAACCTTTGCACCACCCATGAAGCCAAACCATGTGCACCATTGGTGGTATTCTTCAAGCATGCCGCCACACATCCATGGCAACCAGCAATGGATAAATCATCTTATGATCAAAACACATAATTAAATCATATAATCAATAATCTAAATGAAAAATATAGTGGCTCTGATAGCAATTGAAGGAGCGGAAGCATGAAAAAAAACAAGTTATACCATTAAATTCAAAATTTTTCACCTAGGGTCACATGCATCATGCAAGATTTATTTTTATCTATTTGATTTCAATGATAAACAACATATTAAAACTCTTTTAATATGTTTTTTGATCTTTATTTGCCATTTAAGATTTTAGAATTAATCAGATTAATTTTAGAACCCTAGATTAAATCAAGAACAAACACACTAACCTCTTGATGCACTACAGTGTATTTGCGCCTTTGAGATTCATCTTCAAGACGCCAGATGTTGTCCCTCTAGCTTGTCCACACCAAGAACACCTATGGTAGCCCTTGAACAGCTTCTAAAGCTTTTTCTATTATTTAGAAAATCAAGTTCTGCCTTTTAAGAGATTAAAGATGTAAACAGGACACTAGAAACAATTTCTAGTATTTTTAATTCAAGAGATTGTTTGCTAATCTCTTGGAATAGATGAGAGATGAAGAGGAAGAGAGAATATGAGTCTTAAGGGTGGCGGAACACAATGGGAGGCAGCAGTTTGCATTTTTATTTTTTCATAACAACACTTATATAGCTAGGTCACCACTTAAACCCTTGCCACATGTCATCCTTTGATTGGTTTTAGGTTTAATTGACCCAATCACATTGTGCCAAGTGTTAAACTTATATTTAATCTTAATTTTAATCATCTTACATGATTAAAAGACATTTGGCAAGCTTATGTGTAATTCCATGTGTCACCATCTCATGGTGCCACATGTTACCCTGTGAAATGACCAAAATGCCCCTGTGTCTTAATTTTGAGTTCTTAACCCAAAATAATTATTTCTCTTCTTCTAATCAATTTATATCAAATATAAATAAATTAATTAATCTCTATTAATTAATTTCTCATTAATTAAATTCATATTTAAACACTTTAAATATAAATTTAACTTATACTATACATCTAATAATCTAGATTTGGTTTGAAGTCATGCTAGGGACTTTGCAATCTAATTGCAAACCAAACCTATTTAATTAATCGATTAAACTCTTTAATTAATTAATTAAATCATATTTAATTAGGTGATAACTTGTGTATGTGTGTGACTTACTAGGCTCATCACTAATTGGCAATGAGATATGATATCAACTCTTAATATCATCAGAAACCACATGAAAGAAACTGTCCTACACATGACTTAGAGCTTGCTGCCATTGTATTTGCTCTAAAAATCTGGAGAAACTATTTGTATGGGGAGAAATGCTATATCCACACAGATCACAAGAGCTTGAAGTATTTGGGCACACAGAAAAAGCTAAATTTGAGGCAGCGAAGGTGGTTAGAATTGATTAAGGATTACAATTGTTTAATTGACTACCAGCTAGGAAAGGCAAATGTGGTCGTTGATGCTTTGAGTCATAAAACCATGGCTAGCTTAAAAGTTTCTCCTTTGTCCATGGTGCATGAATTAAAAGCACTGCATGCTAGTTTGGAGGTTGATGATGAGAGGCAGATGACAGTTACTTGGCAAGTGAAACCAGTGTTGATAAAATAGATCCAAATGGTGGCTCAGAATGATGAAAACTATCAGAAATTGATGGAAGAAACTTGGGATGGCAAGAAACCTAAATTTACAATGAACGATGATGGGTTGTTGCTATACTAGGACAGAGTGTGTGTTCCAAATAATGTGAAATTGAGGTAAATCATTATGAAGGAAGCACATGACTCTCCTTTTGCTATGCATCATGGTGGAACTAAAATGTATAGAATGGTCAAAGAGCATTATTGGTGGATGGGTTTGAAGAGAGACAAATCAGAGTATGTAGCCAAATGCCTGACTTATCAGCAAGTAAAGGTAGAGTATCAAGTGCCAGCTGGTTTGCTACATCCATTGCAAATTCCCAAGTGGAAATGGGAAAGAATCACAATGGATTTTGTGATGGGACTTCCGAGAACACAGAAGAGCCATGATGCAATATGGATCATTGTGGACAGTTTAACCAAGTCTGCATATTTTTTGCTAGTGAGAATGGATTATAGTCTAGATAGATTGGCTAAATTGTGCTTTGATGAGATAATGAGACTTCATGGAGTGCTAGTATCGATTATATCAGACAGAGATCCAAGGTTCACTTCTAGATTCTAGAGTAGTTTGTAAACAGCCTTAGGAACTAGATTGAACTTCAGCACAGCATTCCATCCATAGACAGACGATCAGTCTGAAAGGGTAATTCAAATTTTGGAGGATATGCTTCGGGCTTGTGTGATTGAATTTAAAAGTAGTTGGGATACACACTTGCCTTTAATTAAGTTTTCCTATAATAACAGCTATCAATCAAGCATAGGGATGCCTCCATATGAAGCTCTGTATGGCAGGAAGTGTAAAACTCCTCTGTGTTAGGATGAAGTGGTTGAAAGGAAACTTATTAGCCTAGAAATTGTTAAGCAGATAGAGGAGAAGATTAAACTTATCAAAGGTAGACTTAAGGCTTCATCGATCATCAGAAGTCCTATATTGATTTGAAGATGCAAGATATTGAATATACAGTGGGTGACAAGGTATTCCTCAGGGTTTCCCCTTGGAAGAGGATTATGAGATTTGCCAGAAAGGGGAAGCTAAGTCCTCATTTCATTGGGCTGTATGAGGTACTAGAAAGAGTGGGTCCTCTGGCATACCGATTGGCACTGCCTCCAGAGTTGAAAAAAATACATAAGGTCTTCCATGTATGTATGTTAAGGAGGTATCAATCAGACCCCTCGCATGTTCTACCAGTATAAAAGATTGAAGTAAATCCAGACCTCACTTATGAGGAAGAGCCCATAGAGATTCTAGCATATGAGGTGAAGCAGCTGAGGAATAAGCAGATACCACTGGTTAAGGTGCTATGGAACCACCATTTAGGCCAGGAGGCTACTTGGGAGGGTGAGGAGGACAAGAGGAGGTAGCACCCATAGCTATTCAGGGACTAAGATCAAGTAAAATTTTGAGAAAAAATTTATTTTAAGGAGGGGAGAATTGTAATACCCCTATGTTCAGTAGTTCCGTACATTCCACTATTCCGGTGACCAGTGTCTACCTGGACAGTTGGGATGTGTAAAAATATATTTAAGTCACCTAGAAAAGCGATGAACAAAAATGAATAATAATTATATGAAGGTAAAATGGAAATGAAAAAAACAAAGCATAATGAGTTAAATGAGCAGAGATCACAGCGATGGGTGATCGAATCGGGAAGTGACTGCGAGCTCAGTCGCTACCTTGATTTTGTGTGGGACCCTATGGCACCCCAGGCCTAAGGAATATTACGAAGCTAATGGTAATGTGAAAACCACAGAAAAGAATAGAGAACCAACTCAAATAATTGAACTAGAGTGCCGAAAACAATTTACTGCTACTGGAAAAACGCATCAGACCGATAAGGGGCAAAATGGTCAATTCACCCTTAGAGTTGACTTTAGACCTAATGATCCATTGACCTAATGATCCATTAAAATGTATAAAATTAAAATTATGAAAAATAATTAATAATATAAGAGGTATATGGAAGGAAAAGAAAGGAAATTTAAATAAGAGAATTTATGATAACATGCTTAAGCAAGCATGATACAATAATAAATTATAATTTTAACTTTTGAAATTAGGAGATAATAACAACATAAAAGACAAGTGAAAAAGGAAAAAAAATTAAAATTACCCATCTTCTTCAAATGTGCCAAATTCACTCTCTCATCCCTCTCTCTCTCTCTCTCCTTTTTTTTTTTTTTTCTCTTCCTCCATGAAAGCCCATCTCAAGCTTTGGTAACCCTAAATTTAGCCACAAATCCCATATCTCCCTTAAGTAAACCTTGCTTTTAGACCTTGGTAGAGTGATTGGGAGCAAAAAGGAAGAGGGAAATTGAAGATTTGAAGAATTGGAAATTCAAAAAAAAAAAGGTTTGTGAAAATCCTTCTATTCCTCTCTTTCAATTCATAATTGGACACTTAATTTGAGTGAGATTTGTTAAAATTGAAATAAAAATGGTATGTTAGGGAACTTGGGTAATTTCGGACAAGCATGGATTTGTGAAGAAATAATGTGTTTTGATACAATTAATTGTGTATTCATGCTTAGATGAGTAAGAATAGGTGATTACTACATCTTAATTTCATGAATTTTGGCAATTAGACAATTAGGATTCTTGGCCATTAGGATTTTAGGGAAATTTAGGGATTTTGGTAAATTGATGACCAATTGACAATGTTGATGCTTAAATTGGTCAATTGGTGTGCTTATGAGTGTAATTGAATGCATGGAATTAAATTGAAGTACGTAGGTTTAATGCCCAAATCTAGACAGCTTGACCCTTGCCCACTCAAATGGCTAGAACTGGAATTCTGTTGCTTCAATTGATGTGAGGCCAGTTGGAGATGAAGATTAAGACCCAAAGCAACAATTTTCATGCAGTAACCTTGTCCTAAAACTGACCACAAGTTGGTGTAAAATTAGGTTGAATCCGGATTAGGTACCCTGCCACTGGACAAAACTGACCATATGAATAGTACTTGTTCAAATGGTCATAACTTGGTGTAGAAAGGTCCAAATGACCTGATTTTTATGCCAATGAAAATCTTAAACATAGTATAACAACTTTCATGAAGAATACAAATCCAAATTCTGACCATAACCTAGTCAAATTGCTAAACAAATTTAACTAACCAAATCTGCCGCAACCTAAATTGCCCAGAATTTCTGGGTTTTGACCAATCCGGCAACCTTAGTAAAAATCGCATAACTTGAGTTACAAAACTCCAAATGGAGTGATTCAAAAAGGGAATTAAAGCTAAGATATTAAGGAACAACTTTAGTGAAGGAAAGTTGGCCAAATTTCTATTGTAGGTAGGTCCAATGGAATAGTAAACTTTGGAAATAAAAATTAAAAAGTTGGAATTGCACATAGGTAGTTTTGAATTTCAATTGGCAATCAATGGCAACACAATTGTAACCCAAAATGTGGTATGTGAGTGTAATTAGAACTAGTATACCTATTAAGTATGAAAAATTCAACATTTTACTTAACTAGTCAAATGAATAGTAACTCCATAATCTTAATTATAAAGAACTTAACTTAGAAAACCTTATAAATAAATTTTAAATGCAAAATTTGATTGTTAGAATTATTATAAGAAATAATTGGGAATGAATATTGAAACACTTTAATTTTTTCATTGACAAAAGAGCCTTCCGAGGAAGGAAATAGACAGGAGTGAATTAGGGAAAAGCTAATATAAGAGGTTTGTGCATAATAATTTTTCACTTCTTATTTACTACTGAAAAATTTATTGAATACGTTTTGGAAACAAATTATGCTTATTAATGCCTTGAGAAATGTTGTGTTGCCTACTTTATAAATGAAAATTTGGAATGAAAATTTGCTTAGTGTTTTGCATGAAATGTTTGAACAATATGATTTTGAATTTGATTTTAGATTCACACTTGGCATGGCAATATCACTATGTTCCTCCTCCATTTATGGGATTGAGATTGACTATGCTCCTTCCTCTCTGGCTTCCCAGTTTGAGGTTGAGATTGGATGAGTACTCATGTAGCTAGCTAGCTACCTCCCTCAATGATTTCGATTAGTGGGGTTGAGATTGCTTTGTCGTGGTATACAACACGTCATTGATTAGAAATTTTGTGTCATGACCTAAGTCGTGTTATTGATTGGCAACACTATAATTTATAAATTATTTTGATAAAATGGTATTATAAATATTGACATCAATTTCATGAAATGTGATTGTGAAAGGGTTTAAATAATTGTTTATCGATGTATGCTTTTATGTTAAACAACTATAAATTTTTATTGTGCACCACTGAGTATAGTACTCAGCGATAGCTTTTCTCTTTATCACAGACAAGGGGAAAGATAAGGTAGCAGAGTGAGCTACTATAGTGGCAAAGAAGCACCTTTTGAGGACTTTTTACAGGTATAATATTTTATACCCTTATAATTTCTTTTGATGTAAATATTTTTGTTCATATGTATCTATTGAACTAGTCGAGCAGTTGTACAGTAAAGTTTGTAATGATATTATTTTTGGTTTTTTTGTTTTGTAGATTGAGACTTTTTATATGTAAACTGAGTTAAAAATTAATGATGATGAGATTTATTGAAAATGTGTTGCATTGTGTTGATTGAAATGAGTTGGATTGTTGAGATTAATTGGAGTTGTGGTTGAAAACTTTACTGGAAGTGTTTTAACAAGTTTTTGAAGAACTATTTTCTCAAATTACAATCGGTACTCTGCCGAAATTTTTGTAAAATTTGCGAAAATGTCGAATAAATCAAAATTCAAACTTGTGACCTAAACTCCAATTAAAGACTTTTAATAGTGATTCAACTTCACTTTACATCTTAAAAATGAATTGAATTTAGTTTAAAATCCCTTGTAGTATATTTAATGAGTTATCGATAGGTGAAGTTCGGTAATTCGTTAAGTATACTACGGGATCATCTTATACCTTATAGAGGGGTAAGGTGTGACATCTTTTATGTGAAATACATAGAAAGCACATTCATAACATGCCCAAAGAAGCTTTGACAAGCCATTCAAGATATAAGTCCACATAAAGAGATATTGGCAAGCCGCCAAAGGCAGAAGTCCATCATAAAGGCATTGATAAGCCACCAAAGGCACAAGTCTGCCATAAAGGCATTTGACAAGCCACTAAAGAAGGCATAAGTCTGCCAAGTAAAAAAGTGTCTGCCCAAGTAGCTTCATTATTCTTGGTATGCAGAGCCTGAGAATCCAAAGACTTAACCCTTGGGCTGCTAGAGGACTCAACAATGTCAACACCAATTTCTTTCAAATCACATTATAATCCTTTTGACATGTTAGCATAGGTTCAATTGTAAAACGCCACTTCATCATCCTTTTGTATCTTTGCACCTTCATCTGAGCTTACTGAAAAAGAGCTTTAACATGGCTAATGTAACACCCTCATATTAAGTATTTCGTACATTCTACTGTTTCAATGACTAAGGTCTGTCCAGACAGCTAGAATGTTTAGAACTATACTTAGATCACATAGAGAAACCATAAATAAAATTGATAAAGATCAAATGTAGTAGGAAGAAAATAAGTGAAATAAAGCATAAATGGGTTAAATGAGCCGAGGTCTCGGTAATGGGTGACTGACCCAAGAAGCGACTGCGAACTCAGTTGCTACCCTAAATTCTTGTGAGACTCCATGATATCCTTGGGCAAGGGATAATTGTGAAACTATTGGGAATGTGAAAACCATAGAAAAGAAAATAGAACAAACTCAAATAAGTGAATCAGAACTCAAGGAGTTATCGAGCATCATTAAAAAGATGAATTAGACCCGACGATGGCATTTTGGTCAATTCACTCCTAGAGGTGACTTTTGACCTAAATGTCCAATAAAATGTGTGAAATTAAATTATTGAAAAAGGGATTAAAAATGAAGAGAGTAGAGAAAGAAAAGAAAATGAAATGAAAATTTTCATTTTTAATAGCTTTATAACATCACCATGAGGTAAACATGACATAATTAATAATTATAATTTAAATAATTAAAAATAGAGATTTATCTACCTAAAAATAAGACAAAAGATTAAAAAATTAAATCAAATTAAATGATCTTCTTCCTCTAGAATAGCCATGTTAGTAGTATGCTGTAGAGCATATCATTTAATATGTATCTTGTACATATTTTATTAATAAAAGGCAATTTCACTTTTCCGTTTACATTATGTATTTATGTGTAATAGAAAAGGTCCATTGATATTTTGTTAGAAATTCTATTCTTAAGTTGTTAAGAATATGAGTGACAGTATTTCTAGTACAAAGTATCATAAATTAGTTCACAATCAAGGATACTTCACACAGGACATGACTTATCTAGAAAGATTGTATTCATATTTGTTCCCAAGGTATTTATATAAGATATAAATATGATGGAATGGAGAGTCTCATGCCATATAACAAACATGATAGGCACTTTTACATGATAAGTAGGCCGAACCAATGACGCATATGACAAGCACATAGAGTTTACTCTTGTCAATGCATTGTCATATATCATATCAGTGTATATAACTTTTAGACCTGAAATAACACAGTTATCTTGTATATAGGTAGTTTGAGTTTGATACTGCTTTCATACTTGTACTGTGTATGGGTATATGGGCATGTGTTGGCTCTTATTAGTTATATATGGAGATAAGTGTTGATCAAGATGGAATCTGTTACCCTAAGTAAATAGGGATAAAATCCTATGTTCATTTAATTATTCTTGATGTTTCAAGTTCCTGGCCCGGACAGACAAATTTAGTCAGAAAAGAGTTTCTGATAAGAAAATCTAATTAATCAAGAACTGGAATTAAAAGAGAACGTAATATTCATAGTAAATGGGATTTGACATAAACCATCAATCCAGCTTTAATTGGGATTTTGTAATAGAGAGATTCTAGTGCATGGTAACATATAATTATAGGTTCATTCAAGGTATTCCTTGTTACTAATTAGGTGGCCATGGCACGCTATGCTATGTGTCAACCATGGTCAATGAGATGCTTAAAATGATTTAGAGAAATCATTTACGGTAAAAAAGAGTTCTGATGATATTAAGAGTTAATATCATATCTCATTGCTAATTAGTGATGAGCCTAGTGAGTCACACACATACACAAGGTAATCACCAAGTAAAATGTGATTTAATTGGTTAATTAAAGAGTTTAATTGATTAATTAAATAAGTTTGTTTTGCAATAAGATTGCAAAGTCCCTAGCATGGCTTGAAACCAAATCTAGGTTATTGGATGCATAGTATAAGTTAAATTTATATTTAATGTGTTTAAATATGAATTTATTTGTGAGAAATTAATTAATGGAGATTAATTAATTAATTTATATTTGATATAAATTGATTAGAAGAGGGGAAATAATGATTTTGAGTTGAGAACTCAAAATTACAACATAAGGATAATTTGGTCATTTTACATGGTGACATGTGGCACCATGAGATGGTTACACATGGCATCATATAAGTTTGCCATTTATCTTTCTATCATACAAGTTGATCAAAGTCAAGATTAAGTCTAGCTTTGGCACTTGGCTTAATGTGATTAAGTCAATTAAAAATAAGATGCAATGTGGTGGTGACATGTGGCATAGGGTTTAAGTGATTACTTGACCTAATTATATAAAGAGAAGTTATAAGAAAAAAAATAGTCACATCCCCTTTCTCTCTTATGTGTGGCGGCTCACCTCTCTCCCACTCTTCTCTTCATCTTTTCTCATCAATTCAAAGAGAATCACTCCATTCCCTTTGAATTAAAATTGCTACAAATTGTTTCTAGTGTCCTATACACACATACAACCTCTCTAAAGGCAAAAACCCAATTTATAATTGGTTGGCAAAAGCTTGAGAAGCAAATTGGGGGCTGCCCATTGGTGATCTTGGTATGGACAAGCTAGAGGGACAACACTTGGGGTCCTAGGTGCTTTCTAAAGGTGCCAATTACGTCTATAGTGCATCAAAGAGGTTAGTGCTCTAACCCTTCTTTTAAACTAGGTTTTAAATGAATTAATTTGTTAATTCATAATCTTAAATGGCAAACATAAATCTTAATACATATTAAAAGTGTTTAATATGCAATTAAGCATTGAAATTAATTAGGCACATAAGAGATGTGGCATGATGCATGTAACCATAGAAGAAAAATTTTAAAATTCAATGCTCTAATGAACTAATCAACATGCTTCCGCTCTTACAATTGGTATCAGAGCCACTATATTTGCCATTTAGATTGTTTATTGAGATTTAATTGTGTGATTGGATCAAATGTTGATTAAATCAAAGGTTGTTTGAGCTTCAAGATGTGGTGGCATAGAGGTAATAGTCCTCATGTGTGATGGCTCACATGGTTGTGCACACCAAGGGTGTGCATGGTTATGCGTTTGGGCTTTTGGACTTCTATATACAATTGTTGTATATCTTAAGGCCCGTAATTAGGCCCATGATTAATTAAATTGTTTAATTAAGAATTTTAATCACACAATTAAATTTTGATTCAATTGTTTGAATGAGATTCAAATATGAATTTTTTAATTTGTTTAAATGAGATTCAAATTTAAATTTTTTAGTTGAATATGAGATATTCAATTTAATTTTAATATGTATGTTTTATTTAATTGTTAAATGGCAATAAGCATGATGGATGATCATGGACAATAAAAGACCAAAGTGATTGTATTTATTTCTTTTATTTTTCTTTGGTTTCTGAAATAATTAATTTTATTTTTGGTGGCATGTATTATAAGTGTTATAATAATTTGGGTAGTAATTTCATTTGTTTGAGGACTTTAAAGTCCATATTCTTTTAAATTCACCTAGGTATGCCAAGAATTATAATGTAATTGGATTACAAGAAGATCAAGGAGGTCAAGAGCATTGGTGGGACCAGTGGGAGAAAATCAAGATCAAGTGTTGATTATGTACTCCTTCAGCAACTCTTGTAAAATGAATGAATGAAATATACCTAGGAATGCCCTAATTTAATTCTCGGTGGCTCAAAATTAAATCCCTTAGAAAGCCCATGATCATACCATATTTATTGTTTATCTATGTATGTATGAGATGTATGGGAATGTATGCAAGTATATGATATATGCATGCTAATTGGATAATGTGCAAAGTGAGACCATAATAGTAATTAGGTCGACCACTAAATCTTCCAAACAAATGATTAAGTAGGAAATGGTATAAGTAAAGTAATTATATCATAGGCCCTCCATTGAGGCAATTATTTTAAGAAATTTTAAATACTTGCATTTGATGCATTTAATTTAAGAGATTTTTCTAAGAATAATTGTTAAGCATCAGATGTTGTAAATATGTAAATAGTTGATGGCCAATAATGGATGTGCCTGAGGACATTAAAATTATTTGCATGTTTACTGGCTCAATGGGATCAACTTAACTAATGCAAGATAAATCAATAATGGATGTGCCTGAGATTTTGAGCATTAAGGGCTAGATAAATGTTTGCTGGTTTTACAACCACCGCAAGTGCACAAATCGCTAACAAGTAATAAAGTGATGAGTAAAGTATCATTCCTATGAGGAATTTTTTATTAGTAAGTACCAATCTACATAGTAATTTTGACTGTTTAGGCTATCGGACAATGAAGAAATGAAAGTTGTCTATTTTAAACACTAAAATGATAAACTTAAAATAAAGTAATATATTTTGGAATAATTTTTAAATTAAGATTTCACACTTGAATCTTACTATGGATGTTATCTTGTTTATTTACTGGATTGAGAATCGTTTGCCTTGATGGAAATCTGTCCTAAGGTATCCTAAGTCCTCTCTCAAGGCACCTAGGGTGTATTCTAATTAACTAAAACCCGACTTTCATGGCGATCAAATTAATTAAAATTCTTTAAGGTCTTTGACTAATTTTGAAATTTCACAAAGGTATCAACCTATGTCTAGGTTAGAATTCCTAGGTTCAAGATCTTGATTTTCTAATATTAATCTTCACCTTTCAGTCCTTCAATTAATATCTATAATCAATACTAAGTGGGTATCAGCACATCGCATGCATTAAGATCACAAAAAATTAAATCAAGGAACAAATCTCAAATCCAATAAATAAAACTTAATGTTTATCAATAACAATGATTACATTACTCTCCTAATTCCAGAATATGAAAACTACTCACTCATGAGTTCAGCAAACATCATGATAAAAAGGTAAAGATAGTAAAAAGAAATCATATAGAAGAAATAAAACAATAAAAATCCATTTATAGAGATGGAATGAAGGAACCGAAGAGAGTTTGCAGCTTTGATCTCGTGAAACTTCAGCTAGAAAACTCCTCTTGGTGCTGACATTCTTCTCCTCAAGACGGCTGGGGAGAGTGCAGAATGCAAGTTTCTTTAAAACTCCTAAGAAGTGCTCTCAAAGGATCCTCTCTCTTTTTTGGATGTTTTTCTCTTTCTATTTATAATAGCTGTTCTCGAGTTAGGTCATTTTGAGTCCCAAAAGCCTTAGGAGTCTAATTTGAATGTGTAAATAAGAGCGGGAATTCGGGTTTGAAAACTGGTTGCCAAATGGTGCATGGCCCATGTGTCACTACATGGCCTCGGGCCGTGTAACTTACTAGAGTGAAATTGTGAAATCTTGCAATGGGAAGAGACTTACACGGGTCTGCATTGGCTACATGGGCCTAGTTACACAGGTCGTGTACTTTTGTTCTCAGAAAGTTCTTCAAGCTTGTGCCCAACAGAGACTTACACGGGTCCCTGCAGATTACACGGGTCCAATTACATGACTCGTGTACTTTTGTTTCTCCATTAGCTCTCTGGCTTTCATTTGGCAGAAGGTTACATGGGTCTGTGGTTTTGCTTACACGGCCCATGTACTTTGTATCAGCTGAAATTCTGAGTCTTTTGACCTCTCTAAGCATATCTTTTGCACTCCTATACTCTAGGGCTTCACCCAAACACCTGAAATGATGCAGAAAACATGGAATTAAGGGCTTGACAATAGAAATTACAAAAACCAATGAAATCAACTACTATGCATGAGATTACTTACCTAAATGCTATGAAATAGCGATGGGTGACTGCACCGGGAAGTCACGGCGTGGACCGTTGACTAGCCCTGGACTGCGGGGAACCCTGGAAAACATTTTTAGGACTTAAATAGACCCTTATTGAAGAATAAATCTCATTAGAAAGATCAAAGAAAAATTAATTAATTAGTACAAAGAAAAGTGAGAAATCGAAAAACAGACAAAACCTGGTGTTACCGAAAAATCGGGAATGCAACCCGAACAGGGGCATTATGGTCATTTGACATCCCGAATTGTCTTTTGACCTAAATGTCCATTAAAAATAAATAATATTACACTTAGAAAATAAAATGAAAAATTAATTTTGTGGTACCTAAAGTAAATAGCCAAAAGTAGAGTGAAAATGGTGTAAATAACACATTTAACATATTATATGATTAATTGAGTGAGTGGGCCACTAAAGGAATAAACTAAGAGCTAAATGGGGTAGGTGTACATCTATTATCCAACCTGAAACTTCATCTTCTCCCATTTCCCTTATCCATGCTGAAATGAAAAGGGTGAATCCTCCATTGCCGTTTGGCCTTCAAGCTTGAGCCACTCCTTTATTTCACCTCTAATCACTTAGATTGCTTCATTAAAGATTGTCTACACATCATAAGGAAGAGCTTGATACCAAAATCAAGAAGTTTAATCAAGGTTTAGTAAGTCCCAACCATAGGTAAGTTTACAATTTTGAATATTGCTTTGTTAAACTTTGTGTACATGTTATGGGTGTGTGCTTGGTGAAGAAAATTTTCAAGTTTGAGGAGTTATTGATATGTCCATTTTGGACAGCCATGGAGTTATGTATTTGATGATTTATTTTATATATATTTGATGAGAAATTATGATGAATAGGGTGATTTAATGTCCTAGTAGTTAAATTCCATGTATATGTGGTGATTGTACAATGGGGATTGAAGTTGACGAATTATGGACACTTTGGCATGGTGAAGCTTTGCGGCAGCCTTGGGACACTTTGATAAATGTATGAGTTCATGAAGGCATTGGCAGAATATTGACATTGAGGATTGATGGATATGTATATAGATTGGTTCTGTAATTTGTATGTAAGAATGAGTAATGTTTAGGTGTATATGTGATTATACTTAGACTTTGTAAATTTGAGTTTTAATTGGTGTATTGAGGATGTGTGTAATCTGCCCAAAGTGACTTTAAAGTGAAGTGGTATATGGTTTTGGTAATGTACCAAAACAGAATTGGTAAGGGAAGTGAACATATAGTAAGGTAAATGTGTTATTGATGTATGTTTAAGCAAGGTAATTAAGGGCAGTATGCATTTTAGCCTATAACTTTAAATGTTTAACCTTAATTGGTATGAGACCAATTGGAGGTGAAACTAGGCACAAAATGTGCCAACTTTCATTGAGAAAGCATACCAAAATTCTGCTTGCAATGTGATATGAAAAATGACCAATTCGGATTGAGTACAATTGAGGCCTGAAAATTGACCAATTGGGTAGCAGTTAGTGTTTAGGCCATAACTCACTCAAAACAGGTCCAATTGACCTGAAATTTTAACCATGAATAGTTAAGACCCATACCTACAAGTCTTATGAAGACACCAAAGCCCAGAAATGACCAGAAGCAAGACAAATAGCTTGCACAAGTTCGGGTCCAAAAACTGGCCGAACCAAAGTTGACCAAATTGACCTAAAATTGACCTAATTTGATGCCATTTGACCAGCGATAGTATAATGACCATAACTTGGTCTACTTAACTCAGAATGACCTAAAATTTTGCCCCGCGTTCCATAAGACATAGATCTACAAGTTTGTAGTTTTAACCGAAACCCAAAAACCGAGGGAACTAGGTTGTCCGGCTAGGTCAAACTAGTATCCCGGAATCCAGCAAGTTGCATTAAAATGCACTAAACAAGGAAATGAGTTTGGTAAAACGTACCAACCCTAAAACCCTATCGAATGTGACTGTAACACCCCTAAGTTCGGTAGTGCGTTCTGCTGTTCCGGTGACCAGTGCTGTCCGGACAGCTAGGATGCCTAGAACCACACCTTGTTATGAGAGAGGAGACATAAATAATGAAATACAAAAAAAGAAAATACAAGAAAAACAAAGGAAAAATCATAGCAAAGAAATGTAACCGAATAAGTGAGCTGGGAAACCTAGCGATGGTGATCAGACCGGAAGTCACTTGAGTGGACCGTTGACTAGCCCTCGATCATGGGAACCCTGGAAAACATTTTTAAGACTTAAATAGACCCTTATTGAAGAATAAATATCATTAGAAAGATCAAAGAAAAATTAAATAATTAGTACAAAGAAAAGTGAGAAATCGAAAAACAGACAAAATACGGTGTTACCGAAAAATTGGGAATGCCACCCGAACAGGGGCATTATGGTCATTTGACATCCCGAATTGTCTTTTGACCTAAATTTCCATTAAAAATAAATAATATTACACTTAGAAAATGAAATGAAAAATTTGTTTAGTGGTACCTAAAATAAATAGCCAAAAATGGAGTGGAAATGGTGTAAATAACACATTAAACTTATAATATGGTTAAATAATGTGAGTGGGCCACTAAAGGAATAAACTAAAGACATAGTGGGGCAGGTGTACATCCATTATCCAAGGCAGAAACTTCATCTTCTCCATTGTACCAAAGTTGCCGTGAATGAAGGGAGAGGAAACTCCATGGACATTTTCATGCAAGCTTGATCCATCCCTCCATTTCAACTCCATTCACTTGGGTTCCTTCATGAAACTTTGTCTACTCATCACAAGGAAGAGTTTGATACTAAATTTGAGAAGTTTAAGCAAGGTTTAACAAGCTCCAAGCATAAGGTAAGTCCATAATTTTGAAGATAGCTTTGTTAAGTTTTGTGTGCATGTTATGGGTGTTGGTTTGTGAAGGAAAATTTTGAGTTTGAAGAGTTATTGTTGTTTTCATTTTGGACAGCCATGGAGTCACGTTTTTGATGAGATATTTATGCATATAATTGATGAGAAATAATGTTGATCATGGTGATTTAATATCCTAGAGGATTATTTCACATATATATGGTGATTTATGCACTTGGATGGGAATTGGTAAATTGTAGGGCACTTTGATGTTGAAGAAGGTTTTCGCAGCTAGGGGACCCTTGAATAATTGTATGTATTGATGGAAGTATTGGCAGAATGTTGACATAGAAGAATTGATGAATGTGTATGTAAATTAGTAGTGGAAATTATATGTAATGATTAGGTGTAATTATGTACATATATTGCTAAATTTGGACTTTGTGGTTTAGGGTTGTAATTGATGTATTGAGAATGTTTGTATTCTGTCCAAATTGACCATAGTAAGAAGTGATAAATGAATATGGAATGGTATAACATCAGAATTGGGTATGGGGATTTAAGGTAGAGCAAGTTAAATGTGTGTTTGAATTGGGGTTTGAAAGACACATAGAGGACAGTGTGCAAATAGACCTATAACTTTAAATGTGTAACCTCAATTGGTCTGAGACCAATTGAGGTGAAACTAGGCACAAAATGTGCCAACTTTCATTGAGAGAACATACCAAAATTCTGCTTGCAAGGTGATGTGAAAAATGACCAATTCGGATTAGGTACACTTGAGACCTAAAAACTGACCATTTGGGCAGCAGTGAGTGTTTAGGCCATAACTCACTCAAAACAGGTCCAATTGACCTGAAATTTTAACCATGAATAGTTAAGACCCATACCTACAAGTCTTATGAAGATACCAAAGCCCAGAAATGACCATAAGCAAGTCAAAAGCTTGCACAAGTTCGGGTCCAAAACTGGCCGAACCAGAGTTGACCAAATTGACCAAAAATTGACCTAAATTGATACCATTTGACCAGCAATAGTGTAATGACCATAACTTGGTCTACTTAACTCGGATTGACCTAAAATTTTGCCGCGTGCAATAAGACATAGATCTACAAGTTTGTAGTTTTGACCAAGCCCGAAAACCGAGGGAACTATGCCGCCCGGCTAGGTCAAATCATTATCCCGTAATCCAGAAAGTTGCATTAAAATGCACTAAACAAGGAAACGAGTTTGGCAAAACGTACCAAACCTAAAACCCTATCGAATGTGACATATTAACGACACTAAAAACTAATTTACCTAAAACGCAACGAGGGTCGGTATATTAGGTGATTAAGTGAATAATTGAGTTCAGTGCATTATTTACTAAACACTATCGTTAGAGGCAAATTAAATTAGCATCAAACACTTCAAATTGTGTTTCTCGCTAACAAGGACTCAAAGAAAAGGGAAAGAAACACTGAGTCAAAACCAGGAGACAAATATCAGAGGTTTGTGCACAACAACTATTTCTCTTGAATTTTCAATTGAAATAAATATTGACTATTTGTATATTATTGTTTTAAATTGTGTTTGTGCACAACAAATGTTTCTTTTGAATTATTTTCAATGGAAATAAATATTGACTATTTGCATATCATTGTTTTAAATTGTGGAAATGTGTTTGGTGGACACTTATTGATTGAAAAACATTGTGAATGGTTTGAAATCGTGAAAAATTGTTTGAATGGTATTTGATGAATACTTATTGATTGAAAAGCATCAGAAATGGTTTTGTGGAAATTGAAGTGAATTACGAATTGTGTTGCCATTTTGTGAATGAAATTATAACTTTGGAAATTTATTGGATTCTTACGGATCATTTGAATAAAATGTTTGGAATTGTTTTGACTCACAATTGGCATGACACTGATAATATGTTCCTCCTCCATTAATGGGGTGAGTGTGATTATTCCTCCCTCTTTGACTTATCAGTCTGGGGTGAGTATGATTATGTTCCTCCCTCTTTGACTTCCCACCGAGGTGAGTATGTATGAGTACTCATTAGATAGCTAGCTTCCTCGCTCATTGATTTCTATTATTGGGGTGAGTATGTCTTGTCGTGGTTTACAACACTGCATATATGTAAAAATTGTGTCATGACTTAAATTGTGATATTGATTGGCAACACCGTATTCTCCAGCTATTTGATCGAATGGTGTTATTGATTTGCAAAACGATATTATTCAATTATTTGATCGAATTGTGTTATTGATTTGCAAAACGATATTATTCATTATTTGATCAAATTGTGTCATTGATTGGAAAAATCAGGTTATTCAAGAATTTGATCAAATTGTGTATGAATTGGCAATACGGTATTCTTAAGCTATTTGACTAAATTGTGTTATTATGAATTTTGATAATTTGTGAATTGGAGTTTAAATTCCTTATGACATTCATTGTCTTGAAATCAACTATGGTTTTAAGTATCCACTAATGATATGATTTATGAATTGTGATTTAAAATTTTATTTGTTAATGTTGTGCACCATCGAGACATTGTCTCAAATGATAGCTTTATTGCCGCAGTAGAGAGATAGATGGCAGTAGACTAGGTCGCTAGTACCGCCAATGAGAGATTTTGGGTATAGTGAGTATACCATATGTGGCATTTTGTAATCAGAATGTATATTCACCGTATGTATATTTTGTTCTTGGTTTTGAGCAGTTGTAAATTTAAGTTGTACAATAAAGTTGTAAAATAATTATGAGTTATTTGGCTTGTAAAAATTGTGTTATATTTTTGTATCTTAGTCTTTGAAAATCACTATGGATTTGACTTGAGAAATGTGTTGTGTTGATAAAAATGTTGGAGTTGAGATTTGAAAATATATTGAAGTGCTTTTTACAGTTTTTCAAGAACTGCTTTGTCCAAAATACAAATGGCACCTTGCCAAAATTTTTACATATACTCCAAATTAATCAAATGAGTTAGTTGTTTCAATTCAGTTCACCAAAGTCTTTCACAACTGTAAATAGTGCTCACCACTGTAAAAGAAGAAAAGTTTTTAAAATCCCTTGTAGTGTATTTAATGGATTATCAGTAGACGGAGTTGGTAATTCATTAGGTATACTACGGATCATGTTATGCCTTACGAGGGGTAGGGTGTGACATGTTTTAGTGGTATCGAGCAATGGTTTTAAAGTGAATTTCGAATCGTGAATTTGAAATCTTTATGTCGGTAACTACAATCGCCAAATGTTTGATACATACAAGACATTACATTATAAATATGCACTAACGGGAGGAAATCTCCTTGTATTATTGTACAGAGGTCGTGGAAATAAATTTTGATGCATTAGAGACTAGTCCTTTATGATAAGGATTGTGATAACAAGTGAAATTAGTTTTGGAAGAGTTTATCTTCGAAAAGTATTTGATGACACACCATAAAAATATAATCTAATAGGCGATCCTACTTAATGTAATGCAAGAGGACGTAAATGTAAGATGCAAGAATGGAATTGCTCTAGATGAGGGCAAGAAGGTTATCGTTAGAAATTGCTAATGGATATTGTAATCGTAATAAGATTCTAATATCAGTGAATTCAAAAAGAATAAAAGATAACAAAGTTTGATATATTGGGATGTATCGTAGTAACTATGCAATGTTCTTGATGTTTATACTGTAAGCTGCAGATTACAGTACTGACTTGAGATTATTGTGTAGAGCTACGCATCACCCGATAGTACACCTAGATAAGAATAGTTGCCAACCAGATCTGCTTTTGGTATAGTTATGCCATGACAGAATTTAATTGTTAGAAATAAGTTTGAAAATCCTACTTAGGATCTAAAACTCAAAAGTTAAAATATCGAAAGGTTATAGTTCAAGATAAAAGGAAGTAAGTTATAGAATATTGACAGATAAAAAGAGTTATGAAAGTAGAGAATTGAATGCTTGATTCATGTGTAACAAAGAAATATTACAAATGTGAGGAAGACTATGGACTAGAATGGTCGAGGACCAATGATCGATGAATGATTCTAACATGACCTCAAGGGTCATTCAAGGAGCAACGTGAACCAAAATATTAGACAAGATAATAGTAAGAGGAGATTGGTGTTATCCAAACAAATTAAACATTGTATTAGATTGTTAAAAGTCTTACGATCATATAGAAAGGAGAAATAAACGTATGACTATTGTAAGATGGTTATCGGGTAAAAATTTCGTGGACGAAATTTATTTAAGGGGGAGAATTGTAACACCCCTAAGTTCGGTAGTGCGTCATTGCTCGGTGACCAAGGTCGTCCGGACAGCTAGGATGCCTAGAACCACACCTTGTTATGAGAGAGGAGACATAAATAATGAAATACAAAAAAGAAAATACAAGAAAACAAAGGAAAAATCATAGCAAAGAAATGTAACCGAATAAGTGAGCCTGAAACCTAGCGATGGTGATCAGACCGGAAGTCACTGAGTGGACCGTTGACTAGCCCTCGATCATGGAACCCCGAAAACATTTTTAAGACTTAAATAGACCCTTATTGAAGAATAAATATCATTAGAAAGATCAAAGAAAAATTAAATAATTAGTACAAAGAAAAGTGAGAAATCGAAAACAGACAAAATACTTGTTACTCGAAAATTGGGAATGCCAATTCGAACAGGCATTATGGTCATTTGACATCCCGAATTGTCTTTTGACCTAAATTTCCATTAAAAATAAATAATATTACACTTAGAAAATGAAATGAAAAATTTGTTTAGTGGTACCTAAAATAAATAGCCAAAAATGGAGTGGAAATGGTGTAAATAACACATTAAACTTATAATATGGTTAAATAATGTGAGTGGGCCACTAAAGGAATAAACTAAAGACATAGTGGGGCAGGTGTACATCCATTATCCAAGGCAGAAACTTCATCTTCTCCATTGTACCAAAGTTGCCGTGAATGAAGGGAGAGGAAACTCCATGGACATTTTCATGCAAGCTTGATCCATCCCTCCATTTCAACTCCATTCACTTGGGTTCCTTCATGAAACTTTGTCTACTCATCACAAGGAAGAGTTTGATACTAAATTTGAGAAGTTTAAGCAAGGTTTAACAAGCTCCAAGCATAAGGTAAGTCCATAATTTTGAAGATAGCTTTGTTAAGTTTTGTGTGCATGTTATGGGTGTTGGTTTTGTGAAGGAAAATTTTGAGTTTGAAGAGTTATTGTTGTTTTCATTTTGGACAGCCATGGAGTCACGTTTTTGATGAGATATTTATGCATATAATTGATGAGAAATAATGTTGATCATGGTGATTTAATATCCTAGAGGATTATTTCACATATATATGGTGATTTATGCACTTGGATGGGAATTGGTAAATTGTAGGGCACTTTGATGTTGAAGAAGGTTTTCGCAGCTTGGGGACCCTTGAATAATTGTATGTATTGATGGAAGTATTGGCAGAATGTTGACATAGAAGAATTGATGAATGTGTATGTAAATTAGTAGTGGAAATTATATGTAATGATTAGGTGTAATTATGTACATATATTGCTAAATTTGGACTTTGTGGTTTAGGGTTGTAATTGATGTATTGAGAATGTTTGTATTCTGTCCAAATTGACCATAGTAAGAAGTGATAAATGAATATGGAATGGTATAACATCAGAATTGGGTATGGGGATTTAAGGTAGAGCAAGTTAAATGTGTGTTTGAATTGGGGTTTGAAAGACACATAGAGGACAGTGTGCAAATAGACCTATAACTTTAAATGTGTAACCTCAATTGTTATGAGACTAATTGAGGTGAAACTAGGCACAAAATGTGCCAACTTTCATTGAGAGAACATACCAAAATTCTGCTTGCAAGGTGATGTGAAAATGACCAATTCGGATTAGGTACACTTGAGACCTAAAACTGACCATTTGGGCAGCAGTGAGTGTTTAGGCCATAACTCACTCAAAACAGGTCCAAATGACCTGAAATTTTAACCATAAATAGTTAATACCCATACCTACAATTCTCATGAATATAACAAAGCACAGAAATAACCATAAGAAATTCAAAAAGATTTCACAAGTTCGGGTCCAAAAACTGGCCGAACCAGAGTTGACCAAATTGACCAAAAATTGACCTAAATTGATACCATTTGACCAGCAATAGTGTAATGACCATAACTTGGTCTACTTAACTCGGATTGACCTAAAATTTTGCCCCGCGTGCAATAAGACATAGATCTACAAGTTTGTAGTTTTGACCAAGCCCAAAACCGAGGGAACTAGGCCGTCCGGCTAGGTCAAACCAAAGATCCCGAAATCCAAAGAAGTTGCATTAAAATGCACTAAACAAGGAAACGAGTTTGGCAAAACGTACCAAACCTAAAACCCTATCGAATGTGACATATTAACGACACTAAAACCTAATTTACCTAAAACGCAACGAGGGTCGGTATATTAGGTGATTAAGTGAATAATTGAGTTCAGTGCATTATTTACTAAACACCATCGTTAGAGGCAAATTAAATTAGCATCAAACACTTCAAATTGTGTTTCTCGCTAACAAGGACTCAAAGAAAAGGGAAAGAAACACTGAGCCAAAACCAGGAGTCAAATATCAGAGGTTTGTGCACAACAACTATTTCTCTTGAATTTTCAATTGAAATAAATATTGACTATTTGTATATTATTGTTTTAAATTGTGTTTGTGCACAACAAATGTTTCTTTTGAATTATTTTCAATGGAAATAAATATTGACTATTTGCATATCATTGTTTTAAATTGTGGAAATGTGTTTGGTGGACACTTATTGATTGAAAAACATTGTGAATGGTTTGAAATCAGAAAAATTGTTTGAATGGTATTTGATGGATACTTATTGATTGAAAAGCACTGTAAATGGTTTTTGTGGAAATTGAAGTGAATTACGAATTGTGTTGCCATTTTGTGAATGAAATTATAACTTTGGAAATTTATTGAATTCTTACGATCATTTGAATAAAATGTTTGGAATTGTTTTGACTCACAATTGGCATGACACCGATAATATGTTCCTCCTCCATTAATGGGGTGAGTGTGATTATTCCTCCTCTTTGACTTATCACGGGGTGAGTATGATTATGTTCCTCCCTCTTTGACTTCCCACCGAGGTGAGTATGGATGAGTACTCATTAGATAGCTAGCTTCCTCCTCATTGATTTCGATTATTGGGGTGAGTATGTCTTGTCGTGGTGTACAACACGGCATATATGGAAAAATTGTGTCATGACTTAAATTGTGATATTGATTGGCAACACCGTATTCTCCAGCTATTTGATCGAATGGTGTTATTGATTTGCAAAACGATATTATTCAATTATTTGATCGAATTGTGTTATTGATTTGCAAAACGATATTATTCAGCTTATTTGATCAAATTGTGTCATTGATTGGAAAAAATCGTGTTATTCAAGAATTTGATCAAATTGTGTATGAAGTGGCAATACGGTAGTCTTCAGCTATTTGACTAAAGTGTGTTATTAAGAAATTTTAAAATTTGTGAATTGGAGTTTAAATTCCTTATGACATTCATTGTCTTGAAATCAACTATGGTTTTAAGTATCCACTAATGATATGATTTATGAATTGTGATTTAAAATTGTATTTGGTTAATGTTGTGCACCACTGAGACATTGTCTCAAATGATAGCTTTTATTGCCGCCGCAGTAGAGAGATAGACAGTGCGCCAGACTAGGTCGCTAGTACCGCCAAATGAGAGATTTTGGGTATAGTGAGTATACCATATGTGGCATTTTGTATTCAGAATGTATATTCACCGTATGTATATTTTGTTCTTGGTTTTGAGCAATGTAAATTTAAGTTGTACAATAAAGTTGTAAAATAATTATGAGTTATTTGGCTTGTAAAAATTGTGTTATATTTTTGTATCTTAGTCTTTGAAAATCACTGTGGATTTGACTTGAGAAATGTGTTGTGTTGATAAAAATGTTGGAGTTGAGATTTGAAAATATATTGAAGTGCTTTTTACAGGTTTTCTGAAGAACTGTTTTGTCCAAAATACAAATGGCACCTTGCCAAAATTTTTACAGATACTCCAAATAAATCAAATGAGTTAGTTGTTTCACTTCAGTTCACCAAAGTCTTTCACACATGTAAATAGTGCTCACCACTGTAAAAGAAGAAAAGTTTTTAAAATCCCTTGTAGTGTATTTAATGGATTATCAGTAGACGGAGTTGGTAATTCATTAGGTATACTACGGGATCATGTTATGCCTTACAGAGGGGTAGGGTGTGACATGTTTTAGTGGTATCAGAGCAATGGTTTTAAAGTGAATTTCGAATTGTGAATTTGAAATCTTTATGTCGGTAACTACTAATGATCAAATGTTTTATACATACAGTACATTACATTATAAATATGCACTAACGGGAGGAAATCTCCTTGTATTATTGTACAGGAGGTCAGGTAAATAAATTTTGATGCATTAGTGACTAGTCCTTTAGGATAAGGATTGTGATAACAATTGAAATTAGTTTTGGAAGAGTTTATCGGCGAAAAGTATTTGTCGACACACCATAAAATTATAAGCTAATTGGCGAGCCTACTTAATGTAAGGCAAGAGGACGTAAATGTAAGATGCAAGAATGGAATTGCTCTAGATGAGGGCAAGGAGGTTATTGATATAAATTTCTAATTGATATTGTAATAAGAATAAGTTTCGAATATCATTGAATTCAAAAAGAATAAAAGATAACAAACTTTGATCTATTGGGTTGTTTCGTATTAACTATTCAATGTTCTTGATGTTTATACCGTAGTCGCAGACATAAGATCGACTTGAGATTATTGTGTAGAGCCACGCATCACCCGATAGTACACCTAGATAAGAATAGTTGCCAACGGCATCCTGCTTTGGTATAGTTATGCCATGACAGAATTTAATTGTTAGAAATAAGTTTGAAAATCCTACTTAGGATCTAAAACTCAAAAGTTAAAATATCGAAAGGTTATAGTTCAAAGACAAAAGGAAGTAAGTTATAGAATATTGACAGATAAAAAGAGTTATGAAAGTAGAGAATTGAACAGTTGATTCATGTGTAACAAAGAAATATTACAAATGTGAGGAAGACTATGGACTAGAATGGTCAGAGGACCAATGACTGATGAATGATTCTAACATGACCTCAAGGGTCATTCAAGGAGCAACGTGAACCAAAATATTAGACAGCATAATAGTAAGAGGAGATTGGTGTTATACAAACAATTTAAACATTGTATTATATTTTTAAAAGTCTTACAATCATATAGAAAGGAGAAATAAACGTATGACTATTGTAAGATGGTTATCGGGTAAAAATTTCGTGGACGAAATTTATTTAAGGGGGAGAATTGTAACACCCTAAGTTCTAGAGTGCTCATTGCTCGGTGACCAGTGCTGTCCGGACAGCTAGGATGCCTAGAACCACACCTTGTTATGAGAGAGGAGACATAAATAATGAAATACAAAAAAAGAAAATACAAGAAAAACAAAGGAAAAATCATAGCAAAGAAATGTAACCGAATAAGTGAGCTGGGAAACCTAGCGATGGTGATCAGACTGAAGTCACTGAGTGGACCGTTGACTAGCTCCTCGGATCATGGAACCCTGTAAAACTTTTTTATGACTTAAATTGAACCGTATTTAAGAATAAATATCATTAGGAAGTTCAAAGAAAAATTATATTATTATTACAAACAAAAGTCAGAAATCCAAAAACACACAAAATACGGTGTTACCGAAAAATTGTGAATGCCACCCGAACAGGTGCATTATGGTCATTTGACATCCCGAATTGTCTTTTGACCTAAATTTCCATTAAAAATAAATAATATTACACTTAGAAAATGAAATGAAAAATTTGTTTAGTGGTACCTAAAATAAATAGCCAAAAATGGAGTGGAAATGGTGTAAATAACACATTAAACTTATAATATGGTTAAATAATGTGAGTGGGCCACTAAAGGAATAAACTAAAGACATAGTGGGGCAGGTGTACATCCATTATCCAAGGCAGAAACTTCATCTTCTCCATTGTACCAAAGTTGCCGTGAATGAAGGGAGAGGAAACTCCATGGACATTTTCATGCAAGCTTGATCCATCCCTCCATTTCAACTCCATTCACTTGGGTTCCTTCATGAAACTTTGTCTACTCATCACAAGGAAGAGTTTGATACTAAATTTGAGAAGTTTAAGCAAGGTTTAACAAGCTCCAAGCATAAGGTAAGTCCATAATTTTGAAGATAGCTTTGTTAAGTTTTGTGTGCATGTTATGGGTGTTGGTTTTGTGAAGGAAAATTTTGAGTTTGAAGAGTTATTGTTGTTTTCATTTTGGACAGCCATGGAGTCACGTTTTTGATGAGATATTTATGCATATAATTGATGAGAAATAATGTTGATCATGGTGATTTAATATCCTAGAGGATTATTTCACATATATATGGTGATTTATGCACTTGGATGGGAATTGGTAAATTGTAGGGCACTTTGATGTTGAAGAAGGTTTTCGCAGCTTGGGGACCCTTGAATAATTGTATGTATTGATGGAAGTATTGGCAGAATGTTGACATAGAAGAATTGATGAATGTGTATGTAAATTAGTAGTGGAAATTATATGTAATGATTAGGTGTAATTATGTACATATATTGCTAAATTTGGACTTTGTGGTTTAGGGTTGTAATTGATGTATTGAGAATGTTTGT
Organism: Hevea brasiliensis; assembly: GCF_030052815.1. NCBI lineage: Eukaryota > Viridiplantae > Streptophyta > Magnoliopsida > Malpighiales > Euphorbiaceae > Hevea > Hevea brasiliensis. Next base: position 41,628,956 of record NC_079501.1, read on the forward strand.
ATTCTGTCCAAATTGACCATAGTAAGAAGTGATAAATGAATATGGAATGGTATAACATCAGAATTGGGTATGGGGATTTAAGGTAGAGCAAGTTAAATGTGTGTTTGAATTGGGGTTTGAAAGACACATAGAGGACAGTGTGCAAATAGACCTATAACTTTAAATGTGTAACCTCAATTGGTATGAGACCAATTGTAGGTGAAACTAGGCACAAAATGTGCCAACTTTCATTGAGAGAACATACCAAAATTCTGCTTGCAAGGTGATGTGAAAATGACCAATTCGGATTAGGTACACTTGAGACCTAAAAACTGACCATTTGGGCAGCAGTGAGTGTTTAGGCCATAACTCACTCAAAACAGGTCCAATTGACCTGAAATTTTAACCATGAATAGTTAAGACCCATACCTACAAGTCTTATGAAGATACCAAAGCCCAGAAATGACCATAAGCAAGTCAAAAGCTTGCACAAGTTCGGGTCCAAAGCTGGCCGAACCAGAGTTGACCAAATTGACCAAAAATTGACCTAAATTGATACCATTTGACCAGCAATAGTGTAATGACCATAACTTGGTCTACTTAACTCGGATTGACCTAAAATTTTGCCCCGCGTGCAATAAGACATAGATCTACAAGTTTGTAGTATTGACATAAGCCCGACAACCGAGGGAACTAGGCCGTCCTGCTAGGTCAAACCAAGATCCCGAATCCAAAGAAGTTGCATTAAAATGCACTAAACAAGGAAACGAGTTTGGCAAAACGTACCAAACCTAAAACCCTATCGAATGTGACATATTAACGACACTAAAACCTAATTTACCTAAAACGCAACGAGGGTCGGTATATTAGGTGATTAAGTGAATAATTGAGTTCAAGTGCATTATTTACTAAACACCATCGTTAGAGGCAAATTAAATTAGCATCAAACACTTCAAATTGTGTTTCTCGCTAACAAGGACTCAAAGAAAAGGGAAAGAAACACCGAGTCAAAACCAGAGACAAATATCAGAGGTTTGTGCAAAACAACTATTTCTCTTGAATTTTCAATTGAAATAAATATTGACTATTTGTATATTATTGTTTTAAATTGTGTTTGTGCACAACAAATGTTTCTTTTGAATTATTTTCAATGGAAATAAATATTGACTATTTGCATATCATTGTTTTAAATTGTGGAAATGTGTTTGGTGGACACTTATTGATTGAAAAACATTGTGAATGGTTTGAAATCGTGAAAAATTGTTTGAATGGTATTTGATGGATACTTATTGATTGAAAAGCAATCAGAATGGTTTTGTGGAAATTGAAGTGAATTACGAATTGTGTTGCCATTTTCAGAATGAAATTATAACTTTGGAAAATTATTGTATTCTTAACGATCATTTGAATAAAATGTTTGGAATTGTTTTGACTCACAATTGGCATGACACTGATAATATGTTCCTCCTCCATTAATGGGGTGAGTGTGATTATTCCTCCCTCTTTGACTTATCAGTCTGGGGTGAGTATGATTATGTTCCTCCCTCTTTGACTTCCTAGTCTGAGGTGAGTATGGATGAGTACTCATTAGATAGCTAGCTTCCTCCTCATTGATTTCGATTATTGGGGTGAGTATGTCTTGTCGTGGTGTACAACACGGCATATCTGGAAAAAATTGTGTCATGACTTAAATTGTGATATTGATTGGCAACACTGTATTCTCCAGTTATTTGATCGAATGGTGTTATTGATTTGCAAAACGATATTATTCAATTATTTGATCGAATTGTGTTATTGATTTGCAAAACGATATTATTCAGTTATTTGATCAAATTGTGTCATTGATTGGAAAAAACTGTGTTATTCAGTAATTTGATCAAATTGTGTATGAATTGGCAATACGGTATTCTTAAGCTATTTGACTAAATTGTGTTATTATGAATTTTGATAATTTGTGAATTGGAGTTTAAATTCCTTATGACATTCATTGTCTTGAAATCAAGTATGGTTTTAAGTATCCACTAATGATATGATTTATGAATTGTGATTTAAAATTGTATTTGGTTAATGTTGTGCACAACTGAGACATTGTCTCAAATGATAGCTTTTATTGCCGCCGCAGTAGAGAGATAGACAGGCGCAGACTAGGTCGCTAGTACCGCCAAATGAGAGATTTTGGGTATAGTGAGTATACCATATGTGGCATTTTGTATTGTAATGTATATTCACTGTATGTATATTTTGTTCTTGGTTTTGAGCAGTTGTAAATTTAAGTTGTACAATAAAGTTGTAAAATAATTATGAGTTATTTGGCTTGTAAAAATTGTGTTATATTTTTGTATCTTAGTCTTTGAAAATCACTGTGGATTTGACTTGAGAAATGTGTTGTGTTGATAAAAATGTTGGAGTTGAGATTTGAAAATATATTGAAGTGCTTTTTACAGTGTTTTCAAGAACTGCTTTGTCCAAAATACAAATGGCACCTTGCCAAAATTTTTACAGATACTCCAAATAAATCAAATGAGTTAGTTGTTTCACTTCACCACCAAAGTCTTTCACACTGTAAATAGTGCTCACCATCGTAAAAGAAGAAAAGTTTTTAAAATCCCTTGTAGTGTATTTAATGGATTATCAGTAGACGGAGTTGGTAATTCATTAGGTATACTACGGGATCATGTTATGCCTTACAGAGGGGTAGGGTGTGACATGTTTTAGTGGTATCAGAGCAATGGTTTTAAAGTGAATTTCGAATCGTGAATTTGAAATCTTTATGTCAGTAATTACAATCGCTCAAATGTTTGATACATACAAGACATTACATTATAAATATGCACTAACGGGAGGAAATCTCCTTGTATTATTGTACAGAGGTCGTGGAAATAAATTTTGATGCATTAGTGACTAGTCCTTTAGGATAAGGATTGTGATAACAAGTGAAATTAGTTTTGGAAGAGTTTATCTACGAAAAGTATTTCGACACACCATAAAATTATAAGCTAATTGGCGAGCCTACTTAATGTAAGGCAAGAGGACGTAAATGTAAGATGCAAAGAATGGAATTGCTCTAGATGAGGGCAAGGAGGTTATCATAGAAATTGCTAATGGATATTGTAATCGTAATAAGATTCGAATATCGTTGAATTCAAAAGAATAAAAGATAACAAAGTTTGATCTATTGGGATGTATCGTAGTAACTATGCAATGTTCTTGATGTTTATACCGTAAGTCGCAGACAAAGATCGACTTGAGATTATTGTGTAGAGCTACGCATCACCCGATAGTACACCTAGATAAGAATAGTTGCCAACGGCATCTGCTTTGGTATAGTTATGCCATGACAGAATTTAAGTGTTAGAAATAAGTTTGAAAATCCTACTTAGGATCTAAAACTCAAAAGTTAAAATATCGAAGGTTATAGTTCAGTACAAAAGGAAGTAAGTTATAGAATATTGACAGATAAAAAGAGTTATGAAAGTAGAGAATTGAACAGTTGATTCATGTGTAACAAAGAAATATTACAAATGTGAGGAAGACTATGGACTAGAATGGTCAGAGGACCAATGACTGATGAATGATTCTAACATGACCTCAAGGGTCATTCAAGGAGCAACGTGAACCAAAATATTAGACAGCATAATAGTAAGAGGAGATTGGTGTTATCCAAACAAATTAAACATTGTATTAGATTGTTAAAAGTCTTACGATCATATAGAAAGGAGAAATAAACGTATGACTATTGTAAGATGGCTACTGGGTAAAAATTTCGTGGACGAAATTTATTTAAGGGGGGGAGAATTGTAACACCCCTAAGTTCGGTAGTGCGTTCTGCTGTTCCGGTGACCAGTGCTGTCCGGACAGCTAGGATGCCTAGAACCACACCTTGTTATGAGAGAGGAGACATAAATAATGAAATACAAAAAAAGAAAATACAAGAAAAACAAAGGAAAAATCATAGCAAAGAAATGTAACCGAATAAGTGAGCCGGGAAACCTAGCGATGGTGATCAGACCTGAAGTCACTGAGTGGACCGTTGACTAGCCCTGGATCATGGAACCCCGAAAATATTTTTAAGACTTAAATAGACACTTATTGAATAATAAATATAATTAGAAAGATCAAATTAAAATTAAATAATTAGTACAAAGATAAGTGAGAAATCGAAAAACAGACAAAATACTTGTTACTGAAAATTGGGAATGCCACTAACAGGCATTATGGTCATTTGACATCCCGAATTGTCTTTTGACCTAAATTTCCATTAAAAATAAATAATATTACACTTAGAAAATGAAATGAAAAATTTGTTTAGTGGTACCTAAAATAAATAGCCAAAAATGGAGTGGAAATGGTGTAAATAACACATTAAACTTATAATATGGTTAAATAATGTGAGTGGGCCACTAAAGGAATAAACTAAAGACATAGTGGGGCAGGTGTACATCCATTATCCAAGGCAGAAACTTCATCTTCTCCATTGTACCAAAGTTGCCGTGAATGAAGGGAGAGGAAACTCCATGGACATTTTCATGCAAGCTTGATCCATCCCTCCATTTCAACTCCATTCACTTGGGTTCCTTCATGAAACTTTGTCTACTCATCACAAGGAAGAGTTTGATACTAAATTTGAGAAGTTTAAGCAAGGTTTAACAAGCTCCAAGCATAAGGTAAGTCCATAATTTTGAAGATAGCTTTGTTAAGTTTTGTGTGCATGTTATGGGTGTTGGTTTTGTGAAGGAAAATTTTGAGTTTGAAGAGTTATTGTTGTTTTCATTTTGGACAGCCATGGAGTCACGTTTTTGATGAGATATTTATGCATATAATTGATGAGAAATAATGTTGATCATGGTGATTTAATATCCTAGAGGATTATTTCACATATATATGGTGATTTATGCACTTGGATGGGAATTGGTAAATTGTAGGGCACTTTGATGTTGAAGAAGGTTTTCGCAGCTTGGGGACCCTTGAATAATTGTATGTATTGATGGAAGTATTGGCAGAATGTTGACATAGAAGAATTGATGAATGTGTATGTAAATTAGTAGTGGAAATTATATGTAATGATTAGGTGTAATTATGTACATATATTGCTAAATTTGGACTTTGTGGTTTAGGGTTGTAATTGATGTATTGAGAATGTTTGTATTCTGTCCAAATTGACCATAGTAAGAAGTGATAAATGAATATGGAATGGTATAACATCAGAATTGGGTATGGGGATTTAAGGTAGAGCAAGTTAAATGTGTGTTTGAATTGGGGTTTGAAAGACACATAGAGGACAGTGTGCAAATAGACCTATAACTTTAAATGTGTAACCTCAATTGGTATGAGACCAATTGAGGTGAAACTAGGCACAAAATGTGCCAACTTTCATTGAGAGAACATACCAAAATTCTGCTTGCAAGGTGATGTGAAAATGACCAATTCGGATTAGGTACACTTGAGACCTAAAACTGACCATTTGGGCAGCAGTGAGTGTTTAGGCCATAACTCACTCAAAACAGGTCCAATTGACCTGAAATTTTAACCATGAATAGTTAAGACCCATACCTACAAGTCTTATGAAGATACCAAAGCCCAGAAATGATCATAAGCAAGTCAAAAGCTTGCACAAGTTCGGGTCCAAAACTGGCCGAACCAGAGTTGACCAAATTGACCAAAAATTGACCTAAATTGATACCATTTGACCAGCAATAGTGTAATGACCATAACTTGGTCTACTTAACTCGGATTGACCTAAAATTTTGCCCGCGTGCAATAAGACATAGATCTACAAGTTTGTAGTTTTGACCGAAGCCCAAAACCGAGGAACTAGGCCGCCGGCTAGGTCAAACCAGTATCCCGAAATCCAAAGAAGTTGCATTAAAAAGCACTAAACAAGTAAACGAGTTTGGCAAAACGTAAAAATACAAAAACCCAATCGAATGTGACATATTAACGACACTAAAACCTAATTTACCTAAAACGCAACGAGGGTCGGTATATTAGGTGATTAAGTGAATAATTGAGTTCAGGCATTATTTACTAAACACCATCGTTAGAGGCAAATTAAATTAGCAATCAAACACTTCAAATTGTGTTTCTCGCTAACAAGGACTCAAAGAAAAGGGAAAGAAACACTGAGTCAAAACCAGGAGACAAATATCAGAGGTTTGTGCACAACAACTATTTCTCTTGAATTTTCAATTGAAATAAATATTGACTATTTGTATATTATTGTTTTAAATTGTGTTTGTGCACAACAAATGTTTCTTTTGAATTATTTTCAATGGAAATAAATATTGACTATTTGCATATCATTGTTTTAAATTGTGGAAATGTGTTTGGTGGACACTTATTGATTGAAAAACATTGTGAATGGTTTGAAAATGTGAAAAATTGTTTGAATGGTATTTGATGGATACTTATTGATTGAAAAGCATCAGAAATGGTTTTTGTGGAAATTGAAGTGAATTACGAATTGTGTTGCCATTTTGTGAATGAAATTATAACTTTGGAAATTTATTGGATTCTTACGGATCATTTGAATAAAATGTTTGGAATTGTTTTGACTCACAATTGGCATGACACTGATAATATGTTCCTCCTCCATTAATGGGGTGAGTGTGATTATTCCTCCCTCTTTGACTTATCAGTCTGGGGTGAGTATGATTATGTTCCTCCCTCTTTGACTTCCCAGTCTGAGGTGAGTATGGATGAGTACTCATTAGATAGCTAGCTTCCTCCCTCATTGATTTCGATTATTGGGGTGAGTATGTCTTGTCGTGGTGTACAACACGGCATATATGGAAAATTTGTGTCATGACTTAAATTGTGATATTGATTGGCAACACTGTATTCTCCAGTTATTTGATCGAATGGTGTTATTGATTTGCAAAACGATATTATTCAATTATTTGATCGAATTGTGTTATTGATTTGCAAAACGATATTATTCAGCTTATTTGATCAAATTGTGTCATTGATTGGAAAATCATGTTATTCAAGAATTTGATCAAATTGTGTATGAATTGGCAATACAGTATTCTTAAGCTATTTGACTAAATTGTGTTATTATGAATTTTGATAATTTGTGAATTGGAGTTTAAATTCCTTATGACATTCATTGTCTTGAAATCAACTATGGTTTTAAGTATCCACTAATGATATGATTTATGAATTGTGATTTAAAATTGTATTTGGTTAATGTTGTGCACCATCGAGACATTGTCTCAAATGATAGCTTTTATTGTCGCCGCAGTAGAGAGATAGACAGTGGCAGCAGACTAGGTCGCTAGTACCGCCAATGAGAGATTTTGGGTATAGTGAGTATACCATATGTGGCATTTTGTAATCAGAATGTATATTCACTGTATGTATATTTTGTTCTTGGTTTTGAGCAATTGTAAATTTAAGTTGTACAATAAAGTTGTAAAATAATTATGAGTTATTTGGCTTGTAAAAATTGTGTTATATTTTTGTATCTTAGTCTTTGAAAATCACCGTGGATTTGACTTGAGAAATGTGTTGTGTTGATAAAAATGTTGGAGTTGAGATTTGAAAATATATTGAAGTGCTTTTTACAGTGTTTTCAAGAACTGCTTTGTCCAAAATACAAATGGCACCTTGCCAAAATTTTTACAGATACTCCAAATAAATCAAATGAGTTAGTTGTTTCACTTGATTCACCAAAGTCTTTCACACTGTAAATAGTGCTCACCATCGTAAAAGAAGAAAAGTTTTAAAATCCCTTGTAGTGTATTTAATGGATTATCGTGAGACGGAGTTGGTAATTCATTAGGTATACTACGGATCATGTTATGCCTTACAGAGGGTAGGGTGTGACATGTTTTAGTGGTATCGAGCAATGGTTTTAAAGTGAATTTTGAACTGTGAATTTGAAATCTTTATGTAGGTAACTACAACTGCTCAAATGTTTGATACATACAGTACATTAAATTATAAATATGCACTAACGGGAGGAAATCTCCTTGTATTATTGTACAGGAGGTCAGGGAAATAAATTTTGATGCATTAGTGACTAGTCCTTTAGGATAAGGATTGTGATAACAAGTGAAATTAGTTTTGGAAGATTTTATCGGCGAAAAGTATTTGCTGACACACCTTAAAATTATAAGCTAATTGGCGAGCCTACTTAATGTAAGGTAAGAGGTCTTAAATGTAAGATGCAGTAATGGTATTGCTATAGATGAGGGCAAGAAGTTTACTGTTAGACATTGCTAATGGATATTGTAATCATAATAAGATTCGAATATCAGTGAATTCAAAAAGAATTAAAGATAACAAAGTTTGATCTATTGGGATGTATCGTAGTAACTATGCAATGTTCTTGATGTTTATACCGTAGTCGCAGACACAAGATCGACTTGAGATTATTGTGTAGAGCTACGCATCTACCCGATAGTACACCTAGATAAGAATAGTTGCCAACGCATCTGCTTTGGTATAGTTATGCCATGACAGAATTTAATTGTTAGAAATAAGTTTGAAAATCCTACTTAGGATCTAAAACTCAAAAGTTAAAATATCGAAAGGTTATAGTTCAGAACAAAAGGAAGTAAGTTATAGAATATTGACAGATAAAAAGAGTTATGAAAGTAGAGAATTGAACAGTTGATTCATGTGTAACAAAGAAATATTACAAATGTGAGGAAGACTATGGACTAGAATGGTCAGAGGACCAATGACTGATGAATGATTCTAACATGACCTCAAGGGTCATTCAAGGAGCAACGTGAACCAAAATATTAGACAGCATAATAGTAAGAGGAGATTGGTGTTATCCAAACAAATTAAACATTGTATTAGATTGTTAAAAGTCTTACGATCATATAGAAAGGAGAAATAAACGTATGACTATTGTAAGATGGCTACTGGGTAAAAATTTCGTGGACGAAATTTATTTAAGGGGGGGAGAATTGTAACACCCCTAAGTTCGGTAGTGCGTTCTGCTGTTCCGGTGACCAGTGCTGTCCGGACAGCTAGGATGCCTAGAACCACACCTTGTTATGAGAGAGGAGACATAAATAATGAAATACAAAAAAAGAAAATACAAGAAAAACAAAGGAAAAATCATAGCAAAGAAATGTAACCGAATAAGTGAGCCGGGAAACCTAGCGATGGGTGACCGCACCGGGAAGTCACGGAGTGGACCGTTGACTAGCCCTGATCATGGAACCCTGGAAAACATTTTTAAGACTTAAATAGACCCTTATTGAAGAATAAATATCATTAGAAAGATCAAAGAAAAATTAAATAATTAGTACAAAGAAAAGTGAGAAATCGAAAAACAGACAAAATACGGTGTTACCGAAAAATTGGGAATGCCACCCGAACAGGGGCATTATGGTCATTTGACATCCCGAATTGTCTTTTGACCTAAATTTCCATTAAAAATAAATAATATTACACTTAGAAAATGAAATGAAAAATTTGTTTAGTGGTACCTAAAATAAATAGCCAAAAATGGAGTGGAAATGGTGTAAATAACACATTAAACTTATAATATGGTTAAATAATGTGAGTGGGCCACTAAAGGAATAAACTAAAGACATAGTGGGGCAGGTGTACATCCATTATCCAAGGCAGAAACTTCATCTTCTCCATTGTACCAAAGTTGCCGTGAATGAAGGGAGAGGAAACTCCATGGACATTTTCATGCAAGCTTGATCCATCCCTCCATTTCAACTCCATTCACTTGGGTTCCTTCATGAAACTTTGTCTACTCATCACAAGGAAGAGTTTGATACTAAATTTGAGAAGTTTAAGCAAGGTTTAACAAGCTCCAAGCATAAGGTAAGTCCATAATTTTGAAGATAGCTTTGTTAAGTTTTGTGTGCATGTTATGGGTGTTGGTTTTGTGAAGGAAAATTTTGAGTTTGAAGAGTTATTGTTGTTTTCATTTTGGACAGCCATGGAGTCACGTTTTGATGAGATATTTATGCATATAATTGATGAGAAATAATGTTGATCATGGTGATTTAATATCCTAGAGGATTATTTCACATATATATGGTGATTTATGCACTTGGATGGGAATTGGTAAATTGTAGGGCACTTTGATGTTGAAGAAGGTTTTCGCAGCTAGGGGACCCTTGAATAATTGTATGTATTGATGGAAGTATTGGCAGAATGTTGACATAGAAGAATTGATGAATGTGTATGTAAATTAGTAGTGGAAATTATATGTAATGATTAGGTGTAATTATGTACATATATTGCTAAATTTGGACTTTGTGGTTTAGGGTTGTAATTGATGTATTGAGAATGTTTGTATTCTGTCCAAATTGACCATAGTAAGAAGTGATAAATGAATATGGAATGGTATAACATCAGAATTGGGTATGGGGATTTAAGGTAGAGCAAGTTAAATGTGTGTTTGAATTGGGGTTTGAAAGACACATAGAGGACAGTGTGCAAATAGACCTATAACTTTAAATGTGTAACCTCAATTGGTATGAGACCAATTGGAGGTGAAACTAGGCACAAAATGTGCCAACTTTCATTGAGAGAACATACCAAAATTCTGCTTGCAAGGTGATGTGAAAATGACCAATTCGGATTAGGTACACTTGAGACCTAAAACTGACCATTTGGGCAGCAGTGAGTGTTTAGGCCATAACTCACTCAAAACAGGTCCAATTGACCTGAAATTTTAACCATGAATAGTTAAGACCCATACCTACAAGTCTTATGAAGATACCAAAGCCCAGAAATGACCATAAGCAAGTCAATTAGCTTTCACAAGTTCGGGTCCTTAAACTGTCCGAACCAGAGTTGACCAAATTGACCAAAAATTGACCTAAATTGATACCATTTGACCAGCAATAGTGTAATGACCATAACTTGGTCTACTTAACTCGGATTGACCTAAAATTTTGCCCCGCGTGCAATAAGACATAGATCTACAAGTTTGTAGTTTTGACCGAAGCCCGAAAACCGAGGGAACTAGGCCGCCCGGCTAGGTCAAACCAGTATCCCGAAATCCAGCAAGTTGCATTAAAATGCACTAAACAAGGAAACGAGTTTGGCAAAACGTACCAAACCTAAAACCCTATCGAATGTGACATATTAACGACACTAAAACCTAATTTACCTAAAACGCAACGAGGGTCGGTATATTAGGTGATTAAGTGAATAATTGAGTTCAGTGCATTATTTACTAAACACCATCGTTAGAGGCAAATTAAATTAGCATCAAACACTTCAAATTGTGTTTCTCGATTAACAAGGACTCAAAGAAAAGGGAAAGAAACACGAGTCAAAACCAGCAGACAAATATCAGAGGTTTGTGCACAACAACTATTTCTCTTGAATTTTCAATTGAAATAAATATTGACTATTTGTATATTATTGTTTTAAATTGTGTTTGTGCACAACAAATGTTTCTTTTGAATTATTTTCAATGGAAATAAATATTGACTATTTGCATATCATTGTTTTAAATTGTGGAAATGTGTTTGGTGGACACTTATTGATTGAAAAACATTGTGAATGGTTTGAAATCGTGAAAAATTGTTTGAATGGTATTTGATGAATACTTATTGATTGAAAAGCACTGTAAATGGTTTTTGTGGAAATTGAAGTGAATTACGAATTGTGTTGCCATTTTGTGAATGAAATTATAACTTTGGAAATTTATTGGATTCTTACGGATCATTTGAATAAAATGTTTGGAATTGTTTTGACTCACAATTGGCATGACACTGATAATATGTTCCTCCTCCATTAATGGGGTGAGTGTGATTATTCCTCCCTCTTTGACTTATCACCAGGGTGAGTATGATTATGTTCCTCCTCTTTGACTTCCCACCGAGGTGAGTATGGATGAGTACTCATTAGATAGCTAGCTTCCTCCTCATTGATTTCGATTATTGGGGTGAGTATGTCTTGTCGTGGTGTACAACACGGCATATATGGAAAAAATTGTGTCATGACTTAAATTGTGATATTGATTGGCAACACCGTATTCTCCGATTATTTGATCGAATGGTGTTATTGATTTTCATATAGATATTATTGAATTATTTTTTCGAATTGTGTTTTTTATTTTGATAACTATATTATTCAGTTTATTGATCAAATTGTGTCATTGTTTTGAAAAAACTGTGTTATTAAATAATTAGATAAAATAGTGTATGAATTGTCAATAACGTATACTTAAACTATATGAATAAAATTTGTTATTATGAATTTTTATATTTTGTGAAATGTAGTTTAATTTACTTATGACATTCATTGTCTTGTAATCATCTTTGGTTTTAAGTATCGACTAATGATTTGTTTTATGTATTGTGATTTAAAATTGTATTTGGTTAATGTTGTGCACCATCGAGACATTGTCTCAAATGATAGCTTTTTTATTGTCGCGCAGTAGAGAGATAGACAGGGCAGCAGACTAGGCTGCTAGTACCGCCAGCGAGAGATTTTGGGTATAGTGTGTATACCACATGTGGCATTTTGTACTGTAATGTATATTCACTGTATGTATATTTTGTTCTTGATTTTGAGCAGTTGTAAATTTAAGTTGTACAATAAAGTTGTAAAATAATTATGAGTTATTTGGCTTGTAAAAATTGTGTTATATTTTTGTATCTTAGTCTTTGAAAATCACTGTGGATTTGACTTGAGAAATGTGTTGTGTTGATAAAAATGTTGGAGTTGAGATTTGAAAATATATTGAAGTGCTTTTTACAGGTTTTCAAGAACTGCTTTGTCCAAAATACAAATGGCACCTTGCCAAAATTTTTACTGATACTCCAAATAAATCAAATGAGTTAGTTGTTTCACTTGATTCACCAAAGTCTTTCACACTGTAAATAGTGCTCACCAATGTAAAAGAAGAAATGTTATTAAAATCCCTAGTAGTGTATTTAATGGATTATCGATGAAGACGGAGTTGGTAATTCATTAGGTATACTACGGATCATGTTATGCCTTACAGAGGGTAGGGTGTGACATGTTTTAGTGGTATCGAGCAATGGTTTTAAAGTGAATTTGAATCGTGAATTTGAAATCTTTATGTCGGTAACTACAATTGCTCAAATGTTTGATACATACAAGACATTACATTATAAATATGCACTAACGGGAGGAAATCTCCTTGTATTATTGTACAGAGGTCGGAAATAAATTTTGATGCATTAGTGACTAGTCCTTTAGGATAAGGATTGTGATAACAAGTGAAATTAGTTTTGGAAGAGTTTATCGTGAAAAGTATTTCGACACACCATAAAATTATAAGCTAATTGGCGAGCCTACTTAATGTAAGGCAAGAGGACGTAAATGTAAGATGCAAGAATGGAATTGCTCTAGATGAGGGCAAGAAGGTTATCTAGAAATTGCTAATGGATATTGTAATCGAATAAGATTCGAATATCGTGAATTCAAAAAGAATAAAAGATAACAAAGTTTGATCTATTGGGATGTATCGTAGTAACTATGCAATGTTCTTGATGTTTATACTTTGTAGTGCGATTCTGATCGACTTGAGATTATTGTGTAGAGCTCCGTACTACCCGATTGTACACATAGATAAGAATAGTTGCCAACGGCATCTGATTTGGTATAGTTATGCCATGACAGAATTTAATTGTTAGAAATAAGTTTGAAAATCCTACTTAGGGATCTAAAACTCAAAAGTTAAAATATCGAAAGGTTATAGTTCAGAACAAAAGGAAGTAAGATATAGAATATTGAAAGATAAAAAGAGATATGAAAGTAGAGAATTGAACAGTTGATTCATGTGTAACAAAGAAATATTACAAATGTGAGGAAGACTATGGACTAGAATGGTCGAGGACCAATGACTGATGAATGATTCTAACATGACCTCAAGGGTCATTCAAGGAACAACGTGAACCAAAATATTAGACACATAATAGTAAGAGGAGATTGGTGTTATCCAAACAAATTAAACATTGTATTAGATTGCTAAAAGTCTTACGATCATATAGAAAGGAGAAATAAACGTATGACTATTGTAAGATGGCTACTGGGTAAAAATTTCGTGGACGAAATTTATTTAAGGGGGGGAGAATTGTAACACCCCTAAGTTCGGTAGTGCGTTCTCATTCAGGTGACCGATCTTTGTCAGGACAGCTAGGATGCCTAGAACCACACCTTGTTATGAGAGAGGAGACATAAATAATGAAATACAAAAAAGAAAATACAAGAAAAACAAAGGAAAAATCATAGCAAAGAAATGTAACCGAATAAGTGGTAGGAAACCTAGCGATGGGTGACAGACCGAAGTCACGAGTGGACCGTTGACTAGCTCGGATCATGGGAACCCCGGAAAACATTTTAAGACTTAAATAGACCCTTATTGAAGAATAAATATCATTAGAAAGATCAAAGAAAAATTTATGAATTAGTACAAAGAAAAGTGAGATATCGAAAAAGCAGACAAAATACTTGTTACTGAAAAATTGGGAATGCCACGAGCAGGGCATTATGGTCATTTGACATCCCGAATTGTCTTTTGACCTAAATTTCCATTAAAAATAAATAATATTACACTTAGAAAATGAAATGAAAAATTTGTTTAGTGGTACCTAAAATAAATAGCCAAAAATGGAGTGGAAATGGTGTAAATAACACATTAAACTTATAATATGGTTAAATAATGTGAGTGGGCCACTAAAGGAATAAACTAAAGACATAGTGGGGCAGGTGTACATCCATTATCCAAGGCAGAAACTTCATCTTCTCCATTGTACCAAAGTTGCCGTGAATGAAGGGAGAGGAAACTCCATGGACATTTTCATGCAAGCTTGATCCATCCCTCCATTTCAACTCCATTCACTTGGGTTCCTTCATGAAACTTTGTCTACTCATCACAAGGAAGAGTTTGATACTAAATTTGAGAAGTTTAAGCAAGGTTTAACAAGCTCCAAGCATAAGGTAAGTCCATAATTTTGAAGATAGCTTTGTTAAGTTTTGTGTGCATGTTATGGGTGTTGGTTTTGTGAAGGAAAATTTTGAGTTTGAAGAGTTATTGTTGTTTTCATTTTGGACAGCCATGGAGTCACGTTTTTGATGAGATATTTATGCATATAATTGATGAGAAATAATGTTGATCATGGTGATTTAATATCCTAGAGGATTATTTCACATATATATGGTGATTTATGCACTTGGATGGGAATTGGTAAATTGTAGGGCACTTTGATGTTGAAGAAGGTTTTCGGCAGCTAGGGGACCCTTGAATAATTGTATGTATTGATGGAAGTATTGGCAGAATGTTGACATAGAAGAATTGATGAATGTGTATGTAAATTAGTAGTGGAAATTATATGTAATGATTAGGTGTAATTATGTACATATATTGCTAAATTTGGACTTTGTGGTTTAGGGTTGTAATTGATGTATTGAGAATGTTTGTATTCTGTCCAAATTGACCATAGTAAGAAGTGATAAATGAATATGGAATGGTATAACATCAGAATTGGGTATGGGGATTTAAGGTAGAGCAAGTTAAATGTGTGTTTGAATTGGGGTTTGAAAGACACATAGAGGACAGTGTGCAAATAGACCTATAACTTTAAATGTGTAACCTCAATTGGTATGAGACCAATTGGAGGTGAAACTAGGCACAAAATGTGCCAACTTTCATTGAGAGAACATACCAAAATTCTGCTTGCAAGGTGATGTGAAAAATGACCAATTCGGATTAGGTACACTTGAGACCTAAAACTGACCATTTGGGCAGCAGTGAGTGTTTAGGCCATAACTCACTCAAAACAGGTCCAATTGACCTGAAATTTTAACCATGAATAGTTAAGACCCATACCTACAAGTCTTATGAAGATACCAAAGCCCAGAAATGACCATAAGCAAGTCCAACAGCTTGCTCAAGTTCGGGTCCAATAACTGGCCGAACCAGAGTTGACCAAATTGACCAAAAATTGACCTAAATTGATACCATTTGACCAGCAATAGTGTAATGACCATAACTTGGTCTACTTAACTCGGATTGACCTAAAATTTTGCCCCGCGTGCAATAAGACATAGATCTACAAGTTTGTAGTTTTGACCGAAGCCCGAAAACCGAGGGAACTAGGCCGCCCGGCTAGGTCAAACCAGTATCCCGAAATCCAGCAAGTTGCATTAAAATGCACTAAACAAGGAAACGAGTTTGGCAAAACGTACCAAACCTAAAACCCTATCGAATGTGACATATTAACGACACTAAAACCTAATTTACCTAAAACGCAACGAGGGTCGGTATATTAGGTGATTAAGTGAATAATTGAGTTCGTGCATTATTTACTAAACACCATCGTTAGAGGCAAATTAAATTAGCAATGAAACACTTCAAATTGTGTTTCGATTAACAAGGACTCAAAGAAAAGGGAAAGAAACACTGAGTCAAAACCAGGAGACAAATATCAGAGGTTTGTGCACAACAACTATTTCTCTTGAATTTTCAATTGAAATAAATATTGACTATTTGTATATTATTGTTTTAAATTGTGTTTGTGCACAACAAATGTTTCTTTTGAATTATTTTCAATGGAAATAAATATTGACTATTTGCATATCATTGTTTTAAATTGTGGAAATGTGTTTGGTGGACACTTATTGATTGAAAAACATTGTGAATGGTTTGAAACTGTGAAAAATTGTTTGAATGGTATTTGATGAATACTTATTGATTGAAAAGCACTGTAAATGGTTTTTGTGGAAATTGAAGTGAATTACGAATTGTGTTGCCATTTTGTGAATGAAATTATAACTTTGGAAATTTATTGGATTCTTACGGATCATTTGAATAAAATGTTTGGAATTGTTTTGACTCACAATTGGCATGACACTGATAATATGTTCCTCCTCCATTAATGGGGTGAGTGTGATTATTCCTCCCTCTTTGACTTATCAGTCTGGGGTGAGTATGATTATGTTCCTCCCTCTTTGACGTCCCAGTCTGAGGTGAGTATGGATGAGTACTCATTAGATAGCTAGCTTCCTCCCTCATTGATTTCGATTATTGGGGTGAGTATGTCTTGTCGTGGTGTACAACACGGCATATATGGAAAAATTGTGTCATGACTTAAATTGTGATATTGATGTGCAACACTGTATTCTCGAGTTATTTGATCGATTGGTGTTATTGATTTGCATAACGATATTATTCAATTATTTGATCGAATTGTGTTATTGATTTGCAAAACGATATTATTCATTTATTTGATCAAATTGTGTCATTGATTGGAAAAAAGCGTGTTATTCAAGAATTTGATCAAATTGTGTATGAATTGGCAATACGGTATTCTTAAGCTATTTGACTAAATTGTGTTATTATGAATTTTGATAATTTGTGAATTGGAGTTTAAATTCCTTATGACATTCATTGTCTTGAAATCAACTATGGTTTTAAGTATCCACTAATGATATGATTTATGAATTGTGATTTAAAATTGTATTTGGTTAATGTTGTGCACCATCGAGACATTGTCTCAAATGATAGCTTTTATTGCCGTCGCAGTAGAGAGATAGACAGTGCAGACTAGGGTCGCTAGTACCGCCAATGAGAGATTTTGGGTATAGTGAGTATACCATATGTGGCATTTTGTAATCAGAATGTATATTCACCGTATGTATATTTTGTTCTTGGTTTTGAGCAGTTGTAAATTTAAGTTGTACAATAAAGTTGTAAAATAATTATGAGTTATTTGGCTTGTAAAAATTGTGTTATATTTTTGTATCTTAGTCTTTGAAAATCACTGTGGATTTGACTTGAGAAATGTGTTGTGTTGATAAAAATGTTGGAGTTGAGATTTGAAAATATATTGAAGTGCTTTTTACAGGTTTTCTGAAGAACTGTTTTGTCCAAAATACAAATGGCACCTTGCCAAAATTTTTACAGATACTCCAAATAAATCAAATGAGTTAGTTGTTTCACTTGATTCACCAAAGTCTTTCACACTGTAAATAGTGCTCACCACTGTAAAAGAAGAAAAGTTTTTAAAATCCCTTGTAGTGTATTTAATGGATTATCAGTAGACGGAGTTGGTAATTCATTAGGTATACTACGGGATCATGTTATGCCTTACAGAGGGGTAGGGTGTGACAGTGACATATTAATGACACTAAAACCTAATTTACCTAAAACGCATCGAGGGTCGGTATATTAGGTGATTGAGCAAATAATAGCCTTCAGTGAATTACTTATCGAACATTATCATTAGAGACAGTTTAATTTAGTACTGAAACACTTCAAATTGTGTTTCGCTACCAAAGACTCAGAAAAGGGAAGGAAACACCGAGTCCGCATCGAGAGACGATTATCGAGGTTTGTGCACAACAAGTATTTCTTTTGAATTATTTTCAATTGAAATCTATTATGACTATTTGCATATTATTGTTTTAAGTTGTGAAATTGTGAAAAATGGTTTGAATGATATTTGATGGATACTTATTGATTGAAAAGCACTGTAATTGGTTTGAAACCACAGCTATCATGTACATTGATTGTATTCCTCGCTAGCTTGTCTAGTGGGATGAATTGAATTCCCTCTCTGGCTGAAGTGTTGAGGTGTGTGCCTGTTGAGGACGAATAGAATGAGTACTCATATTTTTGCTAGCTAGCTATGTTATTCCTCATTAGTCATTGACTTTTGGGATGAATTGAATACCTCATTAGACATCGGCTTTTGGGATGAATTGAACTTGGGAATATGATTAAAGCTGTGTGTGATTTATTGATGCAAACTGTAAGATTGTAAAATGAGTTTAAATTCTTATTGACATTCACTGTCTTTTGAATTTAGCTATGTTTTGATTACTGAGATTTATTGTAATATTGTGTTAAATTCCTTATGACATTATTGTCTTGAATTTAACTATAGTTTTAAGTATCCACTATTTACATGACTTATGAATTGTGATTTAAATTGTATTTGATTAATGTTGTGCACCACCGAGACATTGTCTCAAATGATAGCTTTTATTGCCGCAGTAGACAGGCAGATGGCAGACTAAGCTGCTAGTACCTCCAGAGAGAGACTACCGGGTATAATGAGTATACCAATATATTGTATTTTGTAATGTAATGTATGTTCACCGTATGTACATATTGTTGTTGGTTTTGAGCTTGTAAATAAAAATTGTACATTGAAGTTGTAAAATTAATATGAGTTATTTTTGCTTGTAAAAATTGTATTATATGTCTTTTATCTCAGTCTTTGAAATATCACTGTGGATTTGAGTTGAGAAATGTGTTGTGTTGAGAAATATGTTGGAGTTGAGATTTGGAAATCTATTGAAGTGCTTTTTACGAGTTTTTTCAAGAACTGCTTTATCCAAAATACAGATGGCACTCGCCAAAATTTTCTGAAACTCCAAATAATTCAAATGTGTTAGTTCTATCACTTGATTCAAAAAGGTTTTTAACACCTGTAAATAGTGCTCACCACTGTAAAAGAAGTAAGAAAAGTTTTTAAAATCTCTTGTAGTGTATTTAATGGATTATCAGTAGACGGAGTTGGTAATTCATTAGGTATACTATGGGATGATGTTATGCCTTACAGAGGGGTAGGGTGTGACATGTTTTAGTGGTATCAGAGCAAAGTTTTTAACTTCTGTTTTCACCTGTTACTTGAATATTCTTTCTTCATAATACAACTGCTCAATATCATTGTTTGATACATACAGTACATTACATTATAAATATGCACTAACGGGAGGAAATCTCCTTGTGTTATTGGTTCAGGAGATCTAAAATCCTCACATTGACTATGGAAGAGGGTGATCGTTCAGTCGATCAATCTATTGAGGCTGAGGTGCAAGGGGATGCCCCAGGCCTACATAATGTCAGTGGTTCAGCTGCACTAGCACCTGCAGCATCTGCAGCTTTCCTACTCGATTCAGCAGATGGTTGCAATGTTCCAACAAATGGCTGGTAATGTGCCTACTCAAGTCCCAATACAGACACCAGTGGTACAACCACAATCTCCTACTAGGCAGTATGATAAATTGATGAAATATGGGGCTACAGAGTTCAAGGGGACAGTAGATCCTTTAGAAGCTGAACAGTGGTTAGAGAGGATGGATAGGGTATTCAAGAAACTGCATTGCACAGAGGAGCTCAGATTTGAATACTCAGTGTCTTTATTACAGGGGGATGCTTATGATTGGTGGAAAACCATTACCCACAGTCTGGTAGAACCTGCAGTGCTAACATGGAATGACTTTCTCAGAGAATTCAGACAGAAATATGTCCCTGATGCTTATGTAGACCAGAAGCTGCAAGAGTTCCTAAGTCTGAAACAGGGGGGCAGATCAGTGGCTGAGTATGAAAGAGAATTTTCCCGCCTAAGCCATTATGTAGTGAGTTTACTTGCTACCGGCAGGGAGAGATGCAAGAGGTTTGAAACTGGCTTGAAGCCCAGTATCAGATTACAAGTAGTTGGCTTCAAACACACTAACTTCTCTGAACTTATTTCTCAAGCTCTAGAGTTAGAAAGAATTGAGTCTGAAACTGCTCCTGAGAGAAAGAAATCAGAGAAGACAGAGAAAGAGGGAAAATCTGTAGAACAGAGTTCCAGTGGTCCTACTGGAAAGAGGAAGAACTATGGGGGACACAGCAGAGGTGGCAAGAAATCTGGTAGGGGAAGATATTCAGGACAGAGAACTCCCCTATCTGGTCAGCAGAGTACCAGAAGTTCCTACCCTCCCCGCCAATGTGAAACTTGTGGAAGAAATCATGGTGGGATATGCTATAAGGTTATTGGAGCCTGTTATAACTGTGGAGGCACAGGACACTTTGCCAAGGATTGCACCAGTAGTCGCAGAGTTGGACCACCTCCTACTACTGCAGAAGGGTCAGTTGAGTGCCCTGTCACTAGAAGTTCAAAACCACCCAAAGAGGTAGAGCGGGGGTAGAGGTAGCCCATGAGCAGCCAAGGCACAGTGAAACAATCAGAACAAGACAGTGCTCCAATCAGAATGTATGCAATGAGACAGAGGGAAGAGGCCGAGACATCTGATGTTGTGGCTGGTACCTTCTCAACTTTTAACCAAAATGTGTTTGTGTTATTTGATCCGGGCTCTACCCATTCTTATGTGAGTAGCATCATTGATTGCATTGCTGTTCCATGTACAAAAATGGACTTTGAGGTGCTAGTAACAAGTCCACTAGGACAGGAAGTTAGGGTTAATAGAATGTATAGAGATTGTCCTTTGGTGATCCAAGGACACACTTTCCTGTCTGATCTCATTGAAATGCCCTTCAGAGATTATAATATCATCTTGGGCATGGATTGGTTAGCTAGGCATCATGCCATGATTGACTATAAGCTGAAGACAGTCACTTTTGGCCTTCCTCAGTACAATGATGTGGTAATACATGGGGAGAGGCAGTTATTGCCATCAAACATCATTTCGGCTGCACTAGCCAGAAAAATGATCAGAAAGGGGTGTGAAGCATACTTGGCACATGTGGTAGACACCCAAGTGGGGAGTCCAGCATTGAAGGACATCCCTACAGTACATGACTTTCCAGATGTGTTTCCTGATGAATTTCCAGGATTACCTCCGGAAAGAGAAGTGCAGTTTGAAATTAATGTTATGCCTGGTGTGGATCCAATCTCCATAACGCCATACAGAATGGCACCAACAGAGTTGAAGGAGTTGAAGATACAGTTGCAAGAATTACTTGAAAAGGGCTTCATCCGCCCTAGTGTGTCACCTTGGGGAGCACCAGTGTTGTTTGTTAAGAAAAAGGATGGTACTCTCCGCTTATGTATAGATTATCGACAGTTGAATAAGGTGACAATAAAGAACAGGTATCCATTGCCTCGCATTGATGATCTGTTTGATCAGTTGAAGGGTGCAGCTGTATTCTCCAAAATTGATTTGCGATCTGGTTATTATCAGTTGAAGGAGCAAGAGCAGAGTATTCCAAAAACTGCTTTCAGAACTTGGTATGGCCACTATGAGTTTCTAGTAATGTCATTCGGGTTAACAAATGCTCCAGCTGCTTTTATGGATATGATGAACACTATCTTCAAGCCATATCTTGATCAATTTGTGGTGGTGTTTATTGATGACATTTTGATATATTCAAGGAATGCAGAGGAGCATGACAGACATCTGCGGATTGTACTGTAGACTTTAAGGGAGAAACAGCTATACGCCAAATTGTCGAAATGTGAATTTTGGCTGAAAGAAATCTCCTTTTTGGGACATGTTGTGTCAGCTGAAGGGATCAAGGTAGATTCCAGCAAGGTAGAAGCTATCCTTAATTGGAAGCCACCCAGGAACATCACAGAAATTCGCAGTTTTATGGGTTTAGCTGGATATTACCGTCGGTTTGTGAAGGGATTTTCTATGATTATCTACTCCACTGACCAAACTGCTTCGGAAAGATGTAAAATTCCAGTGGACTGATAAATGTCAGCAGAGTTTTGATGACTTGAAGAGGTGTTTGACTGAAGCTCCAGTTCTAACTTTACCTACTCCGGGTAAAGAATACACAGTTTATAGTGATGCTTCTCTCAATGGGTTAGGCTGTGTACTGATGCAAGATCGGAATGTCATTGCTTATGCATCACGCCAGCTGAAAACCGCATGAGAGGAATTACCTAACACATGACCTGGAGTTAGCAGCTATTGTTTTTGCTCTGAAGATCTGGAGACACTATTTCTATGGGGAGAAATGCTACATTTACACAGATCACAAGAGCTTGAAGTACTTAGGCACCCAGAAGGAATTAAATTTGAGGCAGAGGAGATGGTTAGAACTCATCAAAGATTATGATTGCTTAATAGACTATCAGCCAGGGAAAGCAAATGTGGTGGCTGACGCCTTAAGTCGCAAGACTATGGCAAGTCTCAGAGTTTCTCCCATGTCCATGGTATATGAGTTGAAAGCACAACATGCCAGTTTAGAGATTGATGATGAGGGACAGACAGTAGTTGCTTGGCATGTACAGCCAGTGTTGATTGATCGGTCGAATGGTGCTCAGTGATGAAAAGTATCGAAGCTCTTGAAAGAAGTCGGCAGGCAAGAAACACGAATTCTCTGTGAGAGATGATGGTTTATTGCTACATCGAAGCGTAATGTGCGTTCCTAGTGATGTGGAATTGAGACAAATCATTATGAAGGAAGCACATGAGTCTCCATTTGCTATGCACCACAGTGGAACTAAAATGTCTGAGAGAATTTGAAAGAGCATTACTGGTGGATGGGTATGAAGAGAGATATAGCTGAATTTGTTTCCAAATGCCTAACTTGTCAGCAAGTAAAGGCAGAACATCAAGTTCCAGCAGGTTTGTTACATCCTTTGTCAGTACCAGAGTGGAAATGGGAACGAATAACTATGGATTTTGTTATAGGACTTCCAAGGACACAGAGTAGTCATGATGCAGTATGGGTTATAGTTGACAGATTGACCAAGTCTACTCACTTTTTGCCAGTTCAGATGGACTATAGCCTGGAAAGATTGGCCAGATTGTACATATATGAGATTGTAAAACTGCATGGAGTGCCAGTATCAATTGTGTCTGACATAGATCCTAGGTTCACTTCTAGATTCTGGGGTAGTCTTCAGAGAGCCCTAGGAACTAGATTGAACTTCAGCACAACATTCCACCCACAGACAGATGGCCAGTCTGAAAGGGTTATTCAGATATTGGAGGATATGCTACGGGCTTGTGTGATTAAATTTGAAGGTAGTTGGGATACACACTTGCCTTTGATTGAGTTTGCTTATAACAACAGCTACCAATCAAGCATTGGGATGCCTCCATATGAAGCTTTGTATGGCAGAAAGTGCAGAACTCCCCTATGTTGGGATGAGGTAGGTGAAAGGAAGATGATTGGGCCAGAAATTGTTCAGCAGACAGAGGAAAAGATCATATTGATTAGAGATAGACTTAAGGCTGCATCAAATCGTCAAAAGTCCTATGTTGATTTAAAAAGAAGAGATATTGAATATGCAGTGGGTAATAAGGTATTCCTCAAAGTTTCTCCTTGGAAGAGAATTATGAGATTTGGCAGAAAGGGGAAACTGAGTCCTCGTTTCATTAGACCATATGAGGTTCTGGAAAGAGTGGGTCCTTTGGCATATCGGTTGGCATTACCTCCAGAGCTAGCAAAGATACACAGTGTCTTCCATGTATCCATGTTAAGGAGGTACAGATCTGACCCATCTCATGTACTATCAGTTGAAGAGATTGAGGTAAATCCAGACCTCTCATATGAGGAAGAACCCATAGAAATTCTGGCATATGAGGTGAAGTAGCTAAGGAATAAACAGATACACCTGATTAAAGTGCTGTGGAACCATCATTCAGGCCAGGAAGCTACTTGGGAACGTGAAGAGGATATGAGGAGACAGCACCCATAGCTGTTCAGAGACTAATGCCAGGTAAAATTTCGAGACGAAATTTATTTAAGGGGGGGAGAATTGTAACACCCCTAAGTTCGGTAGTGCGTTCTGCTGCTCCGGTGACCAGTGTTGTCCGGACAGCTAGGATGCCTAGAACTACACTTCGATATGAGTGAGAAGACATAAAATAATGAAATACAAGAAAAGAAAATATAAGAAAAACAAAGGAAAAATAATAGCAAAGAAATGTAACCAAGTTAAGCGAGCCGAAAACCCTAGCGATGGGTGACCGCACCGGGAAGTCACGGCGTGGACCATTGACTAGCCCTGGACTGCGAGGAACCCTGGAAAACATTTTTAGGACTTAAATAGACCCTTATTGAAGAATAAATCTCATTAGAAAGATCAAAGAAAAATTAATTAATTAGTACAAAGAAAAGTGAGAAATCGAAAAACAGACAAAACCCAGTGTTACCGAAAAATCGGGAATGCAACCCGAACAGGGGCATTATGGTCATTTGACATCCCAAATTGTCTTTTGACCTAAATTTCCATTAAAAATAAATAATATTACACTTAGAAAATAAAATGAAAAATTAATTTGGTGGTACCTAAAGTAAATAGCCAAAAGTGGAGTGAAAATGGTGTAAATAACACATTTAACATATTATATGATTAATTGAGTGAGTGGGCCACTAAAGGAATAAACTAAGAGCTAAATGGGGCAGGTGTACATCTATTATCCAACCTAAAACTTAATCTTCTCCAATTTCCCTCATCCATGCCGAAATGAAAAGGGTGAATCCTCCATTGCCGTTTGGCCTTCAAGCTTCAGCCACTCCTTTATCTCACCTCTAATCACTTAGATTGCTTCATTAAAGATTGTCTACACATCATAAGGAAGAGCTTGATACCAAAATCAAGAAGTTTAATCAAGGTTTAGCAAGTCCCAACCATAGGTAAGTTTACAATTTTGAATATTGCTTTGTTAAACTTTGTGTACATGTTATGGGTGTGTGCTTGGTGAAGAAAATTTTCAAGTTTGAGGAGTTATTGATATGTCCATTTTGGACAGCCATGGAGTTATGTATTTGATGATTTATTTTACATATATTTGATGAGAAATTATGATGAATAGGGTGATTTAATGTCCTAGTAGTTAAATTCCATGTATATGTGGTGATTGTACAATGGGGATTGAAGTTGACGAATTATGGACACTTTGGCATGGTGAAGCTTTGCGGCAGCCTTGGGACACTTTGATAAATGTATGAGTTCATGAAGGTATTGGCAGAATATTGACATTGAGGATTGATGGATATGTATATAGATTGGTTGTGTAAAGTGTATGTAAGAATGAGTAATGTTTAGGTGTATATGTGATTATACTTAGACTTTGTAAATTTGAGTTTTAATTGGTGTATTGAGGATGTGTGTAATCTGCCCAAAGTGACTTTAAAGTGAAGTGGTATATGGTTTTGGTAATGTACCAAAACAGAATTGGTAAGGGAAGTGAACATATAGTAAGGTAAATGTGTCATTGATGTATGTTTAAGCAAGGTAATTAAGGGCAGTATGCATTTTAGCCTATAACTTTAAATGTGTAACCTCAATTGGTATGAGACCAATTGAAGGTGAAACTAGGCACAAAATGTGCCAACTTTCATTGAGAAAGCATACCAAAATTCTGCTTGCAAGGTGATATGAAAAATGACCAATTCGGATTGAGTACAATTGAGGCCTGAAAATTGACCAATTGGGCAGCAGTTAGTGTTTAGGCCATAACTCACTCAAAACAGGTCCAATTGACCTGAAATTTTAACCATGAAAGACCCATACCTACAAGTCTTATGAAGACACCAAAGCCCAGAAATGACTAGAAGCAAGTCAAACAGCTTGCACAAGTTCGGGTCCAAAAACTGGCCGAACCAAAGTTGACCAAATTGACCTAAAATTGACCTAATTTGTTGCCATTTGACCAGCAATAGTATAATGACCATAACTTGGTCTACTTAACTCAGAATGACCTAAAATTTTGCCCCGCGTTCCATAAGACATAGATCTACAAGTTTGTAGTTTTAACCGAAACTCAAAAACCGAGGGAACTTGGTCGTCCGGCTAGGTCAAACTAGTATCCCGGAATCCAGCAAGTTGCATTAAAATGCACTAAACAAAGAAATGAGTTTGGTAAAACGTACCAATCCTAAAACCCTATCGAATGTGACATATTAATGACACTAAAACCTAATTTACCTAAAACGCATCGAGGATCGGTATATTAGGTGATTGAGCAAATAATAGCCTTCAGTGAATTACTTATCGAACATTATCGTTAGAGACAGTTTAATTTAGTATTGAAACACTTCAAATTGTGTTTCTCAGTTACCAAAGACTCAGGAAAAGGGAAGGAAACACTGAGTCCAGACCGAGAGACAGTTATCAGAGGTTTGTGCACAACAACTATTTCTTTTGAATTATTTTTAATTGAAATAAATTATGACTATTTGCATATTATTGTTTTAAGTTGTGAAATTGTGAAAAATGGTTTGAATGATATTTGATGGATACTTATTGATTGAAAAGCATGGTGGTTTGAAACCACAGCTATCATGTACATTGATTGTATTCCTCGCTAGCTTGTCTAGTGGGATGAATTGAATTCCCTCTCTGGCTGAAGTGTTGAGGTGTGTGCCTGTTGAGGACGAATAGAATGAGTACTCATATTTTTGCTAGCTAGCTATGTTATTCCTCATTAGTCATTGACTTTTGGGATGAATTGAATACCTCATTAGCCATCGGCTTTTGGGATGAATTGAACTTGGGAACATGATTAAAGGCAGGTGTGATTTATTGATGCATATTGTAAGATTGTAAAATGAGTTTAAATTCTTATTGACATTCACTGTCTTTTGAATTTAGCTATGTTTTGATTACTGAGATTTATTATAATATTGTGTTAAATTCCTTATGACATTATTGTCTTGAATTTAACTATAGTTTTAAGTATCCACTATTTACATGACTTATGAATTGTGATTTAAATTGTATTTGATTAATGTTGTGCACCAGTGAGACATTGTCTCAGCGATAGCTTTTATTCTTTATCGCAGTGAAATGACAGACAGGGCAACAGACTAGGCTGCTAGTACCTCAAGCGAGAGACTACCGAGTATAATGAGTATACCAATATTTTTTATTTTGTAATGTAATGTATGTTCACTGTATGTACATATTGCTGTTGGTTTTGAGCAGTTGTAAATAAAAATTGTACATTGAAGTTGTAAAATAATTATGAGTTATTTTGGCTTGTAAAAAAATTGTATTATATTGCTTTTATCTCAGTCTTTGAAAAATCACTGTGGATTTGAGTTGAGAAATGTGTTGTGTTAAGAAATATGTTGGAGTTGAGATTTGGAAATCTATTGAAGTGCTTTTTACAGGTTTTTCTGAAGAACTGTTTTATCCAAAATACAGATGGCACTCTGCCAAAATTTTTACAGAAACTCCAAATAATTCAAATGTGTTAGTTCTATCACTTCAGTTCAAAAAGGTTTTTAACACCTGTAAATAGTGCTCATCACTGTAAAAGAAGTAAGAAAAGTTTTTAAAATCCCTTGTAGTGTATTTAATGGATTATCAGTAGACGGAGTTGGTAATTCATTAGGTATACTACAGGATCATGTTATGCCTTACAGAGGGGTAGGGTGTGACACTGCTTTAAAACACATTTCAGGAGATAACTTAGGAATATAACTAGTAATTTAATAAGCACAAAATTGAACTCCTCCAACCTTCATACCAATTACCCTCTTTCAAGGCATAAGGGTTCTAATAGCTGCCTGTTTAGAACTTCACCTCCTTTTTAGTGCTTCAACTAATTATTCCTCTTTTCAAGGCCATTAATAAGTCACAAATAACCCGTTTTATTAGGATAAACTTGAGAAACACTTACTCCCCCAAATTTGCCTCTATTGTGAGTAATTGTGATGAAGTAACTCAATTTCAATCTCCATAGGCATATCTCAATTTTCTATCTCCACTAATGTATTATATACTTTTCAAAAGATCAAAAGGTCTTTAAAATGGTTGTAATGGGGCTAAAGGGATAATGACTTGGTTGCCAATGAAAGTTTTATAGGGAATACAGATATGAGGATAGTATGTATGCATAAAATACCAAGTATACTAAGTTTATTCTATTGATTTTGTCTGGAGAGGAGGGGCTTTTAGTTTTTATAGTGCCAAGCATGCTTTCATGATTCTTGAGACTTCCTTTTTCTCTTCCTTTTTTTTTATTTTATTTATGTCCCTTTTTGTCCTTTCCCCCAAACTCATAGCTTTTGTTGGGTTAGGAAAGCTGATTTTTCTTTGGTTTTAATTTCACACTTGCACTCTTTCTCAAGTTCTTCATCCTCTCTCCATTTTTTTTTTTCACTTTAATATACTTTTTACTCATGCATTTAGCTTCCTCAAAAGGGTAGGTATGTGTTTAGGCTAGGGGCTAGGTAAATAATATGGGTAGCAAGGAAAAATCTAAGGGATAAATATAGGCTTCAAGTTGGCTATAAGGGATATACATTTTAATTAGGGGTGGCTAAGGCTTAGTGAGGCTATAGCAAAGAATGCCTTAATCATTTCTTCATCAAGCATATGCTAGGATTTCACCTTGATAGGTCCAAGAGACATGTTCTAGAGCTGCTGAGGCATTTTTAGGTTTGCTTATATTTCAAAAAATTTTCTCCTAAGTTTACAAGTTTAATGTGACAGATTAATGGCTATGAAGGGGTTTAACTAGTCTAGTTCCACTAAAGAGATTAGGTTTTTCACAGATAACATGTTAGAATCCCTTTTTACCTATCCAGATACGTTCATTCCTCTATCCCATGGAGTCCAATTATTAGCTTACTAGAAATTGGTTATAGTTCTAAGTTTCACAATCTAAAGTTTAAAATTTTCAAAAATTTTCAATATTTTTCTGGAATTTTGATACACAAGAATATTATAGCTGAATTTAAACAATGTAATGATATGCATGTAATAATATGCAATGCACTTGTAACCCCCCCCCCCCTTCCCCCCAAAACTCAAATCGAACATTGTCCTCAACGTTAACATAATATGCAAAATTAGAGAAAATGTACAAAGATTATAAGAAAGCATATTATTTATTAAGCATTGAAAAGTTTAGACATAAAGTAAATAAAGGAGACCTATGATTCCAATCTAGGACTAAGGTATTCAAGATTTTACAATAAAGAACCTATCCTATAGTCGTAGGTCTAAAAGGTCTCTGATGGTGATGATGGTGATGCTGGCTCCTCTTCATCGAGCCTCTCCATTAGCATGTCCAACTTGTTGTGGGCTTCCAGAAGACTGTCCTTGATTGCTCACATCCTGTTATTGATTGTGGTCTCCATGCGCTGTAGGTATGCGAGTATCGGGTCTGTGGGTGGTGGTGTGTATGGAGGCACTCGAGTGGGGGACTCCTGAAACATGGGCTCTTGAGTTTTCACCTGTGGCTGCGAAGTCTCGCTAGTTCTTCTTGTGCTTCGTCTCTCCGAGGGATGGCATTCCCTTCGGCATCCAACAGGTAGTAGGTGTTGCCTAGCTTCTTACGTATCCCCATGGATATGCAGATGGTTTGATCTATTCTTGATGTTCCACTGACAGAGCACAGCCTGTGATGTCCTGGAATGAATCTGAAGTGAAGGGTGATGGTTGTGACAAGGCCACTAAGCACGATGTGCCCAATAGGCTGATGACAGAAGCGGTGCAAGTGGTTGCACAAAAAGAAGTCAGTGCTACAGTGCTGCCCGGTGACCATACACCACAAGAAGAATAGCTCGCTGGCGTTTACCATGACAAGGCTGTCACCACGGCCCATTATGGTGCGGGTGACAAACCGATGCATGTAGCGCAGGGCTGGACTTGTGATACCCATGGATTTGGACTTACTGGATTTATACAAGTCTGTGTTCAGGGCAATGGAACTCCAAAAGTTGATGTTGTTGTAGAGCATGCGGTTCCTTAGGATCTCCTTGTAACACCCCTCACCCGTCTACAGTGTAGCCGAGTAAGGCGTGTCACACGGAGTACTGGAGCACCTAATCTTATCTGGTTTCATTACAGTTCTTAATTTACTTGTTTAAAAACTTTATCTAAGGTTTAGGCTATTTTTACTGTTTATCAAAATCTGACTAATTTGGAAATTTTAAAAATTTTAACGATAATCCAGCAGAGTGCTGGCTATAATTTGGACTAACAGTTCTTCTGAACCTGCCAAAAGTAATTTCAATATATACTCAAATTCACAACTCAGAATCAGTCTCAAAATCTCTCATACTCAATCTTAATCAGAATCATCATGATCAAATACTTAACTCATATATTAGAATTCTTACATTTCATTATCTTACATAATTTGCCAACTAATTACATAAGTTTGTCAAGTACAGGATATACAAATAATTTACAATATACTTACAATGAACAAAATGCATAATATGTGTAATATGAGCCCTATCTATATGCATTGCAGAGGAGGTGACAACCTTGAACTCTTCTGACACTTCTGCAGATCTGGACTTCAAAAATCTCAGTCAAAGTACCTGCGAGGAAAACAATTCTATTGCGCTAAGCATTTCTGCTTAGTGGTGCAATAATATAAAAAGAAATAATATATACAAACAAAGAAAGAATTAAATCATAATTTGGATACTCAAGAATCAATTTAATTTGGTATGGTATTGTATCAACTATCTTATATACTAGTTTGTTCCTCTTGGAAGTACTAAGTTATAACCTTTCAGTAAATATACTCAGTATACAAATTATTCTAACTATATTGTATTTTAATTCTCTATGGTTCTGCAAATTATATATTTTTTTTATATTTCTATTGCTAATCTCTTTTACTCATTTCATTTAATACTTAATTGAATTGTACTAAAATTTCATCATACTTAACTTAACTTAATTACCTGAATGAAATAATGTTTTAATTGACTGCCCGTGTAGCCTATACACTGACCAGACTGGATAAACGGTTATACTAGCACTGGGTTCCTAATACCTCGGGCCGTCACACCATCATTCACAAAGTATCTCCTAGTGTACAAATAGTGTGGCTAAAAAGCCATATAATCAATCACTAAGGTAATAAGCCAAGTATCATAACATAATTCGTATAGCCATAGGCTATTAAAATCACAGTGTGGCATAATAAGCCATAAAACACAATATGGCATAAAGCCATTTACAGAACAGCTGTCAGAACCCTATTGGCATGCCAACCTATCCAAACTAGGCAATACTAAGGCATTTACAAACTTAAATATTTATTTCATTATTTTTAGGGTTTATAGGTCATTATGCCTTTCACTGGTCAACAAAATTATTGAACATTTTATGCATCATGGAGGTTGACTCTAGTATCAACATGTCACAATTATTCAGTAGATCATCAGACAGATCACATTTCCTATCAATTGTTCTAAAGTACCATTGTGCTCAAAGCATTTTTCTTGTCTCTGATAATAAGGACTAATGTCCCATTCATACATTCATGTGATTTATTAAGTCATTATGTTTCTTATTCACAATATTAATCAAACATAAACATTGACTTTTCTACACTGAACAGATATGTTGGTTCTAGTTCCACTAGGATTCCTCATTTTGAGTTTATACTTGTTGGCATTGATTTCCAAACTTAATTCAATGCTAATTATATGTGATTCCACATTTTCAAATTTCATGGCCAATGGTTATTGTTCCATTAGGTTAGGCTATAGGGTGAAATTAGTAAAATTCTCTTCATCAAATTGTTTCTTATTGTGTCTTCTTTAATTCTCTTTTTGAATTACTCCATTTTGAGTTGTATAACTCGAGTTATGGTCAATTAACCATAACTAGGTCAAATCTGAATTTTAGTTCCCTTAGTAGTAATTTTGATTTTGGAATTTACTAATTTATTTGGACTGCTTATAATGACACTTAGGCCTAGTGTGCTTTATAGGATTTGTTGCCCTACGTCTTATAGTCATTTAGAAATTTTACTTGTAATTTGTTAAGTCTTATAGAATAATTTATAGTCAAATTGTTGACTTGGACTCAAAGGTCCTATATTGGCATGGTTCTCAAGTAGGTCAATGGCTTTGACCTTAAATTCCGGCTTTATACATTTATAATTTGAGGAAGTTGCCTAAAACAAAGTTTTAGGCCTCTTCTTAGCTTTCCATATTGGTATGGCTCATTACATTTGGATACTTCTTGTGGGAGATATGCCTATTTGAATTTTCTGGACTTAATGGTCAATTGTACCAATTCCAAATTTAGTGTGCTAGATTGGTCAAGCTAAATGTCCTATTTCCATCAATTTTTAGCTTCTGGTCAAAGGAGCAAATTTGTAGTTCTATATCTTATTGAACTTTTGGCACTAATTTCAGGTCATTCTGAGTTGTATAGACCAAGATATGGTCAATTTACTAAAGCTAGACAGATTGCATTTTCAATGCAACTTTAGGTCATTTTTAGGTCAAGTTCAATTCTGGCAGATTTAGTACCCTAACTTGGGCAAGCAATTTGACTTGGTTCTAGTCATTTCTGGGCTTTAGTGTCTTCATAAGAGTTGTAGCTCTATGTCTAATCTTTCCATTGATATAAATTTCAGGTCATTTGGATCTATTTTGAGTGAGTTATGGCTAAATGAGTGACTACTGTTCATATGGTCAAATTCTGGGTTGCAATGGTTCTGGATAGTTTTGATAGCTCAAATTGTGCAAACAATTTGACTGAGTAAATGGCATTTCTGGGTTCTATGATCTTTACTAAAGTTGTAGCTCTATGTCTAAGCTTTCCAACGGTATAACTTTCAGGTCATTTGGAGTTGTGTAGACCAAGATATGGTCTTTTACTATGGCTTGTCAAGTTACACTTATATTGCACTATTAGGTCATTTTTAAGTCAAAGTCAATTCGGCTAGTTTTTGTAACCCAACTTAGGCAATCAATTTGACTTGGTTAATGGCATTTATGGGCTTGGTGGCCTGTACCAAAGTTTTAGCCCTATGTCTAAGCTTTCCAACGATATAAATTTCAGGTCATTTGGACCTGTTTTCGCTGAGTTATGGCCAATTTTGTGAATACTATTCATATGGTTAGGTTTAGTGTTTACCCATTACCAAATCCGGATTAGATCCAATTTATGGTCACTTTTTGGACAGAATTTTAACAATGTTTCTACATGAAAGTTAGCACATTTTGTTTCTAGTTTTACCTCCAATTGGAATCATACCAATTGGGGTCACACAATTAGGGTTATAGCTCCAAAGCATACTACCTTTATACAATTCTTAAATACCAATCAACTACACATTCAATACCTTAGCTCCCCATACCTAAATTCGCGATTAGTAACATACTAACGTCATACATCACATCTCATTATGGTTAATTGTAGCAGTATATACAAATCCTCAACATACCAAATACAAACCTAATTCACAATGTCAACATTAACATATTATCCACATAAAAACGCCCAACAATTACATATAATTCCAACAATAATTTACATACACTTCCATTAATCCCTTAGTACCATAATTCATCAAGTAAATTCATGAAATCATGCACTCTTCATTGAACCTCAAGGCTGCCAAAACATCATCAATGGCCAAAGTCTTCCATAATTTCTTTCAAGCCCTAATTCTAAAGCTCATTCACACATACACATGGAATTAATTCACTAACACATCAAATTACTTTAATTAACCTTAATTCCCATCAAATTCATATAAGAATAAACTACTTACCTTTTACTTCCTTGGCTGTCCAAAAATGAATATGTCAATAACTCATCAAATCTTTCAAATTTCTTCACCATTCAACTCATCTCAACCTTAATACAAACTTTAATGAATCAAGGGATGAAAAGCTAGCACTAACCTTTTATGGAGCTTGATCAAACTTCATCAAATGCTGCCCTTTTTGCTCCCTATGTGTTGCCCATGATGTGTAGAACAACTTTAGTGAAGAAACTTAGAGGAAAAAATGGCTTGATCATGGGTTGATAAAGCTTGCTTCATGGACGTCCATGGATGAACTTAGGAGAGAAAATCAAATTCGGCAATGGTGATGAAGGAGTGAAGAAGATGAAAATATTTAGTGGAAAATGCTTTTCACTTATGGTTTTATACCCCACTAACCATTTAAATAATAGTTAAAATAATTAAACTTTCATAATTCTAATTATAGCCCCATATTTCCTTTAATTGCATTTCATTTATAATTTCATTTTTTATGGGATTTCCAAAGTTTAATTCTACTTATTTTTAATGGACATTGAGGTCAAAAGGAAACTCTAGGTGTCAAATGACCAAAATACCCCTCTTCGGGTTGCATTTCAAATTTTTCGGTGCTACCGATTTACTCTTTGTACCGCTGATTCCTTAAATTTTTTTGTTTTTGTTTATACTAACTTACTAAAATTATCTTTGACATTTCCAATGTCAATTACACCTTAGTAGACCTTTAATTATGTCCCAAAAATATTTCCCCGAGTTTTTCGCGGTCTAGGGCTAGTCGACGTTCCTCGTCGTAACTTCCCGGTGCGGTCACCCATCGCTACGGTTCCGGCTCGTTTAACTTAATCACATTTCATCTCTTTTATTTTCTCTTAATTTTTCTTCTGTTTTCTTAATTTTTGGCTGTCTGTATTCTGACTGTCCACATTCTGGTTGTCTGTACTCTGGCCGCCTGTCCTTCAGCTGTCCGGACAGACATCAGCCGTCAGTACAGTAGAACGTACCAACTACGTAAGTGAGGATGTTACAACTCCTCCTCTCTAAAAAGGAATTTTGTCCTCGAAATTCATCGAATTTAAACAACTGATCTTATTGTTATCTCATAATTCTATTCACTTTCCCATCATTGTTTTCTTTTGCCTTTATTGGGTCTACTCATGAAAGTCTATTATTCATTAGTTCTCTGATTTCTCATACTGGAATCCTTACTGGTCCTTCAGTCTCTTTTACCAATTCCAACTCTGTTAAATTACCCTTTTTCTAGGTATTCTGCATTTATCTCATACAACACCTTATACCTTGGTATCTTCATGCTTATTTAATAATTATCACTATGCATAAACTCCATCAATGGAAAGTATTTATTCTTGCTTCCAGAGGGAGTAGCACTACAACTTCTAAATATTTTCTCAAATGCCTAAATTATTCCTTTTTGACAAAAATATCAAAATAATTATAAGACTCCATATTGAAGTTTAAATATCTTTACCGAAATCAGTTCAATATACTATTGTTCTGCACTTTCTCCCTTACAGTGCTTCATAGGGTGTTATTTGTATGCTAGCTTAATAACTATTATTATATATAAATTTTACCAGTGGGAGGTATCTGTCCATCTCCCCTCAAATTAAATGACACAAGTTCTCAGTATATTCTTGAGGACTTATCACATATTACAGGTTATTATTATCATTTCATTTCTTTATTTACAGGAACTCAATGAGTTTCAGAATTTACCTGAATTAATCATTTCGATTGTAGGATGTCTGAGGAAGATAAGCCGTACTGAAATCTCTAAGCTTATAAAAATTACTGTGGTACAAGAAGTTCATATTAGTGTAACTGAGTGACTAACTCTAGCTACCTTACAAGTGTGATCTTTCAGTATGATAGTTCTGAAGTTTAAATTTTTAACTAAAATTTTCACATTTATTTCCCGTAATAGTACTATATTCGGGCATAACTGTATCAAATCATAGACTACTACAAATGTTCTCATTTTATTGTACCATAAGGAAGCACGTAGCTCTATACAATAATCCCATGTCGATACTGTAATCTGCAGCTTACAATACAAATATCGAGAATATTACATAGTCACTACATTATAACCTCATGAACTAGGTTTTCTACTTCTTTTTCTAATGCCCTCTGCGACTCTGAGTCCATATATTAACTTTGAATAATCAAAAGTAAATAGATCTGCATTAATGTCACCTCGACTCTTATGAATGCAATGCAGATATGCACACTAGTTCTTTTTACTTATCTGTGCCTAGGAACACCTAAACCGTGCTCTGATACTACTAAATGTAACACCCCTCACCCATCTACAGTGTAGCCTAGCAAGGCGTGTCACACGGAGTGCCGGAGCTGTAACAACCCTATTTGCATAGCCTGGTATATTTCACTGTTTCGGTGACTGGTGTTAGTCTAGATAATTAAGAGAAGTAGAACCACGTTTAAGACACCTAGATAAGCCCTGAGCGCAAATAATTAGTAATTGTCAAATGGTTAAGTATAAATAAGAAAAACAGAACACAAGAAGTTAAATGAGCCGAGAGTCACAGCGATGGATGACCTTCTCGAAAAGGACTGCGAGGTCGATCTAAACTTAAATTTCAAACTGTAAAATGTGACACTGCAGTCCTTAGGACTATTGCGAACATAGTAGAAAAGAGAAAATCATGAAAAAGAATTGTTAAGCAGGTCAAATAATTAGGTCAGAGATCCGGAAGAAATACTGAATAACTTACAAGCCGGATTGAACCGGCGAGGGGCGATTTGGTCAATTCACCCCTAGAGCTGACTCCTGACCTAACTGTCCAATAACAACAGAGAAAAGAAAATTTTGGAATTAAGAATTAAATTAAAGAACTATTAAAAAATTTAGGAAAATGGAAAAAAAAATAAGAAAAAGTTCTATTGCATCATTTTGATGACATCACAAATGATGTCAAAATAAAAATTAATTTTGCCCAATAATTGACCAAGTCAAATGGCTAATTTAAAGAGATAAATGACATAAAAAAATAAAAAGAAAATTCATTTTCATCTTCCTCAACACATTCAGCCACCCCATATCTGTTAGTAGTATGCCCTAGAGCATATCATTTAGTATGTATCTTGTACATCTTTTATTAATAAAAGGCATTTCCACTTTTCCATTTACATAATATATTTATGTGTAATAGAAAAGGTCCATTGATATTTTGTTAGAAATTCTATTCTTAAGTTGTTAAGAATATGAGTGACAGTATCTCTAGTACAGAGTATCATAAATAGGTTCACAATCGAGGATACTTCATAATAAGGACATGACTTATCTAGAAAGATTGTATTTATGTTTGTTCCTAAGTTATTTATATGAGATATAAAAAAGATGGAATGGTGAGTCTCATGCCATATAACAAACATGATAGGCATTTATACATGATAAGTAGGCCGAACCAATGACGCTTATGATAAGCACATAGAGTTTACTCTTATCAATGTATTGTCATAAATTATATCAGTGCATATAATCTTTACACCTGAGATAGTATAGTTATCATGTATATAGATGGTTTGAGTTTGATACTGCTTTCATACTTGTACTGTGTATGGGTATATGGGCATGTGTTGGCTCCTACTAGTTATATATGGAGGTAGGTGTTGATCAAGATGGAATCTGTTCCTCTAAGTAAATAGGGATAAAATTCTATGTTCATTTAATTGTTCTTGATGTTTCAAGTTCCTGGCTAGGACAGATAGATTTAATCAGAAAAGGGTTTCTGATAAGAAAATCTTTTTAATCAAGAACTGGAATTAAAAGAGAACAAAATATTCATAGCAAATGGGGTTTGACATAAATTATGACACCAGCTTGAATTGGGATTTTGTAACTGAGAGATTCTAGTGCATGGTAACATATGATTATAGGTTCATTTAAGGTAAACCTTATTACTAATTGGGTGGCCATGGCATGCTATGCTAGGTGTTAACCATGGTCTATGAGATGTATAAAATGGTTTAGAGAAATCATTTACGGTAAGAAAGAGTTCTGATGATATTAAGAGTTGATATCATATTTCATTGCCAATTAGTGATGAGCTTAGTAAGTTACACACATACACAAGTTATCACCTAATTAAATATATTTAATTAATTAATTAAAGAGTTTAATTGATTAATTAAATAGGTTTGGTTTGCAATTAGATTGCAAAGTCCCTAGCATGACTTGAAACCAAATCTAGATTATTTAATGTATAATATAAGTTAAATTTATATTTAAAGTATTTAAATATGAATTTAATTAATGAGAAATTAATTAATAAAGATTAATTAATTAATTTATATTTGATATAAATTGATTAGAAGAAGATAAATAATTATTTTGGGCTAAGAACTCAAAATTAAGACACAGGGGCATTTTGGTCATTTCACAAGGTGACATGTGGCACCATGAGATGGTGACACATGGCACTACACATAAGCTTGCCAAATGTTTTTCAATCATGTAAGATGATTAAAATTAATATTAAATATAGGTTTGACACTTGACACAATGTGATTGGGTCAATTAAACCTATAACCAATCAGAGGGTGACATGTAGTAAGGGTTTAATGTGTTGACCTGGCTATGTAAGTGTTGTTATGAAAAGAAAACAACACAACCAGTAGCTGCGCCTCTTTGTGCCGCCACCCAAAGGCTCTTCTCCCTCTCTTCTTCTTCATCTCTCATCAATTCCAAGAGATTAGCAAACAATCTTTTGAATTAAAAATACTAGAAATTGTTTCTAGTGTCCTGTTTATATTTTTAATCTCTTAAAAGACAAAACTTGATTTTCTAATTAATAGAAAAAGCTTTAGAAGTTGTTCAAGGTCTAACATAGGTGAACTTGGTGTGGACAAGCTAGAGGGACAACATTTGGTGTCCTCAAGACGCATCCGAAAAGCACAAATACACTGCAGCGCATCAAGATGTTAGTGTATTTATTCTTTATCTAATCTAGGGTTATAAAATTAATTTGATTAATTTTAAAATATTAAATAGCAAATACAGATCCAAAAACATATTAAAAGAGTTTTAATATGTTGTTTATCATTGAAATCAAATAGATAAAAACAAATCTTACATGATGCATGTGACCCTAGGTGAAAATTTTGAATTTCAATGATCTAAACTTGTGTTTTTCATGCTTCCGCTCCTTCAATTGGTATCAGAGCCACTATATTTGCCATTTAGATTATTCATTATATGATTTAATTGTGTGGTTTGATCATGAGATGATAGATCCATTGCTGGTTGCAATGATAAAGGTGGTGGCTTGATGGAGACTCCATATGT
This sequence comes from Hevea brasiliensis, assembly GCF_030052815.1. Taxonomy (NCBI): domain Eukaryota; kingdom Viridiplantae; phylum Streptophyta; class Magnoliopsida; order Malpighiales; family Euphorbiaceae; genus Hevea; species Hevea brasiliensis. The sequence continues at coordinate 41,668,404 of NC_079501.1, forward strand.
GCGCATGGTTTGAGCACCTCTTATGGTGCGCATTGTTTGGGCAATGTTTGGGCAATTATTGTATGATCTAATGCTCATAATTATGTCTATTTTATGTCTAATTAAATTGTTTAATTAGAGTTTTAAATCACACAGTTAAATTTTAATTCAAATCTGAATTTTTAAAGTCATTTGAATGTGATTCAAATATGAATTTTAAAAGTTATTTGAATATGATTCAAAACTGAATTTTTAAAGTTATTTGAATGTGATTCAAATCTGAATTTTTAAAAGTTGTTTGAATGTGATTCAAATTTGATTTTTTAAAGTTGTTTGAATTTGATTCAAATCCGAATTTTTGAATTTGTTTGAATGTGATTCAAATTTGAATTTTTAAATTTGTTTGAATGTGATTCAAATCTGAATTTTTAAATTTGTTTGAATCATATTCAAATCTAAATTCTTAAGTTGAATATGAGATATTCAATTTAATTTAAGTATGTATGTTTTATTTAATTATTAAATAGTAATATGCATGATGGATAATCATGGACTATAAAAGACCAATGTGATTGGATTTATTTCTTTTATGTTTCTTTGGGTTGTAAATTAATTAATTTATTTTAATTTATTTTGGGCATGTATTATTAAGGTTGTAATAATTTTTGGGTTGTAATTTCATTTATTTAGTTCTTGTAAATTCGCCTTGGAATGCCAAGGATTACAATATAATTGGATTGCAAGAAGAACAAGGAGGTCAAGAGCATTGGTGGGACCAGTGGGAGGAATTCAATATCAAGTGTTGATTATGTACTTCTTCAGCAACTCTTGTAATATGAATGAATGAAACGCACCTATGAATGCCTTGATTCAATTCTTGGTGGCTCAGAATTGAATCCCTTAGAAAAGTCCATGATCATACCATATTTATTTATTGTCCATGAATGCGTGAGATGTATGAGAATGTATGCAATTATATGATATATGCATGCTAATTAGATAATGTGCAAAGCGAGACTTTAATAGTAATTAGGATGACCATAAAATCTTCCAAACAAATGATTAAGTTGGAAATGTTATAATTAAAGTAATTATAACATGAGCCCTCTATTGAGACAGTTATTTTAAGAAATTTTAAATACTTGCATAAGATGCAATTAATTTAAGAGATTTTCTTAAGAATAATTATTAAGCATGGGATGTTGTAAATATGTAAATGGTTTGGTAGCCAATATTGGATGTACCTGAGGACATTAAAATTATTTGCATAATTACTAGCTCAATGGGAACAACTTAACTAATGCAAGATAAGTCAATAATGGATGTACCTGAGATTTTGAGCATTAGGGGCTAGGTAAAGGATTGAACCTCACATGAGATGTGATGGGCAAGGAGTTGCTCACTTATAGTTTATTGTAATTCCAATAACGGATGTACCTGAGGATGATCAATAGAATTATAATAATTCAATTACTCACTAGAAATCCATCCAACTAGGATTTCCATTTTCTACTTTGGAAGTGTAGGATTCGCTAAGTTAGTGGGAGGACCAATTTGATTAAAAGACCATAATCATTTTGGTTAATTACATGATACATTTACTAATTAATCTAGTTATTTTCTGCAGTTAAATTTTCTAATAATAATGAGCATAGAACAACCACCACCATCCAATATCCTTGCAAGCATACTTGATCGCAATAGGTTGACAGGACCTAATCTATTTGATTGGCTAAGAAATTTGAAACTTGTTCTAAACCTTGAACTTATTAGATATGTTCTAGACTCACAGGTTCCTGGTCCCTTACCTCCAGAGGCCACACAAGAGGAATATGAAACTTGGGATAAATGGAAGGAGCATGATATGAGAGTTAAGTGTCACATGCTTGCTTCTATGAGTAATGAGTTACAGAAGCAACATGAGAACATGCAGAGTGCAAGTGAGATCCTCCTTCACCTACAAGAGTTGTATGGTGAGCACAGTAGGAATTCTAGGTATGAGATATCTAGGCAGCTGCTCCGCATGAGGATGCCTGAGGGATAAAATGTTGGGGATCATGTCTACAAGATGATTCAGCTGATTGAGCAGTTGGAACATTTTGACTTTAACATAGATTTCCAACTGCAGACGGATTTAATCCTTTAGTCCCTTCCTAAGTCATTTAAGAATTTTGTGACAAATTTCCATATGACTAAGTAGGAACGCACCTTGGCTGGTTTACTCAACATACTGGTTATTGCCCAAAAGAATATGACGAGCAATAAAGAAAAAGATGTAGCTTTGATTGCATTTTCTTCTACTGGAAAGTCCAACAAGAAGAAGGACAATAAGAAAAATAAACCTCAAATTCCTGGTCCTTCCAAGTAAATAGCTAAAAAGATAGGGAAGACCAAAGCTGACAAAGGCAAAAGGAAAGTGTTTTCACTGCCATAATGATGGGCACAAGAATAGGAACTACCCAGAGTATAGCCAATAATAGAAGCTTGCAGTAACGAGATGCTAGATTCCGAATTGGCAATGGCTCAACTGTTGAAGCCTTAGCCATAGGATTTAAATCTTTATACATGTGTGGACATATTTTATATTTAAATAAGGTTATGCATGTACCTAATGCCTTTTAAGAACATCATTTCTATATCTAATTTGACTAAAGATGGTTATGAACTTCAGTTCATAAATGATGTTTGCAATATTTATTTTGGAAATAAATATGTTGGTTTGGGTTATATGCATAATGGACTTTATTATCTAGATAATAATGTTAAATACAAATCTAATTATATCAATCTAAAAGAATACAATGCCATGATGAAAATCAACTCAAGTTCAAAATATATTTAGCACTTAAGGTTAGGTCATGTTGTAGAAGATAGGATTGCAAAGCTAGAGAAAATGAGGATTTTATCCTCATTGGGTTTTGGACCTACTCCAACTTGTGAATCCTACCTTCAGGGCAAAATGACTAGATTGCCCGTTGTTGGACAAGGACTAAGAGCTGAAAATATTTTAGAGCTAATACATAGTGATGTATGTGGTCCATTTAAAGAAATGGATAGAGGCGATTTTCATTATTTTATTACCTTTACTGATGATAAATCAAGGTTTGGGTATTTGTATTTTATGAAATATAAACATGAATCCTTTGAAAAGTTTAAAGAATTTAAATCTGAAGTAGAAAATCAAATAGGAAAAAGTATTAAAGCTCTTCGATCAGATCGTGGAGGTGAATATTTGAGTACTGAATTTTATGAATACTTAAGAGAACACAGCATTGTTTCCCAGCTGACTCCTCTAGGACACCAGAATTGAATGGTGTATCTAAAAGGAGAAATCATAGCTTATTGGATATGGTACGTAGTATGATAAGCTATACTAATATGCCAATCTCCTTTTGGGGATTTGCATTAGAATCAGCTTTGTATATTATGAATAGGATTCCATCAAATTCAGTTTCTTCCACACCTTATGAGATATGGCATGGAAGAAAACCAAGTCTTAAGCATGGTAAGATTTGGGGTTGTCCAGCTTATATCAAAATGCTAAACACTGATAAATTGGAAACCAAATCAGAAAATGGTCGATTTGTTGGATATCCAAAAGATAGTTTTGGATACTATTTTTATTTGCCTACATCACAAAAGGTTGTGGTGAGTAGAGATGCCACATTTCTTAAACAACAGTTTGTTCAAGAAGGAGGCAAACAAAGGCAAATAGAGTTAGAATTGGAGAATTCTGGCCAACCAACAGATCATATGGATATAGATCCATCTAGTCAACCTACACCCGTTGATGAAACATATACAGCTGTACCTCGTAGAACAACCAGGGTATCTCACCCACCAATGAGATATGGTTTCCTTCATGAAGAAGATCAAGAGTTGTCTACTCATAAAGAAGTAGATCATGAAGATGATCCACCTACCTATAAAGAAGCTATATTAGATATAGACTCTTCAAAATGGATTGATGCTATGAAATCTGATATTGATTCCATGCATAAGAATCAAGTTTGGGATCTTGTTGACCCACCTAAAGGTATAGTACCTACAGAGAACAAATGGGTTTTTAAGAAGAAAATTGGTTCTGATGGAAAGGTAGAGACCTATAAAGCAAGGCTAGTAGTAAAAGGGTTTCGCCAAAGGCAAGGAATCGACTATGAGGAGACTTTCTCGCCTGTTGCCAATCTTAAATCAATTAGGATTCTATTAGCAATAGCTGCATACTATGATTATGAGATTTGGCAGATAGATGTCAAAACAGCTTTTCTCAATGGATACATTGAAGAAAACATTTTCATGGAACAACCTAAGGGTTTTGAATCCCAAGATGGTTCCAAGGTATACATGCTAAAGCGATCCATTTATGGGTTGAAACAAGCTTCGAAGAGTTGGAACATCCATTTTGATGAAGCCATTAAATCATTTGGTTTTATCAAAAATGAGGATGAGCCATGTGTATATAAGAAGGTTAGTGATAGTGCTATCACTTTCCTTGTCTTATATGTGGATGACATACTATTGATGGGTAATGATACCAATACATTCTCCATGAAAGACTTAGGGGAGGCAACCTATATTCTTGGGATTCGCATCTATAGAGATAGAGCGAAATGAATAATTAGTTTATCCCAAAGTCTATACTTGGAAAAGGTGTTAATGAGGTTTAACATGCTTGATTCCAAGAGAGGATTGTTACCAGTGAGACATGGTATCCACCTTTCTAAAGAGATGTCTCCAAAGACACCTGAAGAAAGAGATAAAATAGCCAGGATTCTATATGCTTCGGCTATTAAAAGTTTAATGTGTGCAATGTTGTGTACTAGGCTGGATATAGCATATGTTGTTTGTTTAACAAGCAGGTATCAATCCAATCCTGGTTTCGAACACTGGATAGCTGTCAAGAATATCCTTAAGTACTTGAGAAGAACTAAGGATTTATTCTTGATTTATGGAGGTGGAGACTTGCAATTGGATGGTTATGCTGATTTTAATTTCTAATTAGTTATCGATGATAGAAAGTCTACCTCTGGATATGTGTTCATTTGTAATGGAGGTGCAGTCAATTAGAAGAGTTCCAAAAAGAGCACGACTGTAGATTCCACTACCGAGGCTGAGTATATTGCTACTTCAGATGCTGCAAAGGAAGCTATTTGGATAAAGAAGTTCGTGATAGAACTTGCAGTAGTTCCTTCCATTGAGTCAGCAGTTCCACTTCACTGTGACAACAATAGAGCAGACATACAGGCTAAGGAACCCCGGTCTCACTAGAAATCCAAACACATAGAAAGGCGCTACCACATTGTCAGAGAAATAGTTGGACGAGGTGATGTAGCCAAGCAGAAAATAGCATCAGCTGAAAATCCAGCTGATCCATTCACTAAGCCTATGTCACAGACTCAGCTAGACCGGCATCTTGAGAAGATGGGTCTAAGATATTGTAATGAATGGCTGTAGTGCTAGCGGGAGATCGTTAGTAGTATGCCCTAGAGCATATCATTTAGTATGTATCTTGTACATCTTTTATTAATAAAAGACATTTTCACTTTTCTATTTACATAATATATTTATGTGTAATAGAAAAGGTCCATTGATATTTTTTTAGAAATTCTATTCTTATGCTGTTAAGAATATGAGTGACAGTATCTCTAGCACAAAGTATCATAAATAGGTTCACAATTGAGGATACTTCATAATAAGGACATGACTTATCCAGAAAGATTGTATTCATGTTTGTTCCCAAGTTATTTATATGAGATATAAATAAGATGGAATGGTGAGTCTTAGGCCATATAACAAACATGATAGACACTTATTGACAAGCACATGGAGTTTACTCTTGTCCATTTATTGTCATAAATCATATCAGTGCATATAATCTTTAGACCTGAGATAGCACAGTTATCTTGTATATAGGTGGTTTGAGTTTGATATTGCTTTCATACTTGTACTGTTTATGGGTATATGGGTATGTGTTGGCTCCTACTAGTTATATATGGAGATAGGTGTTGATCAAGATGGAATCTGTTCCTCAAAGTAAATAGGGATAAAATCCTATGTTCATTTAATTATTCTTGATATATCAAGTTCCTGGCCAAGACAGATAGATTTAATCAGAAAAGAGTTTCTGATAAGAAAATCTTTTTAATCAAGAACTGGAATTAAAAGAGAACATAATATTCATAGCAAATGGGGTTTGACATAAACCATGACTCCAGCTTGAATTGGGATTTTGTGACAGAGAGATTGTAGTGCATGGTAACATATGATTATAGGTTCATTTTAGGTAAACCTTATTACTAATTGGGTGGCTATGGCATACTATGCTAAGTGTTAACCATGGTCTATGAGATGTATAAAATGGTTTAGAGAAATCATTTATGGTAAGAAAGAGTTCTGATGATATTAAGAGTTGATATCATATTTCATTGCCAATTAGTGAAGAGCTTAGTAAGTCACACCCATACACAAGTTATCACCTAATTAAATATGATTTAATTAATTAATTAAAGAGTTTAATTTATTAATTAAATAGGTTTGGTTTGCAATTAGATTGCAAAGTCCCTAGCATGACTTGAAACCAAATCTAGATTATTGGATGTATAGTATAAGTTAAATTTATATTTAAAGTGTTTAAATATGAATTTAATTAATGAGAAATTAATGAATAAAGATTAATTAATTAATTTATATTTGATATAAATTGATTAGAAGAAGAAAAATAATTATTTTGGGTTGAGAACTCAAAATTAAGACACAGGAGCATTTTGGTCATTTCACATGGTGACATGTGGCACCATGAGATGGTGACACATGGCACTACCCATAAGCTTGCCAAATGTTTTTTAATCATGTAAGATGATTAAAATTAAGATTAAATATGGGTTTTACACTTGGCACAATGTGATTGAGTCAATTAAACCTATAACCAATCAGAGGGTGACATGTGGTAAGGGTTTAATGTGTTGACCTAGCTATATAAGTGTTGTTATAAAAAGAAAACAACACAACCAGCTGCTGCTCCTCTTTGTGCCGCTACCCAAAGGCTCTTCTCCCTCTCTTCTTCTTCATCTCTCATCAATTCTAAGAGATTAGCAAACAATCTCTTGAATTAAAAATACTAGAAATTGTTTCTAGTGTCCTGTTTATATCTTTAATCTCTTAAAAGGCAAAACTTGATTTTCTAATTAATAGAAAAAGCTTTAGAAGCTGTTCAAGGGCTGCCATAATGAAGGAACGGAAGCGTGAAAAACACAAGTTTATACCATTGAATTCAAAACTTTTCACCTCGGGTCACATGCATCATGCAAGATTTATTTTTATCTATTTGATTTCAATGATAAACAACATTTTAAAACTCTTTTAATATGTTTTTGGATCTGTATTTTCCATTTAAGATTTTAAAATTAATCAGATTAATTTTAGAACCCTAGATTAAATCAAGAACGATTACACTAACCTCTTGATGCACTGCAGCGTGTCTGCGCCTTTGAGATTCGTCTTCAGGACACCAAATATTGTCCCTCTAGCTTGTCCACACCAAGAACACCTATGGCAGCCCTTGAACATCTTCTAAAGCTTTTTCTATTAATTAGAAATTCAAGTTCTGCCTTTTAAGAGATTAGAGATGTAAACAGGACACTAGAAATAATTTCTAGTGTTCTTAATTCAAGAGATTGATGGGTAATCTCTTTGAATTGATGAGAGATGAAGAAGAATAGATGAAAAGCCTCAAAGTGGCATGACAAAGGAGAGGAGTGGCTGCTGGTTACTTTTTCTTTTCATAATAACACTTAAATAGCTAGGTTAACACATTAAACCCTTGCCACATGTCACCCTTTGATTAGCTCTAGGTTTAAGTGACCCAATCATTGCTAAGTGTCAAACCTATATTTAATCTTGATTTTAATCATTTTACATGATTAAAAAAAAACATTCGGCAAGCTTATGTGTGATCCCATGTGTCACCATCCCATGGTGCCACGTGCCACACTGTGAAATGACCAAAATGCCCCTGTGTCTTAATTTTGAGTTCTTAACCCAAAATAATTATTTTTCTTCTTCTAATTAATTTATATCAAATATAAATTAATTAATTAATCTCTATTAATTAATTTCTCATTAATTAAATTTATATTTAAACACTTTAAATATAAATTTAATTTATACTACACATCCAATAATCTAGATTTGGTTTCAAGTCATGCTAGGGACTTTGCAATTTAATTGCAAACCAAACCTATTTAATTAATCAATTAAACTCTTTTATTAATTAATTAAATCATATTTAAATAGGTGATAACTTGTGTATGTGTGTGACTTACTTGGCTCATTACTATTTGGCAATGAGACATGATATCAACTCTTAATATCATCAAAACTCTATCTTACCATAAATGATTTCTCTAAATCATTTTATGAACCTCATAGACCATGGTTAACACCTAGCATAGCATGCCATGGCCACCCAATTAGTAATAAGGTTTACCTTAAATGAACCTACAATCATATTTTACCATGCACTAGAATCTCTCTGTTACAAAATCCCAACTCAAGCTGGAGTCACGATTTATGTAAAACTCCATTTGCTATGAATATTATGTTCTCTTTTAATTCTAGTTCTTGATTAAAAAGATTTTTTATCGGAAACTCTTTTCTGAATAAATCTATCCGTCCTGGCCAGGAACTTGAAACATCAAGAATAATTAAATGAACATAGAATTTTATCTTTATTTACTTGGAGGAACAGATTCCATCTTGATTAACACCTACCTCCATATATAACTAGTAGGAGCCAACAGATGCCCATATACCCATACACAGTACAAGTATGAAAGCAGTATCAAACTGAAACTACCTATATACAAGATAACTGTGCTATCTTAGGTCTAAAGATTATATGCACTGATATGATTTATGACAAAACATTGACAAGAGTAAACTCCATGTGCTTGTCATAAGTGTCACTGGTTCGGCCTACTTATCATTTATAAGTGCCTATCATGTTTGTCATATGGCATGAGACTCACCATTCCATCTTATTTATATCTCATATAAATAACTTGGTAACAAACATGAATACAATATTTCTGGATAAGTCATGTCCTTATTATGAAGTATCCTCGATTGTGAACCTATTTATGATACTTTGTGCTAGAAATATTGTCACTCATATTCTTAACAACTTAAGAATAATATTTCTAACAAAATATCAATGGACCTTTTCTATTACACATAAATATATTATGTAAACGAAAAAGTGGAAATGCCGTTTATTAATAAAAATATGTACAAGATACATATTAAATGATATGCTCTAGGGCATACTACTAACAATCTCCCACTAGCAATAGAGCCATTCATTACAATATCTTAGACCTATCTTCTCAAGATGTCGGTCTAACTGAGTCTGTGACATAGGCTTAGTGAATGGATTAGCTGGATTTTCAGCTGATGCTATTTTCTGCATGGCTATATCGCCTCGCCCAACTATTTCTCTGATAATATGGTAGCGCCTTTCTATGTGTTTGGATTTCTGGTGAGACCTTGGTTCCTTAGCCTGTATGACTGCTCCATTATTGTCACAGTGTAGTGGAACTGCTGACTCAATGGAAGGAACTACTGTAAGTTCATCACGAACTTCTTTATCCAAACGACTTCCTTTGCGACATCGATGCGAGAATATACTCACCTCGTAGTGGAATCTCTGATCGTGCTCTGTTTGGAACTCTTCCAACTGACTGCACCTCCATTACAAATGAACACATTTCCAGAGGTAGACTTTCTATCATCGATATCTGATTGGAAATCAGAATCAGTATAACCATCCAATTGCAAGTCTCCACCTCCATAAATCAAGAATAAATCCTTAGTTCTTCTCAAGTACTTAAGGATATTCTTGAGAGCTATCCAGTGTTCCAAACCTGGATTGGATTGATACCTGCTAGTCAAACTAACAGCATATGCGATATCCGGCCTAGTACACAACATTGCATACATTAAACTTCCAATAACCGAAGCATATGGAATCCTGGCCATCTTATCTCTTTCTTTAGGTGTCTTTGGAGACATCTCTTTAGAAAGATGGATACCATGTCTCACTGGTAACAATCCTCTCTTGGAATCAAGCATGTTAAACCTCTTTAACACCTTTTCCAAGTATAGACTTTGAGATAAACCAATTATTCTTTTCGCTTTATCTCTATAGATGCGAATCCCAAGAATATAGGTTGCCTACCCTAAGTCTTTCATGGAGAATGTATTTGACAACCATACCTTTATAGTCATCAACATACCTGTGTCATTACCCATCAACAGTATGTCATCCACATATAAGACAAGGAAAGTGATAGCACTGTCACTAACCTTCTTATATACACATGGCTCATCCTCATTTTTGATAAAACCAAAGGATTTAATGGCTTCATCAAAACGGATGTTCCAACTCCTCGAAGCTTGTTTCAACCCATAAATGGATCGCTTTAGCTTGCATACCTTGGAACCATCTTGGGATTCAAAACCCCTAGGTTGTTCCATGAAAATGTTTTCTTCAATGTATCCATTGAGAAAAGCTGTTTTGACATCCATCTGCCAAATCTCATAATCATAGTATGCAGCTAATGCTAATAAAATCATAATTGATTTAAGCATGGCAACAGGCGAGAAAGTCTCCTCATAATCGATTCCTTGCCTTTGGCGAAACCCTTTTGCTACTAGCCTTGCCTTATAGGTCTCTACCTTTCCATCAGAACCAATTTTCTTCTTGAAAACCCATTTATTCCCTATAGGTACAATACCTTCAGGTGGGTCAACAAGATCCCAAACTTGATTCTTATACATGGAATCAATCTCGGATTTCATAGCATCAATCCATTTTGAAGAGTCAATATCTGATATAGCTTCTTCATAGGTAAGTGGATCATCTCCATGATCTACTTCTTCATGAGTAGACAACTCTTGTTCTTTTTCATGAAGGAAACCATATCTCACTGGTGGGTGAGATGCCCTGGTTGTTCTACGAGGAACAGCTGTAGATGTTTCATCAATGGGTATAGGTTGACTAGATGGATCTATATCCATCTGATCTGTTGGTTGGTCAGAATTCTCCAATTCTAACTCTATTTGCCTTCCTTTGCCTCCTTCTTGAACAAACTATTGTTCAAGAAATGTGGCATCTCTACTTATCACAACCTTTTGTGAAGTAGGCAAATAAAAATAATATCCAAAACTATCTTTTGGATATCCAACAAATCGACCTTTTACGATCCGGTCTCCAATTTATCGTTGTTCGACTTTTGATATAATTTGGACAACCCCAAATCTGAACATGCTTAAGACTTGGTTTTCTTCCATGCCATATCTCATAAGGTGTGGAAAGCGATTTTGATGGAATCCTATTCAGAATATACAAAGCTGATTCTAATGCAAATCCCCAAAAGAAGATTGGCATATCAGTATAGCTCATCATACTACGTACCATATCCAATAGGATACGATTTCTCCTTTCAGATACACCATTCAGCTGTGGCGTTCCTGGAGGAGTCAGCTGAGAAACAATGCCATGCTCTCTCAACTATTCATCAAATTCAGTACTCAAATATTCACCTCCACGATCTGATCGAAGAGCTTTAATACTCTTTCCTGTTTGATTTTCTACTTCAGATTTAAATTCTTTGAACTTTTCAAAGGATTCATGTTTGTGTTTCATTAAATACAAATACCCAAACCTTGATTTATCATCAGTAAAGGTAATAAAATAATGAAAACCCCCTCTAGCCATTTCTTTAAATGGACCACATACATCACTATGTATTAGCTCCAAAATATTTTCAGCTCTTAGCCCTTGTCCAACAAAGGGTGATCTAGTCATTTTGCCTTGAAGGCAAGATTCACAAGTTGGAGTAGGCTCAGAGCCCAATGAGGATAGAATCCCCATTTTCTCCAATTTTGTAATCCTATCTTCTACAACATGACATAATCTTAAGTGCCAAATATATTTTGAACTTGAGTTGGTTTTCACCATGGCATTGCATTCTTTTAGATCACTTGCATTCAATTTGTGTTTGTCATTATTATCCAAATAATAAAGACCATCATTCATATAACCCGAACCAACATACTTATTTCCAAAATAAATATTGCAAACATCATCTGTGAACTGAAATTCATAGCCATTTCTAGTCAAACTAAATACAGAAATGATGTTCTTAAAAGCATCAAGTACATATAAAATATTATCCAAACACAAAACATGTAAAAAGATTTAGATCCTATGGCTAAAGCTTCAACAGTTGAGCCATTGCCAATCTGGACTCTAATATCTTAAGAACGCAAGCTACTACTGTTTACTAGTTCCTACATATCATTAGAAATGTGAGAACTGGCACCAGTATCTAAAACCCAAGCTGTAGATGAACTATGAGTATCATCAGAATCTAAATAACAAGATATGGACATACCTTCCGAAGGTGTATCCTTCTTGTCCTTCAGAGAAGCAAGATACTCTGGGCAGTTCCTTTTCCAGTGCCCATCCTTTTGGCAGTGGAAACACTTTCCTTTGCCTCCATCAGCTTTAGTCTTCCTTTTCTGTTTAGCTATTTTCTTGGAAGGACCAGGAATCTGAGGTCTCTTTTTCTTATTGCCCTTCTTCTTGTTGGACTTTCCAGCAGAAGAAGATGCAACCAAAGCTACCTCTTTTCCTTTATTGCCTGGCATATTCTTTTGGGCAATAACCAGCATGTTGAGTAAACCAGCTAAGGTGTATTCCTGTTTAGTCATATGGAAATTTGTCACAAAATTCCCAAAAGACTCAGGAAGGGATTGAAGGATCAAATCCGTCTGTAGTTGGAAATCCATGTTGAAGTCAAGATGTTCCAACTGCTCAATCAGCCGAATCATCTTGTGGACATGATCCCCAACATTCTGTCCCTTAGACATCCTCATACAGAATAGCTGTCTAGATATCTCATACCTAGCATTCCTGCTGTGCTCACCATACAACTCTTGTAGGTGAAGGAGGATCTCACTCACACTCTGCATGTTCTCATGTTGCTTCTGTAACTTATTACTCATGGAAGCAAGCATGTAACACTTAGCTCTCATATCATGCTCCTTCCACTTGTCCAAAATTTCATGTTCCTCTTGTGTGGCCTCTGGAGGTAAGGGACCAGGAACATTTGAATCCAGAACATATCCTATATGTTCAAGGTTCAGGACAACATTCAAATTTCTTAGCCAATCAGACAGATTAGGTCCTGTCAACCTATTGTGATCAAGTATGCTTGCAAGGATATTGGATGGTGGTGGTTGTTTTGTGCTCATTTTTATCAGAAAATTAACTGCAGAAAATAACCAGATTAATTAGTAAATGTATCATGTAATTAACCAAAATGATTATGGTCTTTTAATCAAATTAGTCCTCCCACTAACTTAGCGAATCCTACACTTCCAAAGTAGAAAACGAAAATACTAGTTGGATGGATTTCTAGTGGGTGATTGAATTCTTATAATTCTATTGAACATCCTTAGGTACATCTATTATTGGAATTACAATAAACTATAAGTGAGCAACTCCTTTCCCATCACATCTCATGTGAGGTTCAATCCTTTACCTTGCCCCTAATGCTCAAAATCTCAGGTACATCCATTATTGACTTATCTTGCATTAGTTAAGTTGATCCCATTGAGCCAGTAATTATAAAAATAATTTTAATGTCCTCAGGTACATCCAATATTGGCCACTAAACCATTTACATATTTACAACATCTCATGCTTAACAATTATTCTTAAGAAAATCTCTTAAATTAATTGCATCTTATGCAACTATTTAAAATTTCTTAAAATAGTTGCCCCAATGGAGGGCCTATGTTTTAATTACTTTAATTATAGCATATCCAACTTAATCATTTGTTTGGAAGATTTTATGGTCATTCTAATTACTATTAAGGTCTCACTTTGTACATTATGCAATTAGCATGCATATATCATATAATAGCATACATTCCCATACATCTCATGCATTCATGGATAAGCAATAAATATGGTATGATCATGGACTTTCTAAGGGATTCAATTCTGAGCCACCAAGAATTGAATCAGGGCATTCCTAGGTGCATTTCATTCATTCATTTTACAAGAGTCGCTGAAGGAGTACATAATCAAGACTTGATCTTGAATTCCTCCCACTGGTCCCACCAATTCTCTTGACCTCCTTGAACTTCTTGCAATCCAATATTACATAGTAATCCTTGGCATACCAAGGCGAATTTACAAGAACTTAAATAAATGAAATTACAACCCAAAATTATTACAAACTTAATAATACATGCCCAAAATAAATTAAAATAAATTAATTAATTTACAATCCCAAAGAAACATAAAAGAAATAAATCCAATCACATTGGTCTTTTATAGTCCATGATCATCCATCATGCATATCACTATTTAACAATTAAATAAAACATACATACTTAAATTAAATTGAATATCTCATATTCAACTTAAAAATCCAGATTTGAATATGATTTAAATAAATTTAAAAATTCAGATTTGAATCTCATTCAAACAAATTTAAAAATTCAGATTTGAATGACATTCAAACAACTTTTAAAATTCAGATTTGAATCACATTCAAACATTTTTAAAAAATCAGATTTGAATCACATTCAAACATTTTTTTAAAAATCAGATCTGAATTTTATTCAATCAATTTTTAAAAATCAGATTTAAATATGATTCAAACAACTTTAAAAATTCAGATTTGAATCACATTCAAACAACTTTTAAAATTCAGATTTGAATCACATTCAAACAATTTTAAAAATTCTGATTTGAATCATAATTTAATTGTGTGATTAAAATTACTAATTAAACACTTTAATTAGTCAAAGAATAGGCCTTAGATCATACAACAATTGCAGAACTAAAAGCCAAACCATGCGCATCATTGTTGGTGTTTTTTTTAAGTATGCCGCCACCTTGCTTTGCAACCAGCAATGATCTTTTGATCTCATGATCAAACACACAATTAAATCATATAATCAATAATCTAAATGGCAAATATAGTGGCTCTGATACCAATTGAAGGAACGGAAGCGTGAAAAACACAAGTTTATACCATTGAATTTAAAACTTTTCACCTAGGGTCACATGCATCATGCAAGATTTATTTGTATCTATTTGATTTCATTGATAAACAACATATTAAAACTCTTTTAATATGTTTTTTGATCTGTATTTGCCATTTAAGATTTTAAAATTAATCAGATTAATTTTAGAACCCTAGATTAAATTAAGAACGATTACACTAACCTCTTGATGCAATGCAGCGTGTCTGCGCCTTTGAGATTCATATTCAGGACACCAGATGTTGTCCCTCTAGCTTGTCCACACCAAGAACACCTATGGCAGCCCTGGAACAGCTTCTAAAGCTTTTTCTATTAATTAGAAATTCAAGTTCTGCCTTTTAAGAGATTAGAGATGTAAACAGGACACTAGAAACAATTTCTAGTATTCTTAATTCAAGAGATTGATGGCTAATCTCTTTGAATTGATGAGAGATGAAGAAGAATAGATGAAAAGCCTCAAAGTGGCGTGACAAAGGAGAGGAGTGGCTGCTGGTTACTTTTTCTTTTCATAATAACACTTAAATAGCTAGGTTAACACATTAAACCCTTGCCACATGTCACCCTTTGATTAGCTCTAGGTTTAAGTGACCCAATCACATTGTGCCAAGTGTCAAACCTATATTTAATCTTGATTTTAATCATTTTACATGATTAAAAAAAAACATTCGGCAAGTTTATATGTAATCCCATGTGTCACCATCTCATGGTGCCACGTGCCACACTGTGAAATGACCAAAATGCCCCTGTGTCTTAATTTTGTGTTCTTAACCCAAAATAATTATTTTTCTTCTTCTAATTAATTTATATCAAATATAAATTAATTAATTAATCTCTATTAATTAATTTCTCATTAATTAAATTCATATTAAATACTTTAAATATAAATTTAATTTATACTACACATCCAATAATCTAGATTTGGTTTCAAGTCATGCTAGGGACTTTGCAATTTAATTGCAAACCAAATCTATTTAATTAATCAATTAAAATATTTAATTAATTAATTAAATCATATTTAAATAGGTGATAACTTGTGTATGTGTGTGACTTACTAGACTCATCACTAATTGGCAATGAGACATGATATCAACTCTTAATATCATCAGAACTCTTTCTTACCATAAATGATTTCTCTAAATCATTTTATGAACCTCATAGACCATGGTTAACACC
Source organism: Hevea brasiliensis (assembly GCF_030052815.1). NCBI lineage: Eukaryota > Viridiplantae > Streptophyta > Magnoliopsida > Malpighiales > Euphorbiaceae > Hevea > Hevea brasiliensis. The sequence continues at coordinate 41,684,679 of NC_079501.1, forward strand.
TAGCATAGCATGCCATGGCCACCCAATTAGTAATAAGGTTTACCATAAATGAACCTATAATCATATGTTACCATGCACTAGAATCTCTCTGTTACAAAATCCCAACTCAAGCTGGAGTCATGGTTTATGTAAAAGTCCATTTGCTATGAATATTATGTTCTCTTTTAATTCCAGTTCTTGATTAAAAAGATTTTTTATCAGAAACTCTTTTCTGAATAAATCTATCTGTCCTGGCCAGGAACTTGAAACATCAAGAATAATTAAATGAACATAAGATTTTATCTCTATTTACTTAGAGGAACAGATTCCATCTTGATCAGCACCTACCTCCATATATAACTAGTAGGAGCCAACAGATGCCCATATACCTATACACAGTACACGTATGAAAGCAGTATCAAACTGAAACTACCTATATACAAGATAACTGTGCTATCTCAGGTCTAAAGATTATATGCACTGATATGATTTATGACAAAACATTGACAAGAGTAAACTCCATGTGCTTGTCATAAGTGTCACTGGTTCGGCCTACTTATCATTTATAAGTGCCTATCATGTTTGTCATATGGCATGAGACTCACCATTCCATCTTATTTATATCTCATATAAATAACTTGGTAACAAACATGAATACAATCTTTCTGGATAAGTTATGTCCTTATTATGAAGTATCCTCGATTGTGAACCTATTTGTGATACTTTGTGCTAGAAATATTGTCACTCATATTCTTAACAACTTAAGAATAATATTTCTAACAAAATATCAATGGACCTTTTCTATTACACATAAATATATTATGTAAACGGAATAGTGGAAATGCCTTTTATTAATAAAAATATGTACAAGATACATACTAAATGATATGCTCTAGGGCATACTACTAACACATAGGTGAACTTGGCGTGGACAAGCTAGAAGGACAACATCTGGTGTCCTGAAGACGCATCCGAAAGGCACAAATACACTACAACGCATCAAGAGGTTAGTGTATTTGTTCTTGATCTAATCTAGGGTTCTAAAATTAATCTGATTAATTTTAAAATCTTAAATGGCAAATACAGATCCAAAAACATATTAAAAGAGTTTTAATATGTTGTTTATCATTGAAATCAAAGAGATAAAAATAAATCTTGCATGATGCATGTGACCCTGGGTGAGAATTTTGAATTTCAATGATCTAAACTTGTGTTTTTCATGCTTCCACTCCTTCAATATCTCTCTCATTTCTCTCTCAAACTCCATTGTTGAGCTTCCAAGCTCAAAAATCCCCTTGAAATCTTCCTTATCTTCCATAGGACCTTGAGTAAAAGTTAGATAATTAAGTGTGAAAAAGAAGATTGGGAGAAAAAGAATTTAGAGAAACTTGAAGATTAAGAAGATTGAGGAGGGCACTATTAAAGGTAAGTTGTTTTAAGCTCTCTTCTTGTATGTTGATTTAAATTGAACTCAAATATGTAGGAATAATTTAAGAAAGCATGAAAAGTTATGCATAAAGTTTAATGTAAGAAATTTCGGTCAGCTTGTAAGGGTGTTGGATTTGATGGTGTTTAGTTAAACTAAACATGAATTAGAGCTTATATAATGTGGTATGTGTGGTTAGAATGATAAGTGAACTCAAATGTCATGGAATTATGATGAATTGGGAAATTAGGGTTTATGGAATTGGAGAAAATTTTGAGAATTGGCCAAATGATGTTATTGACCTTATTTGAGTTGAGAAATGGTCAGTTGTGACCATTTGTGGTATTTATGAATTGTTGGAAACAAGTTTAAATTCAGATTGGTGAGGGTCAATCTGTAGGTAGCTTGACCTAGGTCCCTTTTGGGGACTAAAACTTAAAATTTACCAACCCAATTGGTATGAGGCCAATTGGGAATGAAACTAAACACAAAATGGCACATTTTTCATTTTGGAATCATGCCCAGAAAGTGACCATAACTTAGTGAACAATTAGGCCAAATCCAGAATTGGCAAACTGACCTGTATAAAAATGACCAAATGAATAGTAGTTACGTAAATGACCATAACTTGTTCTAGGAAGGTCCAAATGACCTGAAATTTTATTGGTAGAATGCTAAGTCATAGCCCTACAACTTTCATGAAGAAAATAAACCTAAATTTTGACTATAGCCTATTTGAAAAGCCACCTGCAATCAACCCACAAAAACTGCCATTATCCAGTGAATGCCCAGAATTCTGGGTAAAACAAAATCCAGCCAGCCATGTTCAAATGGCTATAACTTAGGCTAAAAAACTCTAAATGGAGTGATTCAAAAATGAAAATAAATTTAAGACAATAAGGAACAACTTCTATGAAGAAAACTTAGCTAAATTTTCACAGCAACATGACCAATGGAACAGTACAAAACAGGACATAAAATCTGGAAAATTGAAATTTGTACTTAGGAAACCTAAAATTTGAAGGAACAACTAAAACCAAAAAAATTGATAACCAAAATGTGGTATGTGGGTATAATTGGATTTCCCATACCTATTAGTATTAGAAAGTCAACAAATTGACTTGAATAGTATTATGAATAGTAACCTCGATATGAAAATTTTCAAGAACGAAAGTTTAAGCATATTGGGGCGATAATTGAGCATGTATGAATTTAATTATTAGATTTATTGTGAGATAAGATACTGAAACACTGTCAATTGTGTGTTTCAGCTAAAAAGGACCCAAAAAATCTAAGGGACTGAGTTAAGGCTTAGAGGCGACTCACGTCAGGTTTGTGCACAATAAATTATGTATTTTTTTTTTTGTGAAAATTTGACTTGTTACGCTTTATGGAAACGCTGTATTATTTATAAATTGTGTTGCCACTTTGTGACTGAAAAAAAAAATTGATTTTTTATTGAAATTGTTAGGAATCTTTCCTAAACTATTTGAGTACATTGTTTTGAATTGATTTGTGTTCACACTTAGCATGACAGTACCACATTATTCCTCCTCCATTTATGGGATTGAGATCATTTATTTTCCTCTCTCTCTGGCTTACCAGTTGAGGTTGTAGATCAGATGAGTACTCATTAGCTAGCTAGCTACCTCCCTCATTGATTTTGATTAGTGGGGTTATAGATTGCTTAGTCGTGGTGTACAACGTGGCATTAATCGGAAATTTTATGTCATGGCTTTAAGTTGTGTATGAATTGGCAACACTGTGTTTATTAAATTATTTGACAAAAATTGTGCTATAATGAGTTTTGATAATTTGTGAAATATTTAAATTGTGATTTATCAATGAATGTTTTATGCACTACATTTCGAATTTTTATTGTGCACCACTGATTATTTTTTATACTCAGCGATAGCTTATTTTGCTGTCGCAGATAAGGGCAAGGAGAAAGCAGCAGAGTGAGCTGCTATTGAGATAGGGAACTACATTGACCTTTTAGTACAGGTATTTATTTATACCCTTATAGTTATTTTGATATAAATATTGTAATGTCATATGTATTAATGTAAAATTGAGCAGTTGTATAGTAAATTGTACTAATATTATTTTGGATCTTCTTTTTGTAAATTAAGACCTGTATATGTAAATTAAATTTTAAATGCAATGTGAATGAAATTATGAAATATTGTGAGATGACAAACTTTGATTGAATTGTGAAATTGATTTGAATTATGTTGAACTAAGTCATTTTGGTGGTTAGGAGTTGCGGAAACAGTTATTGGCAGTGTTTTTATAGGTTTTTGAAGAACTGTTTTTTCAAAATACAGATGGCATTCTGCCGAAATTTTTCTAAATTTTGAGAAAAAATACAAATGGACAAAAATTTTTACTAGTTGTTAAACTTCAATTAATTTTTTTTAATTCCTACCAAAATGCTCACCACTTCCAAAATGTAAGAAAATGGTTTTTAAAATCCCTTGTAGTGTACTTAATGAGTTATCGGTAGGTAAAGTTCGGTAGTTCATTAGGTATTCTACGGGAACATGTTATGCCTTACAGAGGGGTAAGGTGTTACAGGAGCACCTGATCTTACCTGATTTCATTACAGTTCTTGATTTACTTGTTTAAAAACTTTATCTAAGGTTTAGGCTATTTTTACTGTTTATCAAAATTTGACTAATTTGGAAATTTAAAAAATTTTAATGACAATCCAGCAGAGTGTCGGTTGTAATTTGGACTGACAGTTCTTCTGAACTTGCCAAAAACAATTTCAATAAATACTCAAATTCACAACTCAGAATCAGTCTCAAAATCTCTCATACTCAATCTCAATAAGAATCATCATGATTAGATACTTAACTCATATATCAGAATTCGTACATTTCATTATCTTACATAATTTGCCAAATAATTACATAAGTTTATCAAGTACAGGATATAAAAATAATTTACAATATATTTAGAATGAACAAAATGCATAACATGTGTAATATGAGCCCTATCTACATGCATTGCTGAGAAGCTGACAACCTTGAACTCTTCTAACACTTCTGTAGATCTGAACTCCAAAAATCTCAGTCATTGTACCTGTGCGAGGAAAACAATTCCATCGCGCTAAGCATTTCTGCTTAGTGGTGCAATAGTATAACAAGAAATAATATATACAAATAAAGAAAGAATTAAATCATAATTCGGATACTCAAGAATCAATTTAATTTGGTATGGTATTTCTAGTATCATCTATCTTATATACTAGTTTGTTCCTCTTTGGAAGTACTGTAACACCCCTAAGTTCGGTAGTGCGTTCTACTGTTCCGGTGACCAGTGTTGTCCGGACAGCTAGGATGCCTAGAACTACACTTCAATATGAGTGAGGAGACATAAAATAATGAAATACAAGAAAAGAAAATACAAGAAAAACAAAGGAAAAATAATAGCAAAGAAATGTAACCAAGTTAAGCGAGCCGAGAACCCTAGCGATGGGTGACCGCACCGGGAAGTCACGGCGTGGACCGTTGACTAGCCCTGGACTACGGGGAACCCTGGAAAACATTTTTAGGACTTAAATAGACCCTTATTGAAGAATAAATATCATTAGAAAGATCAAAGAAAAATTAAATAATTAGTACAAAGAAAAGTGAGAAATCGAAAAACAGACAAAACCCGGTGTTACCGAAAAATCGGGAATGCAACCCGAACAGGGGCATTATGATCATTTGACATCCCGAATTGTCTTTTGACCTAAATGTCTACTAAAAATAAATAATATTACACTTAGAAAATAAAATGAAAAATTAAATTGGGGGTACCTAATACAAATAGCCAAAAATGGAGTGAAAAATGTGTAAATAACACATGTAAGCTTATTATATAATTAAATTTGAGTGAGTGGGCCACTAAAGGAATAAAATAGAACATAGTGGGGCAGATGTAAGTCCACTATACCAAGCAGAAACTTCATCTTCTTCATTCCATTTAACCTAGCCGAATTGAAGAAGAAGCAAACCTCTATTGGCGTTTTCATGCAAGCTTCATCTAACCCCTCACTTCCCTTCTAAACACTTAGGTTCCTTCATAAAAAATTGTCTACACATCATAAGGAAGAGCTTGATACCAAAATCAAGAAGTTTAATCAAGGTTTAGCAAGTTCCAACCATAAGGTAAGTTTTGTATTTTTGAAGATAGCTTTGTTAAACTTTGTGTACATGTTATGGGTGTTGGGTTTGTGAAGAAAATTTTTAAGTTTGAAGAGTTATTGAGATGTTCATTTTGGACAGCCATGGAGTTATGTATTTGATGAAATATTTGTACATATATTTGATGAGAAATGATGTTGGTTATGGTGATTTAATATCCTAGTAAATTATTCCATATGTATATGGTGATTTTTGCACTTGAATGGAAATTGATGAATTGTAGGACACTTTGGTGTTGAAGAACATTTTCGGCAGCCTTGGGATTCTTGGATAAATGTATGTGTTCATGAAGGTGTTGGTAGAAATATTGACATTAAGGTTGATGGATATGTATATAGATTGATTGTGTAAAGTGTATGTAAGAACTAGTAAGGTTTAGGTGTATATGTGATTGTATTTAGACTTTGTAAATGTGAGTTTTAATTGGTGTATTAAGGATGTTTGTAATCTGCCCAAAGTGATGTTAATGTAAAGTGGAATATGGTTTTGGTAATGTACCAAAACAGAATTGGTAAGGGAAGTGAATATATAGTAAGGTAAATGTGTCATTGATGTATGTTTAAGCAAGTTAATTAAGGGCTGTATGCATTTTAGCCTATAACTTTAAATGTGTAACCTCAATTGGTATGAGACCAATTGGAGGTAAAACTAGGCACAAAATGTGCCAACTTTCATTGAGAAAGCATACCAAAATTCTGCTTGCAAGGTGATATGAAAAATGACCAATTCGGATTAGGTGCAATTGAGACCTGAAAATGTACCAATTGGGCAGCAGTTAGTGTTTAGGCCATAACTCATTCCAAACAGGTCCAATTGACCTGAAATTTTAACCATGAATAGCTAAGACCCATACCTACAAGTCTTATGAAGACACCAAAACCCAGAAATGACCAGAAGTAAGTCAAAAAGCTTGCACAAGTTCGGGTCCAAAAACTGGCCGAACCAAAGTTGACCAAATTGACCTAAAATTGACCTAATTTGATGCCATTTGACCAGCAATAGTATAATGACCATAACTTGGTCTACTTAACTCGGATTGACCTAAAATTTTCCCCCGCGTTCTATAAGACAAAGATCTACAAGTTTGTAGTTTTGACCGAAACCCGAAAACTGAGAGAACTAGGTTGTCCGGCTAGGTCAAACTAGTATCCCAGAATCTAGCAAGTTGCATTAAAATGCACTAAACAAGGAAATGAGTTTGGTAAACGTACCAACCCTAAAACCCTATTGAATGTGACATATTAAGGACACAAAAACCTAAATTACCTAAAACGCATCGAGGGTCGGTATATTAGGTGATTGAGCAAATAATAGTCTTCAGTGAATTACTTATCGAACATTATCGTTAGAGACAGTTTAATTTAGTACTGAAACACTTCAAATTGTGTTTCTCAGTTACCAAAGACTCAGGAAAAGGGAAGAAAATACTGAGTCCAGAGCTGGAGACAGTTATTAGAGGTTTGTGCACAACAACTATTTCTTTTGAATTTTTCAATTGAAATGAATTATGACTATTTGTACATTATTGTTTTAAATTGTGGAAATGTGTTTGAATGGATATTTATTGCTTGAAAAGCATTGTAAATGGTTTGAAACTGTGTAAAATTGTTTGAATGATATTGATGGATACTTATTGATTGAAAAACATTGGAAATGGTTTGAAACCACAGCTATCATGTACATTGATTGTATTCCTCGCTAGCTTGTCTAGTGGGATGAATTGAATTCCCTCTCTGGCTGAAGTGTTGAGGTGTGTGCCTGTTGAGGACGAATAGAATGAGTACTCATATTTTTGCTAGCTAGCTATGTTATTCCTCATTAGTCATTGACTTTTGGGATGAATTGAATACCTCATTAGCTATCGGCTTTTTGGGATGAATTGAACTTGGGAACATGATTAAGCTGTGTGTGATTTATTGATTTGTATTGTGAGATTGTGAAATGAATTTAAACTCTTATTGACATTTACTGTCTTTTGAATTCAACCATGATCTGACTTATTGAAATTTATTGTGATATTGAGAAATGGAGTTTAAATTCTGGTTGACAATTATTGTCTTGAACTTAACTATGGTTTTACGTATCCACTATTTACATGACTTATGAATTGTGATTTAAATTATATTTGGTTAATGTTGTGCACCACTGAGACATCGTCTTAGCGATAGCTTTTTATTGCTGTCGCAGGTAGACAGACAGACAGGGCAGCAGACTAAGCTGCTAGTACCTCCAGCGAGAGACTACCGGGTATAATGAGTATACCAATATTTTGTATTTTGTAATGTAATGATGTTCACTGTATGTACATATTGTTGTTGGTTTTGAGCAGTTGTAAATTAAAATTGTACATTGAGTTGTAAAGTAAATTATGAGATATTTTGACTTGTAAAAGTTGTATTATATTTTCTCTATCTCAGTCCTTGAAAAATTACTGTGAATTTGACTTGAGAAATGTGTTGGGTTGAGAAAAATGTTGAAGTTGAGATTTGGAAATTTATTGAAGTGCTTTTTACAGGTTTTCTGAAGAACTGTTTTATCCAAAATACAGATGGCACTCTGCCAAAACTTTTACAGAAATTCCAAATAAGTCAAATGTGTCAGTTCTATTACTTCAGTTCAAAAACGTTTTTAGCACCTGTAAATAGTGCTCACCACTGTAAAAGAAGTAAGAAAAGTTTTTAAAATCCCTTGTAGTGTATTTAATGGGTTATCAGTAGACGGAGTTGGTAATTCATTAGGTATACTACGGGATCATGTTATGCCTTACAGAGGGGTAGGGTGTGACAAGTACTAAGTTATAACCTTTCAGTAAATATACGCAGTATGCAAATTATTCTAACTATATTGTCTTTTAAGTCTCTATGGTTCTGCAAATTATATTTTTGTTGTGTTTCTATTGCTAATCTCTTTTACTCATTTCATTCAATACTTAATTTCATTGTATTGAAATTTCATTATACTTAAATTAATTGCCTGAATGAAATAATGTTTTAATTGACTGCCCATGTAGCCTATACACTGACCAGACTGGATAAACGGATATACTAGCACTGGGTACCTAGTACCTCGGGTCGCCACACCGTCGGTCACAAAGTATCACCCGATGTGCAAATAGTGTGGCTAAAAAGCCATATAATCAATCAGTAAGGCAATAAGCCAAGTGCCATAACATAATCGGTATATCCATAGGCTATTAAAATCACAGTGTGGCATAATAAACCATAAAACACAATATGGCATAAAGCCATTTATAGAACAGCTATCAGAATCCTATTGGCATGCCAACTTATCCAAACTAGTCAACTAGGCAATACTAGGGCATTTACAAACTTAAATATTTAATTCTTTATTTTTAGGGTTTATAGGTCATTATGCCTTTCACTGGTCAACAAAATTATTGACCTTTTTATGCATCATGGATAGGTTGATTCTAGTATCAACATGTCACAATTATTTAGTAGATCATCAGACAGATCACATTTCCTATCAATTGTTCTGAAGTACCATTGTGCTCAAAGGATTTTTCTTGTCTCTGATAATAAGGATTAATGTCCCATTCATACATTCATGTAATTTATTAAGTCATTATGTTTCTTATTCACATTATTAGTCAAACATAAATGTTGACTTTTCCACACTGAACATATATGTTGGTTCTAGTTCCATTAGGATTCCTCATTTTGAGTTTATACTCATTGGCATTGATTTCCAAACATAATTCAATGCTAATTATATATGATTCCAAATTTTCAAATTTCATGGCCAATGGTTACTGTTCCATTGGGTCAGGCTATATGGTGAAATTAGTAAAATTCTCTTCATCAAATTGTTTCTTATTGTGTCTTTTTAATTCTCTTTTTAAATAACTCCATTTTGAGTTGTATAACTCGAGTTATGGTCAATTAACCATAACTAGGTCAAATCTGAATTTTAGTTCCCTTAGTAGTCATTTTGATTTTGGACTTTACTAATTTATTTGGACTGCTTATAATGACACTTAGCCCTAGTGTGCTTCATAGGATTTGTTGCCCTATGTCTTATTGTCATTTAGAAATTTTACTTGTAATTTGTCATGTCTTATAGAATTATTTATAGTCAAATTGTTGACTTGGACTCAAAGGTCCAATATTGGCATGGTCCTCAATTAGGTCAATGGCTTTGACCTTAAATTCTGGCCTTATATATTTATAACTTAAGGAAGTTGCCTAAAACAAAGTTTTAGGTCTCTTTCTTAGCTTTCTAGATTGGTATGGCTAATTACATTTGGATACTTCTTGTGGGAGATATGCCTATTTGAATTTTCTGGACTAAATGGTCAATTATACCAATTCCATATTTAGTGTGCTAAATAGGTCTAGCTAAATGTCCTATTTCCATTGATTTTTAGCTTCTAGTCAAAGGGGCAAATTTGTAGCTCTATATCTTATTGAACTTTTGGCACTGATTTCAGGTCATTCTGAGTTGTATAGACCAAAATATGGTCAATTTACTAAAGCTGGACAGATTGCATTTTCAATGCAACTTTAGGTCATTTTTAAGTCAAGTTCAATTCTGGCATATTTAGTACCCTAATTTGGGCAAGCCATTTAACTTGGTTCTAGTCATTTCTGGGCTTTGGTGTCTTCATAAGAGTTGTAGCTTTATGTCTAGTCTTTCCATTGATATAAATTTCAGGTCATTTGGACCTATTTTGAGTGAGTTATAGCCAAATGAGTGACTATTGTTCATATGGTCAAATTCTGTGTTGCAATGGTTCTGGACAGTTTTGATAGCTCGACTTGTGCAAACAATTTGACTTAGTAAATGGCATTTCTGGGTTCTATAATCTTCACCAAAGTTGTAGCTCTATGTCTAAGCTTTCCAACAATATAAATTTCAGGTCATTTGGAGTTGTCTAGATCAAGATATGGTCATTTTACTATGGCTGGTCAAGTTACACTTTTTAAGTCAAAGTCAATTCGGCCAGTTTTTGTAACTCAACTTGGGCAATCAATTTGACTTACTTAATGGCATTTCTGGGCTTGGTGGTCTCTACCAAAGTTGTAGCCCTATGTCTAAGCTTTCCAACGGTATAAATTTCAGGTCATTTGGACCTGTTTTCACTGAGTTATGGCCAATTTTGTGAATACTGTTCATATGGTTAAATTTAGTGTTTACACATTACCAAATCCGGATTAGGTCCATTTTATGGTCACTTTCCGGATAGAATTTTAACAATGTTTCTACATGAAAGTTGGCATATTTTGTGTCTAGATTGGCTTCATACCAATTGGGGTCACACAATTAGGGTTATAGCTCCAAAGAATACTGCCCTTATATAATTCTTAAATACCAATCAACTACATATTCAATACCTTAGCTCCCCATACATAAATTCTGGATTGGTAACATACTAACATCATTCTTCACATCTCATTATGGTCAATTGGAATAGTATATACAAATCCTCAACATACCAAATACTAACCTAATTCACAAAGTCAACATTAACATATTATCCACATAAAAACACCCAACAATTACATATAATTCCAACAATAATTTAAATACACTTTCATTAATCCATTAGTACCATAATTCATCAAGTAAATTCATGAAATCAAGCACTCTTCATTGAACCTCAAGGCTGCCCAAAAACCACCATTGGCCAAAGTTTTCCACAATTTCTTTCAAACCCCAATTCTAAAGCTCATTCACACATACACATGAAATTAATTCACTAACACATCAAATTACTTTAATTAACCTTATTTCCCATCAAATTCATGTAAGAATAAACCAATTACCTTTCACTTCCATGGCTGTCCAAAGTTGAATATATAAATAACTCATCAAATCCTTCAAATTTCTTCACCATTCAACTCATCTCAACCTTAATACAAACTTTAATGAAGCAAGGGATGAAAAACTAGCACTAACCTTTTATGGAGCTTGATCAAACTTCATCAAATGCTGCCCCTTTTGCTCCCTGTGTGTTGCCCATGATGTATAGAACAACTTTAGTGAAGAAACTTAGAGGAAAAAATGGCTTGATCATGGCTTTATGAAGCTTGCTTCATGGACGTCCATGGATGAACTTGGGAAAGAAAATCAAATTCGGCAATGGTGATGAAGGAGTGAAGAAGATGAAATGATTTAGTGGAAAATGCTATCCACTTATGGTTTTGTACCCCACTAACCATTTAAGTAATAGTTAAAATAATTAAATTTTCATAATTCTAATTATAGCCCCATATTTCTTTTAATTACATTTCATTTATAATTTCATTTTTCATGGGATTTTTAAAGTTGAATTCCACTTATATTTAATGGATATTGAGGTCAAAAGGCAACTCTAGGTGTCAAATGACCAAAATACCCCTCTTCGGGTTGCATTTCGAATTTTTCGATGCTACCAATTTACTCCTTGTACCTCCGATTCCTTAAATTTGTTTGTTTTTGTTTATACTGACTTACTAAATTTTCTTTGATATTTCCAATGTCAATTACACCTTAGTAGACCTTTAATTATGTCCCGAAAATATTGCTCGAGTTCCCTACGGTCCAAGGCTAGTCAACTGTCCTCGCCGTAACTTCCTGGTGCGGTCACCCATCGCTACGGTTTCGACTCGTTTAACTTAATCACATTTCATCTCTTTTATTTTCTCTTAATTTTTCTTATATTTTCTTACCATGTATTCCATCATTTTATGTCTTCTCACTATCACCAAAATGTAATTATAGACTTTTTGGCTATCTCAGATTCGATCGGCCCACATTTTGGTTATCTCACTTTGGTCACTGTCCTTTTGGCTGTCCCGGACAGACATCACCGTCGATCTGATGGAATGTACCACTACGTAAGTGAGGATGTTAAACTCCTGGTGGCTGGCACTGTAAAAGTCGAAGATGGCATTGAACTCATCTATGTTCATCACCCGGTCAACACCAAGTAGGTGAAATTCAATTATGCCTCTATCTTCTCTGTCTGTAGGCCATAAGGTGGCCTTGAAACTGCCCAAAAACTCCAATGTGGTGTCTCGGTATGCTGGGAACTAGAGTTGGGCTAACTTTGTCTACTCGATGCTATTGAGTAGCCCGTTAATCTCATCCTGCAGCCCGATTTGCTCCAGCAGTGCAAAATCCATGTATTTTGTGGAGCTTATTTTCTGGGTGTGAAGCCGAGTGCACATTGCCTTATGGGAATCATCACAAAATCCCTAAGGAATGGAGATTTCTGGTTGAGGAGCTGCTTGTGGTTGGGGTTACGATGGAGGATGGGCTGGTTGAGAGGGTTGAGGAGAGGCTGCCCTTGTTCTTAGACGTTGAGGTGTCGGCTGAGAAGGAGCCCTCTATGACTTGGGGAAGAGCCCATTCTTCACGCAGATCACTTTGTAGAAGCCGTTGATGAGTTTCTGGGAAGGAGAAGAGTAAGGTTTGGTGAAGGGAGAAGAGATTTGAGGGGTTTTTGTAGACTAGGAGGGGTGGAGATGAAGGGTTTTGCCTTTATGAATGGGTTTAAAGCGAGGGGTGCATTTAAAGAGCCATTAGGACTCTTCATTTCATGTGTTTCGCACCCCAGGAGTTGCATTTGTGACATGATACATGGGTCGTGTATCACTATACGGGTTCCAACATGCAGGGCTGTGCAAATTTCTACCTGAAAATTTCAAATTCTATCATAGTACACGGCATGTGTAAATGAAGCTCTGGGACCCATGCAACTTGCTGCCTCTCGAGTTGCTTTGCTGGACATGTTACACGGCCCGTGTCAAGTACAAAGAGGACCCATGTAACTTTCTGTCTTCAAGCTATTCTGCTAGCAACATTACAAGGTCCGTATAAATTGAGCTATGGACCCGTGTAACTTTCTTTCTCCCTTAGAGTTGAAAAATTGTAAGAAATTTATGGACTTTCAAAAAGTTACACGGGGCGTGTGAAACTAGTACATAACCTGTGTAATTTTTTTATTTTCCAAATTTTTCTCAAATGAAAAATTTTATCATCACAACACATGAAATGGATGCAAAGGTTAGCAATAGAGCTACTTCCATGGTTTTGTCTAATTTTCTCTTTTGTGGTTTTGACTCGATGATTCCTCTCCTCTCTTGTTCTCTACTCCCCTTTTTCTTTTTCAGAAGGTCCTACAAAATGAAATACTAATGAGT